>NC_081353.1:49416855-49594634 GCF_029784015.1 Lycium ferocissimum | reverse complement strand
CCCGAAACAAAATGAAAGGGGAATAACGGGAAATATAGAACCCGCGTCTACTTCTCCGCTCACTCCTTTCCTCGTCGAAAAAGAAAGGATGCCTGTTGCGTTTTAGCTTGTCCAAAGCTAACCATCTTTGTTCTTCTTATTTGTGACTGTTTATGTGGTTCGTTTAAATTTATCGACATTATGACACTTAGTTTGGGGGGTGGATAACGACATATTATTTCAGCGATTATCAAAAGTAATATTTTTCTAATTTCTTTACTAGTTCATTTATGAGATTTTTTATGAATCCAAATGGTTTACAACAACCAGATTTTCAGTTCCCAATGAGTTTAATTTAATTTAGGAACAATCCAAATGGGATTTGAAGTCACCTCTTTAAAATTAATTTCATTTCTTTCATGTGAAAGTAATTGATCCCTAGTTAAGTTGAAAGATTGGAGTTTGATTCAATTGACAAACATTTTTAAATACTCACTTGCCATTTATTTTTAAATAAGTTTAAAAATAAAACTGGTCACGTGACTTTCTAAAATGACCATGTCTTTACTATTCGAAAAGAAGAAGTTTCATTTTTTAATCTACTAATCCCGCTTTCTCAAGCCGAAAATTGTCTTTTAATTATAAGTCACTTCTTAATTCATTTTGAGGTTAAAAAGTATTTTTTTTCCCTAAATTAATTATCCGCCTATTTGATATTTTAAGCCAAACATTTATTTTGATTTCAATTAACCTAAGTTTAGGAAATTAGTTAACCGTTCTTAACGGATCTTAAAGGATGCCTAACCCCTTCCCTTTAGGATAATTAGAACCCTTACCTAGAATTTATTAGGTTCGTAAGATCTTAAAAATGGAGTTTAGTTTAGCAATAATTAGTTAACAATTAGGTGTCCTAATTCACCATAAAAATAATTAGGTGGCGATTCCTTAAATAATAATATAGGGAATCACCAATATGTTGTACTCTATTTGACCCGGTCTAAATGGGGTATAACAAGGACCCTTTAATTTTTCAATTAGATTGAGGTTGATAAATACAATAATTGTCGTGTTTTTCTGCTTGCTTTTCATCATCTGATATACAAAGAAAAAGCCTTTCATATGCTGCAGCCATTTTGGTAGCGGTAAACAACTTCAATCCCCTCTCCCTAGCAAATCTTCCTTTCAGCTCTAGAATTTCTCTTCCATCCTCCCAAACCTCATACAAAACTTTCTTCAGTTCCCCTACTGTAGGTGCATATGTATAACCCATCTCTTCGCTAACGATAATAGACCCCGTAATGCTAGCAAGTTTCGTCGCTATCAAAGGCTTACCTGTTAGGATGGCTTCCAACAAGGTGTGATCCAAACCTTGAGCTCTTAATGTCGGGTTTATGAATACATCTATTGCGTTGTAGAATCCTGCTAGTTGATCCTGTTCTAATGGTCCTAAAACCATAACATTATTCGATCCGAGGCCTTTGTATCGAGTACCCCATGGACCATTTCCAGCAACTAGTACAATGACATTGTCCCTAAATGTTGAGTTTTCCTTGAAAATTTGTTGTAAGGCTTCAAACATTAAAGGGTGCCCCTTATCTTTAACCAACCTTCCAGCTAACCCCAGGATTAGGGACTTTGATTTTGAGATTCCAATCTTGGACCTAAAATCATAGCCCTTTGTAACATCAGGCTTGAATATCTCCTCACTGACACCGTTTAATATGACATGAACGCGTTCTTCTGGGATCATATAGATCCTTTTAAGTACATCTCCTGCATGATCGCTCGTGGCAACGTGGTGAGCATAATTTGGGAAGAACTTTACCTCTTCAATAACCTTCTTCACTCTTTCAGTCAATGCATGTGACGACTCTGGATCTTCAGTAGTATTTCGGAGAAGCTCTTGTATGATGTCAGAATGTATAGTTTCATAGGCAATTCCATGCCAGCTAACAGCAACATTATTCAGGTTTTTTGATCTAGTATACCTAAGTCCTACACTCTCTGTATGAATCACATCGAAGGGCCTTTTTGTCGCGTTTTCTTTTTGAAATTGCTTCCAAACAACGGCTTGGTCTAGATATCCGGCAGCAGTAGAGTTCGAGATGTGAAAACGGAGATTGCTGATTGTTGGATATAAAGGGAAGGATGAATTAGCTGTGAAGATATGAAGCTCGTGGCCTCGTTTGGCTAAGGCGAGATGGAGTGTTAAAGCGTGTCGTTCAAGTCCTCCAGCATGATGTTCATCTGGCCATTTCTTGACAAACAGAGCAATTTTAAGGAGTCTTTGAGGTGCTTGTTCTGATGAAAAGACAAGATGGTTCCAAGCTTTTGGGAATCTAAGGAGATCAATTGGTCTGTCTTCATTGGTCACTGT
This sequence comes from Lycium ferocissimum, assembly GCF_029784015.1. NCBI lineage: Eukaryota > Viridiplantae > Streptophyta > Magnoliopsida > Solanales > Solanaceae > Lycium > Lycium ferocissimum. The sequence continues at coordinate 49,592,278 of NC_081353.1, read as the reverse complement.
CATTTTGATATAGGAATAGCCATAGCCAAAGACATAAGACCAGTAGAGGAGAGAAATGGATGATAAGGCAGAGAGAAAAACAAGAACGCGGCAATAAGACCGAAAACTGAAGAAAACAGTTTGATCTTTTGCCATGACAGTTTAATTCCTTTTCTGAAGCAAAAAGAAAGTACCATGACTAGATCAAAGGAGCATGATTTGGGTAATGGGATTCATTTGTTTATGACTAAGCTTATTTAAGTATTTCTTTTCAGATCTAACACAGCTACACATGATTGTGAGCTCGTTCAAATCTTTAAAAAACTCACACATATCTAGAAGTCCTCAATTTAAGTTGACCAAATTGATTGCTATAATATTATAATCTGCACAGGTTTCAATCCATGTTAAAAATTACAACTTACAAGGTCGCAAATCTCGAGCAAAGCAAGGGAAAAAAAAAAGTCTTTAAGTGTGAGGAATAAGCTAAAGCAACAATCTCAGCAGCAGTATTAAGTGTTTTCATCCTTTCCACTTAGGGTGTGTTCGGTACGGAGGAAAACATTTTCCAATTTTCGCATGTTCGTTTGGTCAAAAATTTTGGAAAACATTTTCAGTGAAAACAAATTCCTCAAAATGGGGAAAATGACCTTCTTTAATAAAAGTAGGGAAAACAGTATAAGTGTCGATCAATCCACCAACTACCCACCACCCACAACCACTCCCACCACCCCCCCTCCCATCCCACGCCTACGCCATCCACCCACTCCCGCCCCACCCATACCCCACCCCCACCCCATCCTCACCTCACCCACCCCCCGCCCACCCCCAACCCCTCCAAAAAAAAAATTAATTTTGTTTTGAAAAAAAAGTTTCGAATTTTTTTTTTTGTTTTTTGCACCACGCCACCCACTCTGCCGCCAGCCCACCCCACCCCCGCCCACCACACCCCCACGCAAAAAAAAATTAATTTTGTTTTGAAAAAAAGTTTTGAATTTTTTTTTTTGTTTTTTGTTTTTTGCACCACCCCCCCCCCCCCCCCCAAAAATAATTTTGTTTTGAAAAAAAAAGTTTTGAATTTTTTTATTTTTTGAACCACACCCACCCCAGCCTGCCCCACCCCCCACCCCACCCCTCACAAAAAAAAATTTAATTTAATTTTGAAAAAAAGTTTTGAATTTTTTTTTTTTGTTTTTTGTACCACCTCAACCCCCCCCCCCCCCCCCCAAAAAAAAATTAATTTTATTCCGAAAAAAAGTTTTGATTTTTTTTTTTTGTTTTTTTGCACCACCCACCCCTGCCCCACCCCCACCTCACCCACCCCCTGGCAAAAAAAAAATTAATTTTGTTTTGAAAAAAAAGTTTTGATTTTTTTTTTTTTTTTGTTTTTTGCACCACCCCACCCTCGCCTCACCCCCCTCCCTAAAAAAATTAATTTTGTTTTGAAAAAAAAGTTTTGAATTTTTTTTTTTGGTTTTTTTCCCCATCCCCACCCCCCTTTCCCGACACCCCACCACCCCCTCCAAAAAAAAAAATTGAGAGTGGGGGGTGGGGGGTTGTGGGGTTGGTGTGGTATGGGTCCACACCGGGGGGGGGGGGGGGGGGGGATGTGGTGGTTTAGAAAATCCAGAAAAAAATTAAATACTTCAAAAAAAAATGGGGGTGGGTGTGGGGGTAGGGGTGGGGTAGGGTTGGGGTGGGGGTGGGGTCGGGGTGGAGTTGTGGGGGTGGGGTCGGGGTGGAGTTGTGGGGCTTGGAGTGGGTATTTTCCGAAAATGTTTTCTACTAAAACGAACACGAAAATAAAGTAAATTCACTTATTTTCCGCTACCCAAACGAAAATGAGAAAATAAGTAGAAATTCACTTATTTTCCAATAACACATTTTCCAAGAAAACATTTTCCTTCATACCGAACACACCCTTAATTCAGTGTTCCAATACTGTCCTATTTCCTATACATACACATAGTCATCTGATATGTATAATTCTTCTTGGTTACCACCCGGTTTCCGGTACCCGCTTTGGAACCCCAACTAATCCGGATTAGTGTCATGTAAAGCCCGTTAAAGGAGAAGCGTTACCTACTAAGATTTTATGTGATATAATTCGAATAGAAAGCAATGGGAGCAAATCGGCCCTATGCTATTTGGCCACCATCACATTTAAGGAAAGAAGTGTTTGTGAATCGCTACCTCAGCCCAAATTGCTGGGCACTTTCACTTATTAATAATCGATCACTAATTTATGAAATCAATCAGATTAGAATAAATTTCTTAAATTAAATTCAAGATATTCAGAAGCTACATGAAAAAACACTACTCAAATAATTAAGTTTACAATTCTTCATCATTTCATATTGGTTAAAAAAGATCTAAACGTTCGTCAAATTTCACTTGATATAATTCCGCGAATACAAAGTGCCAAACATTTTGCGATACAAAGAGTAACAAATAATTGTATAAATGTCAATAATCTGAACACTAAAATACAATTGTATTGACTAATAACAAATTTGGTTAAATCCCACGTCCACATGTACAAGGGACAACCATGACATACGAGGAGTTGTCTCAAGCCTGCAGAATTGTCTAAATATGATTATTAACAAGTGACTACTACTGCTTGCCTACTACTGCTTGTTATATGTCCTATATATCAAATTCTGCTCTAGTTATAAGAACAAAAGAGAAACAAAAAAAACTTACACGACGTAGAAGTTGTTCCACGCTGATCATGACTTTTCATCAGACAACTATGTATGCCTAGAGAAACTGATGATATAACTGACGAAGAATCCTAAAGATTCCTTCTACTGCCAAAGACAGAAAGTGATTTTTGGTAATAATCAGAGCGACTTCGATGGTAATCAATCCAGATACATAATTGTCGAATGGCTTCCCTTTTTTCCTCCTTGAGAGCCAACATCCCATCATCCTTGTCCTTGATCAATTTCTCCAACTCTCTAACCTTATTGTCTGATTTCCAAACTTTCTCTCTGTACACTAATATCTCGGCTTCCTTGTCGTCCAACTGTCTAAGTAAGCAATCTAGATCGTCTTGTACATGTACTATTGCTTTATTTTTCCTCATAACCCAATCTTTTACAAATTTCAGCTCACAAGAAACCTTGGATATTCGATTAAAGAAATGAGCAGTGCACTCCTCAAATTTTAGTGCCACTGTGTCTAGTGAAGCAAGCGTGTCGTTTGCTGTCAGTGTTATATCCTTAATACCCCTAACTCCAACTTGTAACTTTGCGTTTTTCTCTTTTAGATCATTATTTTCTTTCTCGTACGAGTCTCTTGTTTTCTGATACCACTCTTTGTTCTCAAGGTGCATTTGTTCTGCCACACGGATTCTCCTGCTCAAGATTCTCAAACCGTCTTCAAACTTCTTTCGCAGTTCTTCTGTCATTTCTTCTATTTTCCTTTCAGCATTTTGCAAATTTGATTTGGAATCTTCTAACCTGATTTTCATTTGTTTATGTTCCTCGTTCAACTTTTTTATAATATCTTCGTTTTCTCTTAGTGACTTCTCCTGATCTGTGACCTTCATGGTCAATTCGTTGTTTTTCTTTTCCATCTGAATAAGGCTCTGGGAAGACTCGTGTTTCTGTTTCTCAAGCTGCGATTGCAATTGAATTTTTTCAGTTTCCCCAGTTCGTAGCTGCTGCTGAAGAGTGTTAATTCGTGCTGCCAGAGATGAATTCTGATTGGACATATCATTTGTGTAGGCCTCATGTTTTTCTTGAAGAGCTGATAACTCGTGTTTCTTCTCTAATAGTATGGTTTCCAACTCTTTCTTTCTATCAGTTAGCTCCTCTTTTTCTAACTGTGAACGATAAACTTCTCTGTTTATATCCCTTATCTGTTTTTCCAAGTCATTCTTTTGGCTGCAGAGCGAGTCTTCCTCCAATTTTAAGTCTTTTACACGTACTTTTAGGTCTTCATTATCTTTTAATGTCTCCTTCTCAACCAAAGTTGCGCTTGTTAGTTTCTCCTTCAAAATTTCAATCTGGACATTCCTTTCAGTATGTAAAGAGTCCAACTCTTGCTGCAGACAATTTGCCCGTGCCATTAGATCATCAATTCTAGACTTCGAGTTGGTCTGATTTTCCTCAAATTTTGTAAGAAGATTAGAAAATTGATCTTCTTTCTCTTGAAATGCTGCTTCCAATTCTTGGACATGAGCTTGCAACCCTGAATTGCCTTTTTCCAGTTGTTTAACTTCATTCGACTTGCACATAATCTGCTCCTCAAGTTCTTTCTTCAGTACATATGAGTTTTCTAGCTCAGGCTTCATCATAGCAATTTGATCTTCTAACCTCTTTATCTCATCTAATCTCTCACTCTCGTGAACCTCGTATTTCTTGGTAAGAGACAAGAGTTCTTCTTCTTTTTCTGTTACTTTTTCCTTTAACCAGGCAGATTCTTTCATGATATTTTCTATCTCTTTGCCTTGATTGTTCGGGTCCTTGAAAAAATCTCTAGATTCTGGTTCTTGGCCAGAAGATATTGGTGAATCAGGTAATGAATCCAAATCCAAATTTGCACTTTCCAGATTTGCTGTATTCAAAAAGTATGAGCTGCCTTCACCAGCGAACTGCCATGGGGAATGATATGCTTCAGAATCTGAAACTGAAGAAGATGAAGATGCAGCGTCATCCCCGATTTTGGCACAAAGGTTATATTTTACTTCTCCTCTGAGATTTTCATACATAGCATAGAGGGACTGGTATTGTTTGTGGAAATCATCAACAAGTTGGATAAGTTCTGATCTCCTCCTTAAGTTCCCATCTCTACTTCCTTTGCTTATACTCTTGCTCAGCTTTATAATCCTTTTTACCTTGTTTTCAATCTCTGCAATACAGAACAAACTCTTCAAGTTAGGACTCTGAGCATTCTATATTAATCAATCTAATGAAGCGTACAAAAAGCAGAAACGCCAACAACAACAACAATAACATATCCAGTATAATCTAACAAGTTGTGCCTAGGGAGGGTGGGGTGTATGCAGGCCTTATCCCTACCTTTGGGATATAGAAGTTGTTTCCGATAGACCCTCGGCTCAAGAAAATCGTCTCAAAACAAGTTTGAAAGAAATGCAAGAGTAAAAAGCTATGATGAAAATTTTATAAGCTGAAGTCACATCAAGGTTTGCTCTTTATCCCATTTGACACTTCACAGGATGAACAACTTATTGCTTACCCCTATGGCTATTCTATGAGCTACAAAATTCTGCATTAGGGAAAATTGAGCTGGAAGATGTGCCTTTTTTTTTTTTTTTTTTTTTTTTTGTGATAACCCATGCGCACATCTCAGTTAATTCTACAGGGCACCTGATGCCTCCCACCAGCACAGGTATCAGGTAACTCTGTCCATCAAAGATGGGGCAGATGGGAAGAAATAACATAGTGTTTTCTGCCTCATGCTAGAAGATGCGCTTTAATTTGTGTTAACCTCTAATAAGCTAAATCACAAGCTCAACATTCTAAGGTCTGACGTTGTTTTCAAGTGGAATGGTTACCTATTTTTATGCGTTTCAATTGTTCTTCTTTTTCAGGATCAATATGACTCTGAAAAGCCTTCATGGAACCCTTCCAACGATTTTTCGCCATCTCTGCTTCCATTATTTCAAAGGGTGTACTGCTTAGGATTGATTGCTAGCATCCAAATGGCCACTATATCTGAAACAAAGCGCACTCAGCATCTGCAATAGCCATGAACAAAGGCGTTAGGCGTTCTAAATTTAGAATTTAACAAGTCTTGATATTAATTCATGTATTGCTCAATTCTTACTACATGTTTTGGTTAAAACGACATCTTTGTTCGGAGAAACCTATTGAATAGACAGGCGCGGAAGAAGTCAGTATTTTCGACACGGAATGTGAAAGATCACTAAAAATTAAACAATTATTAAAGGCCACCTGACCCCAGAATAACCATAAATATAGCTAAGCTGAATAATTTCCAGGTTATCAAAATTCAAAATAATCGTGAACGTGCTGATAGGAAGACAACAATTCAATTCAGGCAGCTCGTACCATAGAGGGTAATTATTGAACAAAGATTTCATTGTAGACGAAAATTTCAAGTCTTGTAAATGATTTGTTTGATATTTGCATGGTCCAAACTATAGTGATACACGTGAAAGATGTATCCACATCCTCTTCTTTTTCCTGTTTGTTTTTTGAATGATTTTCTTTATATGAAGAAAAAAAAAAAACTGATCAAACATCCATGCACATTCGGATTTGATGCAGTAACATTAAAAAGAAAAATGTCACTCGATAATCAACACAAAAATGTGCAAAAGCAATTTCATTTTCATACGTACAAGAGCGGATCTAATGTAATTTGCATCTGAATTCATGGACTTACGAACATAATCTCTCGTTAATCATTAGGATTATCCAACTCTTATCTTTCTTTATCTGTTACAATATAGAAAATATGTTTTTTTTTTTTTTTTTTTTAAAAAAAAAATCTTTCTTCTCAGCAAGAAAATGCAGAACAAGAAGTGAAAAAAACAAGCTGCAAATGCTTACCTGAAAAACTGGGTGAAAATAGATGAAGACCCATTTGCATTTGTTTTATTAACGGTAGTATCTCGAAGCTAAGGGAAAATTTCAGTTATAGTTTTTCTACCATAAGATTCTATGGCTATTACTCATTACCATGACCCTTTTACAATTTTAATATTACTCATCATATTGACCCATTTTCCATATTAGTAATATATAATTACTAATGAGATATAATGTAAGGGTTATTTAAATTTAGTGGAGGAATATAAATCTTCTTGAGAATTTGTAAGTCTACCCAATGGGAGAAAAGGAGTAGGGAGAGAAGGGGAAAAAAAAAAAAGGAATGATGAAGGTCCATTATTATTAAGAAATTTTGCCTCAAATTCATGCATATTTCATTTAGATAAGCCTTGTTCCAATCGAACACCTCAACTCCTAATAAAGTGTTTTAATTAGATACTTTCGGTTTAATTTTGAAAAAAAAATTAGCGCATGTTTTCATTCGTCTATTAGGTAGTTAAATTAACCACATAAAATATGGCATCTCCTTCAATTATACGCATTCGCCTCAATAAGTCGTAAAACCCCATGCATTTCTTGAGGTTGATTTGTACAATTAAAGGAGATGACATGTTTTATGTGATCAACTTAATTATCTAATAGATGAATGAAAATACACACATTTTTTTTTTCTTTTTCAAATTGATAACCAAAAGTGTCTAATTGAAACACTTTATAAGAATTGAGGTGATCAATTGAGACAAGGCTTAGTTCGAGTATCTAGATAAAATATCCCAACAAATTTAAGGGGCTAGTTATGTGTTAAGCCTAAATAAAATAAGCTAACTGATTTACTAATTAGAACAATGGAAGAAATCTGATAACTATTTGAAAATTGTAAAAGTGAGAATCGATGCTTATCAAGAATCGTGATAGTCCAATTAGGTAAAAACCTATCTGCCCGCATCCGGTGTCTAATTAGGCCCCGTTTGGACATGGTTTGAAATCATGATTTCAAACCATGTTTGGATATGCAATTTGAACATTTTAAGTTGTATTTTCTCTTATAGACATAAAAGTCTCACAAATTGTGAAAACTATCAAAACATTCTCAATTCTTATACAATCTTACCAAATGAGCAAGTCATAGTTCATAACAAAATTAGTATCCTCCTAGAAGGTCTTTCTAAAAAATACAACATCAATTAATCAAACTTTAATTCAATAAAAATGAAAATTTAACATGAATAGTAAAGTAACTACTCTTTAATATAATCCTCCCACATAAAATAAAGGTTGGTAGACATAAATAAAGGTTCGTGGAAGTTAATGAGATTGGTAAATGAATGATGGGGTAATTGTTATGAATATCTACCAACTTATAAGTCTTTTTTTACAAAATATAAACTTATGGGTTAAATTTTATATTTAAAAAAGTTGAAACCATGAGTGAAAACGCATGTCCAAACGCTGGTTTGGGATCATGGTTTCAAACCATGGTTTGAAAACGCATGGCCAAACGCCTGCTTAGAACAATGGAAGAAATCTGAGTAACTATTTGAAAATTTTAAAGTGCGAATTGATGCTAATCAAGAATCGTGATAGTCCAATTAGGCAAAAACCTATTTGCCCTCATCCGGGTGTCCTATATCAGATCATATGTATTTATTATGGTTAGGTGATAAATTAAGATGAGCAGCAGCAACAATAACATATCCGGTGAAATCCTACAAAGTGGGGTCTGGAGAGGGTAGAGTGTACGCGGACCTTAACTTGAGAAGGTAGAGAGGCTGTTTATGGTATATCCTCGACATAAGAAGAAGCAATTCAAAGCATGATGCAAAAGAAATAACAAATAAACATGTAAACCAAGTAATACAATTGTCAAGGGACAACAACATAAATTAAGTTGAGCACGTGTATTAATTAATTATAATTTGTGATCGGTTGAGCAGGAAATTTCTCAAATGGAGGGTCCTAGGTTCGATGTGTAGTTTGCGGGCTATTACACTAGAGCAGAGTTTACCCATAGCACACCCAAAAGATAGCAGCTACGAGTTCCCTTGCTAAAGTGGAACACTTTTGATCTCCCTAACAAAACAATATTAAAAACTTGCTAAAGTGGAACACTTTTGATCTCCCTAACAAAACAATATTAAAAACTGGCGCTGCTAAACCCATGTGACACTCACGTGGCTTGTAAAGGTTAAACCCATCGAACAAAAATTTGAGTACGCCTATTCATCTATCAGATCGTATCGAGTTTAGCACATTTGGATTATAATTTCGATTTTCGAATTTCGCAAAATGTTTCGAATTCGATCCAAATACGTTCGGGTTGGATCAGATTTTTTAAGTTTGATTTGGATAATTCAGATTTTTGGTTCGGCCTATAAGTTTAATTGCTGCTGCTTCTTCTTCTTCTTCTTACAAAATGAACAACCAAATAGAATATTCGTATCAAATTGTCTTAATATATAGTTCCTTTTTGCTATCACAATCATATAAATAAAGTAGTCATACAAGCACTAAAATCATTACCAAGGATGCAACAGGAGCACTGGTCTTATAAATTAACAAGTCCAATTTAGTAAAACATCTCATACATAGAATTTACTAACAATGAAAACAAAAAGAAAATCCAAAAGGTAGGCATCTTTAATATTAACAAATCCAAACATATTGAACTTAGTAATATTTTTTATTATATGGGTTGATGTGTAATGAGGAGCATATATTTGACTTATTAGATTGGACATATAGGTAATGCGCTAATATATATAATGGATAGCCAGGTATGTCAGGCTAAACATAAAGTATAAGAAAAATTCGATTTTCGGGTATCCAAAAAGTCGAAGTTTCAAATCCAAAATTTTAAAAGTTAAATCCGCAATTTCAAAATATAAGTCCAAAATATTCAAATATCGATTTGGATTTCGGGTTTATCCAAACTATGCATACCCTATAGTTGAGGGATCAAAAAAATGGATAATTTTAGCCCAAAACTTTTCCAAATATATGTAGGTTTCTTTTCTTTTCCACCCAAAATAGTTAGGGAAGAAAATAAGAAAATTTAAATCCCCTTACCCTCCCCTTGGCCCCTTTCCCTAATTAAAACACAAAATCTTCTTCTTCTTCTTCTTCTTCCTCCTGTCGACTTATTAGAACCCTAGAATTGGATTCCTTTCAATTATCCAATTCCCACTCTCTAAATACTTCCATTAAATCTCTCTACCAAATTCAATTCACTTGTTTCCAATGGCGTCTTCCAGAGATGCAGACCCAAGTTTGGGTTACCTGACCCGTAAAGAAACGGAGGTAAAGCTTCCTAGACCGACACGTGTCAAGAACAAAACCCCTGCACCAATCCAAATAACCGCCGAACAAATCCTACGTGAAGCACGTGAACGTCAAGAATCAGAAATCCGACCACCTAAACAGAAAATTACCGACCCAACTGAACTAGCAGATTATCGTCTCCGTAAACGGAAAGAATTCGAGAGTTTAATTAGTCGTGTTCGTTGGAACAAGAGTGTTTGGGTTAAATATGCTAAGTGGGAAGAATCACAAAAGGATTTCAAGCGCGCGCGTTCTGTCTGGGAACGCGCGCTTGAAGTCGATTATAGAGATCATACAATGTGGTTGAAGTATGCTGATGTTGAGATGAAGAATAAGTTTGTTAATTATGCTAGGAATGTGTGGGACCGGGCTGTTACGTTGTTGCCTAGAGTTGATCAGTTGTGGTATAAGTATATACATATGGAGGAGATGTTAGGGAATGTAGCGGGTGCTAGGCAGATTTTCGAGAGGTGGATGACGTGGATGCCAGATCAGCAAGGTTGGTTGAGTTATATTAAGTTTGAGTTGAGGTATAATGAGGTCGAGAGGGCGAGGGAGATTTTCGAGAGGTTTGTTAAGTGTCATCCGAGAGTTGGGGCGTGGATTAGGTTCGCCAAGTTTGAGATGAAGAACGGGGAGATAGGTAGGGCGAGGGGTTGTTATGAACGGGCGGTGGATAAGTTAGCGGACGATGAGGAGGCTGAGACGTTGTTTGTGGCGTTTGCGGAGTTTGAGGAGAAGTGTAAGGAGACGGAGAGGGCGAGGTGTATATATAAGTTTGCATTGGATCATATACCGAAAGGCCGGGCCGAGGATTTGTATAGGAAGTTTGTCGCGTTCGAGAAGCAGTATGGTGATAGGGAAGGTATCGAGGATGCTATAGTTGGGAAAAGGAGGTTTCAGTATGAGGATGAAGTGAGGAAGAATCCAAGGAACTATGATACGTGGTTTGATTATATTCGGCTTGAAGAGAGTGTTGGGAATAAAGAGAGGATTAGAGAGGTTTATGAGAGAGCTATTGCTAATGTTCCACCTGCTGAAGAGAAGCGGTATTGGCAGCGATACATTTACTTATGGTAAAATTTGACAACCTTTACTTTTGAATGTGATATTTGAATTCTATTTCGGATACCTTACCATGCAATTTTGTGACTTTGCTCTTTTTAGGATTAATTATGCATTATATGAAGAGCTTGATGCACAAGACATGGAAAGGACCAGAGATGTCTACAGGTAAAATATCTTTGTCTCGATTGAAATATCACTATGTAGTTCATTTGCTTGATGAATCGTATTATCTATCATGCTTTATGTGAAATACTGGTAATGGTAAACATAATCTAGCTTTATGAACCGTGCTTTACCTTGTATCTAGCTTACTCTTTGTTAATTAGAGTGGCTGCAGGATTGGGTTGGGTTGTTTCAAAATTGTTCACTAATCCCCTATTAATTGCATGGTTTAGGTACTTATCGAAATAATTTGCATGGTTTAGGTAATTATGAGATGACAGTAGGAGTGCTGAGTCAAACTGCTAAAGCCAGAACTCCACCTTGTAAACATAACTTATCAGTATTGATTCTGTTCCATTTATTTGTCTTATGCCTCATTGTATTTCGTGATCAATTTGCAAGCAATTACGTTTTTCATTTGATTGCTTCTTTGAGTCAATTGAATTCTGGACTAAAATGCAGTCTATCTGATTGAAAGCTAGGCAGTATAACTGCCAAATTGTCTTAGTTCACCAAATTTTTATTATGTATTGCATGTCGTACTTGGACATAACTAGGATCCCATTTGCACATATTCAGTCTCTGGTCTGGTTAGTTTACGACCATAATATTGTGCTATAATCTATCACCAAGATGCACACTTTTAATTTTTTTTTTTACTTCTAGTGCTAAAGAAACTAAGTTTTCATAAATGAACTGGGATGGGCTTACATGGAGCTACATGGAAAGTGAGGATTCATATAGCCATAGGCATAGTTGTTGTTTACATGTGTTTTCTTGGACTGCAATAGTTCCAACTGTTGTTAGCCTACAATTGGATGAAGAACTATGTTGCTTGGACTCTTCAAAATTGTTGACAGTTGCGTGTCGGATATTCCATTGAAACACCAACACCACCAACAACAACATTGTAATTCCACAAGTGGGGTATGGGGAGGGTAGGATACTAGGATGTATGCAGGCCTTATCTCTACCTTTGTGGACCCTTGGCTCAAAAGAAACGTAGTCATTCAGAGTGCTAAAGCTGAAAGTTAGCAGCTTACCGAGTTTTTAAAGTATCTAATACAATCAATTACCCAATTTGGAATTTTACGTTAAATTTCCATGTGTCAGCAAAATGGTAATTGTTTTTTTCTTTTTTATTTATTTATCCCCATCACGTCTGTTTTAATAATTACAACGAATAGCATGGAGTTCTATTACCATTCTGGCAAGGTCCTTGAAGTTATTAGTAGAACTAATAATAACACTAGACACAGAAGCAAAGACATGGGGTAGTGATCAAGGAAATGGAACTTGGCCAAATTCATTAGTAGATCCACCATGGTCCATGCAAAAGGAACTTTGAGCATAGCTATCCAAGTACTTATTGGAGACAGGAACGTCCAGAAAACATGCTGAGAAGCTTTATATAGACCACCTTGTGTTTAAATGTTTTATCATGAGAAAATGCTTTGTGAAGTGACCTGACTGTTCAAAAACATTAGCTAATTATTGCCTACAGCTTGAAAGTCAAAAGGCAGAGTACCCCAGGGGATCTGTCCTCCTTCCTCATTCTTATGTATCCAGAGGAGAAAATGTAAAGAGTGTCTGAGTTTCATTTTAGGTTTACTTGTCCCTTCCATTTTGGATCATCACGAGGTTGTTTCAGTGTCTAGTCACATTACTTTTCTTCCTTCTCTTTTGTTGTGTTGGTTCCTTGAATTGTATAGACCTCACATGAGTACTTTATCCACGTAATATCGTGGTTGAAATGTCCCTGAATCTTGAAAAAATTTCTTTTTAACATAATAGGAGTACTTACCAACTTGCATTGGGGCAAAGCATTTGTTTCCAAGGATTCCTTCCTTTTTTTGATGAAGTTAGATGATTTCATTACAGAGAAGCGTTATAATTTGGCAAGTAGAGTTAGAAGCTCGGGAAACTCCCAGTCCTGCATGTCCCTTCTGAATAGAATGTGCCAGTTATTGTCTTGCCAATACTGAGAGATAGTAGAGTCTTGATTTTGGGCTATCTGATTGGGGTCAGGAAAATCTAACATTAGAATGGACTCTTCCAACCATTTACCTTTCCAGAATTTTATGTGATTGCCATTGCGCAGTTTGAAGTAGGAGTTGGAGAAAAATTCACTCCATAGATTTCTGATGCTCTCCCATGGACCAACTCCATATGGACTTCTGATCAGCTTAGTACACCAATGATTCTGGGATCCTTGCTTAGACCTGACCACCTCTTTCCATAGTGAGTTCTCCTCTTGGTTGAATCTCCATAGCCATTTCATCAACATACATTTGTTGTGTGTTGAGAGGTCCCTAATACCTAGGCCTCCTAATTTTTTTTTTTGCCAAGATGACCCTTGACCATTCAGCAAGGTGAAATTTATGGCCCTGCTCCCTTCCCCACAGGAATGTTCTCCTGTTTTTGTCACTTTGCCTGGGGATCAGAATGAGGGATATCAAACATGTAGGGGGTGCTGCTCAACACACTATTGATCAGTGTCAATTTCTCCTATGGACAGGTATTGCCTCTGCCAAGAAGCAAGCTTCTTTTACAGTTACCAATTTCAAAAAAAAAAAAAAAGTAAGCTTCTTTCAAAATTTTCAATAACTCCATTCCGCGCCTCCATCGAAACCCAAGATAAGTGGTAGGCAATGTTTTCTTTTCTTGATCAAGTAAATGTATGTTCATTAATCAACATGGCCGCATGGCCGTATACAGGAGATATACAAAAAAGTAGAGAATTTACAAAACGATATGATTCTCTAAAAACTCCACCAAATACAACAAGGAACTTTCTGTGTGCATCAAAAGAAAATAAGGGAACAGAGACTACTCCTCAATGGAGTGAAACTCGACTCTACACCGTCAAAGGCTCTCTGATTTCTCACTCCAAACACCCCACATTAGCGCAAAGTGGAACCATCTTCCATGCCCTTCCTCTTCTCCTTCTGATCACGCTCTTCCAACTAAACATCAACTCTGTCAGAGTGTTTGGCATTGCCCATGAAGTGCCAAACCATCTAAGCATAGTCAGCCTGCAATGTAGAAGAAGATGATATACGTCCTCGCCCGTCTCCTTACACATGAAGCACCAATTGACGCAGAAAACCTTCCGCATTCCAAGATTTTCTGCTGTCAAAATCACCCCTCTAGTGGCTAGCCAAGCGAAGAAGCATATCTTCCTTGGAACCTTGGGAATCCATATGGCATTATATGGAAAAACATACTCCTCCCTAACCAAAAGCTTCTCATAAAACGACTTCAGAGAGAACACTCCAAAATTTCCCAAGCCCCACCAGCAAACATCGGGGTTATCAGCCTGATTGACTTGTCTTTGCAGTAAGGCTTGACTTGTCTTTGCAGGAAGGCTAATAATCTCTAGAACTCAGTCACTTCCCAATCATGTAGCAAGCCACAACATAGGATTCCAACTAGTTCATCCAAATTTATGACTTCATTGACTGGGAAGATAGAGCTTTTAGCCATATTAATGTGTAGACCTGAAATAACTTCAAAAAGATTCAGAGTTAAGATACACAACTTGGGACCTATCTGCCCCACAGAAGATCAGGGTGTCATCTGTATAAAGCAGATGAGAAACTGAGAGTGAGAGCTCAGAATTGAGCCCAACTTGAAAGCCCTTAATCCACTGCAACTGCTTGGCTTTGTCCAGCATCTTGGTGAGGCCCTCCATAGCTAGAATAAAAAGGAATGGAGAGTTAGGGTCGGGTCTGAGGCCCTTCTGAGGGAAGAAGCCTACTGGTCCTCTGTTGACAAGCACTGAGAATTTAACTGAGGATTCCTTAGAATCTTCTCATATTTCATTCTCAAATAAATCTTCTCCTCATGTCTATATATCTAGTTCCTTTCCCTGTCTTCTGGTTGACCATTTTTGTCGTGAGACCTACCGTACATGAATTAAGGTCATCTGGACATCTCAATTGTTACATATTCATTTATACTTTTATCAGGGGGTGCCTCAAGCTGATTCCTTATCAGATTTGGTTGTTTCAGTAATTCCGTTTAATTCTGATTGTCCTAGATGGAGGGCTGAATTTTGTGATATGGTGGTACTAGGTTACTGGTGATGACAAATGTAATCTAGCCTTAGAAACTGTTAACTTCCCTTGTGTCTAGATTGTTTCTTCCTTGATTACGAGGCTACAGGGTTCTATGGCTTGTTTGAAAATAAACTCACTATTCCTCAATTAATTGCATACTTTAAGGTAACTACAATATGACAGCTGAGTTCTGTAGTCGAACTGTTAAGTTCAGAACTCCAACTTATAAACAATATCAGCTCTGTCCCATTTAGCTGTTTTCCTCCATGTTGTTTCATAATCTATGTGCAAACAATTACATTTAGTATTGACTAATTCTTTGAATTGATTAATGTTTGGAGTGCTAATCTCATTAGTAAAGAGTTATAAACAAAAGAAAGGTCATTAGTTGTATTCAACAACCAAAACTATCAAAGAAATCCTTCCAACAATCTCCAATGGATAGTGCAATCAAGACTGGCCCCCACCCCCAACCACACAGACACACACACACTAACACAGAGAATTTTTATTCAAGACCATTTACTTGTATCTGTGTAGCAAAAATTGTTGACAACGTTTGATTACGAGGATACCTTCAGCCATCAGAATTCCGCTTTTCAGTATACATCTGAAATCTTTTCCATCTTGGGTTGACTGTCTGTTTACACAATTAAGGTCATTCAGTTATTTCATCTGTTAAATGTTCCTCTTCGTTTTATCAGGGAGTGTCTTAAGCTGATTCCGCATCAGAAGTTCTCATTTGCAAAGATTTGGTTGTTGGCTGCCCAGTTTGAGATTCGGCAGTTGAGACTCAAGGAGGCGCGGCTTCTACTTGGAGAAGCGATTGGAAGGGCTCCTAAAGACAAGGTAGTTCCCATATATCTTTATGTGGGTTGATTCCTCTTCTGATATTTCTGAGGGGTATCCCTTTGCATGTAACCTTACCTATATATGTCTTTGCTACTATAATACAGATATTTAAGAAGTACATTGAGATAGAGCTGCATTTTGGAAACATAGATCGTTGCAGAAAGCTTTATGAGAAGTACTTAGAATGGTCACCAGAAAATTGCTATGCTTGGAGCAAATTCGCTGAGTTAGAGAGGTCCTTGTATGAAACGGAACGAGCCAGAGCTATTTTTGAGCTTGCAATTGATCAACCTGCACTGGATATGCCAGAGTTACTATGGAAGGTATTTGTTTGTTGTAGTGGCTGATATGCTTGCGTTTTGTCAAAAAGTTATTATAGAATGTAATTGTCTTCTAGCAATGCATGTTCTTGCTTAGTGCTGCTGCTGGGACTCCACGCAGTCCTGTGCTTGCATTTTTCTGAAGCTCATTGTATTACGATGACTGCTTTCAGCATAGTTAAGTAACTCGGTTTTGATATCAATCCAGTAAAGGAACCGCTCAATAGTCACTTATCTAACTGGAGGTTAGCAGGTCACACCAGCAATGTTCAAAAGCATTATAAGAATATAAGAAAAGATTTACCACCGTTTAAACTGTGGTTTATGAACGTCAAGCCCATCTAGATCCCTGATGTCTAAAAATAAGCCGATCTTTGAAAGATGCACACCGTTCCTAATTACTGGAGAAGTTTTACCATGGACATACGATTGACTCAACTGACTATCATTTTTAAAATACCAAAATCCGTGGTCTTTTTAAGTGCGATCAGCACCTGCAACATGTATGATTTGGATGTTTCCAGGAAGTTTGTAATATAAGAGTAGTTGTGAAGGGCCCCCTGGGCTTAGTTCAGGTGGCAAAGGTTGAGGGATTTGTGGCTTAGTTCAAAGATTCGAGCCCTGCGCCATGAAAACTAAGCCTGTATATAAGTGGAGAAGGGGAGAGGGGTAGACTCATTATCCCTGAGTTTCAAAGGTTGTGGTGGGACCAAAGAATAGGCCCCAGACGGATTTCTCTGTGATAAAGAGAAAGTAGAAGATTACTTATGAAAGAATGTCTGCACTAGGGAAAACAACTAAATAGTCTGGGTATAGGGTCACCCTTTTCTTTGGATGGAAATAAAAATGGAATAAGAACTGCATAAGGCGTGAAAAGAAAACAAAGCATTTGGGCAAATGCTAATCATATTTTTCTTATGTTATGCACTTTGGAGAATAACAGACAGTCACCTCTATACTGTAAGCAAGGAATTCAGCCTACAAAAATGGATGACTTGGGTCCAGTGCTGTGGATTCATCATTTGTCATGCGTTCCACATGTTCCTCGTTGTTTAATGATTGAATTCTCAGACCGATTCCCAAAATGCCTTTCTGGTTATTCCTCAAAACCATTTCTCTACTGACCTTTAGTTTGCTGCTCCCTTATATTAAGAACTAGTACTCTCACCCAGATTTGCTGGTGTGGTCATGGCCTGGCTGGGACGCGGTCAGTTATTAACATTGCTTTCGAGTCTATAAGACAACTTAGTGAAAAACCTAAATCTGCATAGCGGTTAAGCTTCCCAGAAGCATTCATCTTCAGGGAACTATCTTGTAGAATGCCAACAAATGGTGGTCTCTGCTGTTATCTTCTTTTTATTTTAACTTTTCTGCTGTTGATTAAGGGTGGGTTGAGATCAAATCATGATATTTGTGCACTTTAATTTTGGAATGTGCAACTACATACATTTTAACGAGCTACTGTTCTGCATTTATAATAGGCTTACATCGACTTCGAGATCTCTGAGGGTGAATTTGAAAGAACAAGAGCACTATATGAAAGACTTCTTGACCGCACGAAACACTTGAAGGTGTGGATCAGTTTTGCGAAGTTTGAGGCCTCGGCTATGGATTCAGAGGTAGAGGAAGATATTGAACAGAAAAAGAACTGCCTGCAACGTGCCAGAGGTGAGAAAATGCTTTGATTGTTAGTTTCTCCATTAATTTTGAATTTTGTGTTGATAATAATTTTTCTCCTTTTTTTTTTTTTTTAATCAAGATGTTTTCGAGAGGGCCGTTTCTTACTTCAGAAATTCGGCACCTGAACTGAAAGAAGAAAGAGCAATGCTTCTCGAAGAATGGCTAAATATGGAAAGCGGTTTTGGTGAGCTTGGGGATGTCAGTTTAGTCCGTGCCAAACTACCAAAGAAACTGAAGAAGAGAAGGCAAATAGACATGGAAGATGGTCCTGCAGCGTATGTTCCTTTTCCATATATTTGCATGTTTCTAATTTTATCTTTTTTGTTGTTTCCGGCAAAAAAAACAATTGGGGACAAAGCTTTTTGTTGGGGTGAGGGTGGGGGGAGTCCCTACGTCCTGTTAGTTTTATGTTGCAGGAAGAATAAATTCTGGTAAAGCTTTACTTTATATGGCAATGCTTAGTTTATTTGTAGTCTGCATTCCTTTATGTAACTTGATAAGGTGTTTTGTCAAATCCAATTTCTTAGTATATGAATTAGCGAATTGCTGGGCGGAATAACTTTATTTTGTATTTTAAGGTTTGTTTACCTTTTGCTTGGATATAATGCTGCTTGTGCTGATGACGTGTTCTAAATTTTGCAGGTACGAGGAGTACATTGATTATCTGTTCCCTGAGGAAACACAAACTACCAATCTTAAGATCTTGGAAGCTGCTTATAAATGGAAGAAGCAACGGGTTGCATCGGAGGAGGATTAGGCAGATTCTCTGTTAGCTTCTATTTGATTTTCTGAAATGTGGTTAACACATTTGTTTTCTCTTTGTTGTCTCCCTTTTTGTTTGTATTAAATGGTGAAAGAAAAATTAAGAAAAGAAAGCGAGAAGAGTTTGTAACTGATATTTATCTCTTTCTCAACAAATCTATTCTGGCATTGTTGTGCACTCAAAAAGGTATGGCACAGGATGCCTGGTAGAATGTTTTGTGGAGTGACACGGAGAGTTCCTATTTTAGTCGTGACATTGTCTAGCTGTGTTTTATGTTGGCTGTTTCTGTGACGTTAAGTTCTCATGGCACTGATGTACTGTAAATTATGCAAATGTACTACACGCGATTTGAACATAGTTTATCTATCTTGAACACTTATTACCTTTTCAGTAGCATAAGTAAGGACTTCATTTACTTAATCTCGTACAAGTGTTGCAGACAATTGCTTTCAGATGCCCCTGTTGCAGTATCCAAGGTACGAGAAAGTTAATTATGAGAGCATGCCAGAATGGAAACTTGAATTTCTTATCAAAAAATATGGGCTGCTATGGGAGTTTTCTTTCGGCCGAACCAATGGAGTATTATGTTTACTATGGAATTAGGTTGTGTTTACTATGGAATTAGGTTGACACACAAGGTGTCTTAGGTATCTTAGCTTCTATTTATAAGTTAAAGTTATGGTGATGTATTAGTGCTTTGATTTTGTTCTCTCTTTGCTATTTAAGGTAGTTTGGTGAATGGTACTATGTAATTTTGTGAAGTCATCTCAAAATTGGGCAATATAGCAATGGTTGTTTAGGATTTACCACTACTTTATATGGTAGAAAACAATTAAGTCGGGAAACCCATAAATCTCGCCGGAAGGCTAAGTAGGCATATCAGATCAACTAAAATTCCAAGGGGGGCATATTTCTTGGCAAAGTTATTTAGGGCAATTTTTCTTTTTGCGCAGGATTGCCCTTCATTTGGGGTGGTCTTTAATTTTTGCCCTTCAAAATGGTGTCTTTAAATTTTTGCCTAACACCCCGAGGCAAAATTTCGGCTGGCAAATTTAGTAAACAAAAAAAAAAAACAAAAAAAGGTAGAATTTGCAACCTCTACCTCGCAAAAATTCTGTCTCGAATTTTTTTTTTTTTAAGGCGAGAATTTGCCTCGAACTCGGGGTGAAATTCTTAGGGCAAAATCTAAAGACCACCATTTTGAAGGGCAAAAATTAAAGACCACCCCAAATGAAGGGCAATCCTGCAAAAAAAGAAAGGGAATTGCATGTCAAATCATTGGCTTTCCAGTCAGATTTAAAGATTTTTGTAACCAGGCTTATTTTTTGAGTATCAGTTATAAGTTCACTGATTTTAAAGTGACCAGAATTAGTTTAGTGATTTATATTAAAAAAATGTAAGTTAAATAATCATTTAAGCAATTAAAGTACTAGAAACACGAGGACAAGGATATTGTCGTCCTGTTCTCCACAACTTGTGGGATTATGATGCGAAAATATAAACTTATGCCCCACGAAAAAATTTATTTGTCTCGAGGGACAAAAATTAAAGACAATAGGGACAAAAGTGCAAATGACCCTATTATAATCCAATACAACCAAAATTTAAGGGGGTTTAGATGAGCCATGATCCAATAACCTAAGTTGACTTAAAGATTTTATTCCACCTTCATTTGGCACAGTGAGATATTGAGGACAATTATACACGTACAAAAATACATCCTCCGTTACAATAGGAAGGAAGGTAGTCTAAATTAGAAGAATAAAGAACAAATTCACCATTACAGACACTCCTTAGGACTCACGGGGATTAACTTCTTTTTTCATTGGCCCCTTCTGGTTTCCCAATGCTCTGTTCAGCAAGCGAGAATTTCTTTACTTTCTGCAAAAGAGAATGAAAATTACCGATATATCCAATTTCCAACTCATAACGACATATGCAGTGTAATACCTCAAGTGGGGTCTAGGGAGGGTAGGATGTACCCAGACGTTAGCCCTACCTTCGTGAGGTAGAAGGATTGTTTCTGATAGACCTCGGCTCAAAAGAAGTGAAATCAAAGCAGGATTGAAAAGAAAATAGCGACAACAAAATAGGAAGTTGAACAAAGCAAAAGAGGCAACAGGAATTAATAAAAATTGAAAAATTTCAAACTCACAAGAGAAAAATTACTACTACATAAATAAGTATAAAGAACACCAGGGCAATTAACATTAATGAATCAATAACCACTACATAAATAAGTATAAAGAACACCAGGGGAATTAACATTAATGAATCAATAACCACTACGCACAAGAGAGCTAAAACTTATCGTAGCTTCTCCCGCTGAAATATAACCCTTGGAGTGCTAAGACATGTCGGAGTGTTGAAAAAAAAAATCATTTCATCCAAATTTGAAAACAGAGACTGCTACAAGTTTCTTATTCATATTTTCTGCTTAGATAATAGAGAGCCTCATGCAAGAACATACAAAACCAAAATGTTAATTAATAAAGTTTTTTTTTTTTTAATAATCGTGGTGTCCGGGCCCCACATTGTGTGATTCAACTGGGTATGATGATGATGAATAATCGTGGTGTCCGGGCCAGCACAGCTAATTCCACGGGATACCTACCACCTCCCACCAGCAACAGATACCATGGGTGTTTCATTAATAAACTCTTCTTTGCCAAATTCCTTTTCTTACAAGAATTAAGCTTGTAAAACAAAAACAAATTAAGCTTGTACTAAAGAAGCCAAATTGTGGTATTTGGAAAATAAACCAACCAACAGGAAACATGCTCCAACAATGAGCTTTAGCCTTTAAGGCAATTGGATGTGGCATCTAGCAAGATATTTGATAAGCTTAAACAGAGTAACATGGTCAGTAAGGATTCATATAGCCGACCTCAACTTGGTTGGAGAAGTTCTATAAAGGTGTTATATGATAGAAGGATTTCTACAAAAGTGTGTAGGTTTTACAGAACAATTATAAGACCGACACTAACAATGTTATATGATAGTGGATGTTGGGCCACTAAAGTCCAACATATCCACAAGATGAGTGTTGCAGAGATATGAAATTTAAGATGCCCTGTCATCATATAAGATTAGATAAAATTAAAAAGAATAGACCACATTCGACACAAGTTGCAAGTAACACGTTTTGAGCGGTTGAGGATAAATGAGAGAAGGTTGGTGAGATTGTTTAGTCACGTCCTACGTCGACTTATGAATGCACTGCTCTATAGGTGTCAAACTATTGTGAGTAAAGGTGTTAAAAGGGACGACGTAGACCTAAATTGCATGAAAAGAAGTTGTCTTGAAAGACCTGGCACAATGAAAGAAAAAGATCCATGTAAGTGATATATACTAGTTGGAAAATAGGTTTTAGTCTTCTTAATATGTTGATCTTGAAACTATTGGTTTTCTCGGAGTATTTTAACCTTATCATAAATTTGTATGTCAGTAAACATAAATAACTTTTAATATTGTTATTATTACTATTATTTTTATATACTTAATTTATTTTTCACTTTTATTTTTATTTGGTATGATGACACGACTTGAGCTGAAATGGAAAAAACATGGACGACGAGGATTCATATAGCCGACCCCAACTTATTTAGGACTGAGATATCATTGTTAGGATACATATAAAACAAGAAATAATGCGTTAAATGTTCAGTAGGCCTTCCAACCTTGTGTTTTTTTAAGTACAGGCCCAACTGCTTCATCAGTCAAACATGTTCTACTGTAATTATTTACCTTGACAAATCTGTTGATTCAGAATATGAGAACAGGAATTAGTAAAGGTGACAGTAGCAAAATAGTATTGAGTTAGTTTTACGATTTTGTGATCTGTTTCTCCTCTCTCTCATGCTGCGATTGAACCTCTATAAAGTCGATATCAATTTTCTAGCATAAGGTTTCTGCAATTAGACATGACCTTTTGCAGTAGATTTCAACATTTGTATGTTTATTGTCTCATCTAGGTGTCCACTTTAGATTTGAACACAATGCTATCTGGTATTATCATTT
This sequence comes from Lycium ferocissimum, assembly GCF_029784015.1. Taxonomy (NCBI): domain Eukaryota; kingdom Viridiplantae; phylum Streptophyta; class Magnoliopsida; order Solanales; family Solanaceae; genus Lycium; species Lycium ferocissimum. The sequence goes on along the minus strand of NC_081353.1, from coordinate 49,569,507 downwards.
ATCTTCAAAAATAACATGCTTTAATTACAGCAATACAATATTAGCCTAACAGTTGAATCACCTAAAATCTGCAGTCCCCCACCAAAAAGATCCTAGATATTCATTTTATAACCAGCATGACATCAGTAAGTAAGCAATCAAAGGTAAGAATCTACTGGATATTTGCAAAATACAACAGAATAACAGGTTCAAGATTCTTTTTAGCTTTCTTGTCTTTTCTACTCTAACTCTGTTCCTTGCATGCGTTAAAAAAGTGTAACAAGAAGAAACTATTTAGCTTCTCTTGAATCATGAGTTTGACATTTCCTCACCTTTCAATGATCGTAAGCAGTTCCTAAATATAGAGGATATATCCACTGGGTTTGCTTTTCTGTGCACTTGCCTCCGCGTTGCTCAAAAAAAAAAACTAGGTAATATTTTCCGATCAGCCTAGGCCTTGGTGGGCAGTTTGCTGGCCGGAGATGGCAAATACCAAGAAGAATAGTCGAGGTGCTTGCAAGCAAAACCTAACACCACTGTTAATAAGAAAAGTGTTCATAACTCAATTTAGTGTATTTACACTTATCTCATCTATTATAAGCACCTCTGGAAACATCATGGTTCGATCATGTCAACAAGAATATTCTATCACTTCTCTGAAACAATTCCTCGAAACTCATTTTCTTTTCTACTACATGTAAAATGAACGAACAAGAATAGTTAGTCACTTCTTAAAAAAATTGTTTTTCCCTGATCCTTTCCATGATCAAGAAGTAGCACCACAAAATACGAAAAACAGCCAGCAACTGTAGAAAGAAAATTAGTTTTGCTTCACTCAATAGTTAGTTTATCTAATCTAAAGATAATGGAAAACAAGAAATCCACTAGCCTCTGCATTTCTAAAACTTGATGTGCCCTAATCAGCTTGCGCCTAGGTCTAGTAGTCAACGTAGAACCTGCTACCTCCCACTAGCAAGTATCGGGTAAATCTGGCTATCAAGGCTTAAACTCACGTAATGTTGTTGTAAATTTGAACCTTGGGTTCTAAGATTGTTGCTCCAACCCTTTGACCTACCCCCCACCCCACCCCTTTAATGCAGTACTTATAACTCAATTTGGTTCAGAAAAAAAGAACTTCTGCTCTGAATACTTAAGACCCGTTTGGCTTATAACTCCAACTTGAAGTTATATTTCAAATTATAAAGACATCTTATAACCTCTTTCCAACTCACTTTTCACTTTTGAAGTTAAAAGTTGTATTTAAGTACATTCAAACATGAACATCATTCCAAATATTATTTGCAAAAAGTATAACCAAACACAACTCTATCTTCAACTCCATAAATTCCAAATAAAGTGAAAAATATTTGGAATCTATGGCCAAACGCCTACTAAATTATAGTTCTTCTACCTAGTGCAACAAATGGTTTGTCAGAATTTTCGGAACCTAAATGGTGAAAACACATGCTTGGTAGACCACCTTCAGTGTGCAACTTTCACGTCTAAAAATAAACGGCCTGTTAAATATATTTAAACTGAAGGTGCTCTACAATCCATGAGCCTTCAGTAAAATTTTGGACAAAGACTCATCCTCCTAAAGCACCTTCAGTGTGTATTTTAAAATCATCCTCCTAAAGCACCTTCAGTGTGTATTTTAAAATTCAAAGAATCTGAAAAAGTACAATTTTTCTACTCTGATATGACAATTGAGGCAACTTTTCCAAACCCTAAAGGCTCATGCCTAATAAGACATCTTTAGCCAAATTACAAAGCCGCCCTTCCCTTAAAGAGCCTTCTCCATAAATGATAAAATATCCCTTTCTTCCCCACCACCAGATGTGATCCCACCTTCATTCACCCTTGTAGAAGAACTTTCTCCCCAAATAGACACTACAAATTTGGGGAGAAAGTTCTTCTACAATGGTGAATGAATGCAGGGTATATGAATCGAAATTCGGGATGAGTAGAAGGACCAATCAAAGTTCACCACGTGGAGACATGGGTGTGGCCGGGTCCAAGGTCGTAGAATTGTCCCTGCCCGTAGCCCAAAGCAGCACAAACGTCATCATCCTCGGACATGCCGGATCGTGGTGACCCGGGGAAGACAAGAGACGTCCGAGGCAGAATAGGCAATAGTGCCGTTGCCACGGGGTCCTCTTCACACAGGCATGTTTCCTTCTCACAGCTGGATCACACTCCAAACAACTCCTGTCACACGTCAGTCAGTCTCGAGCCTGGTGATACTATGCAATGGGACTTCAATCCTTTAGTCTTTTACTTTCACAGTGAAAAGTCTAGGGCTTGTGTAAATAAATATACTTGAAGAAGGAAGACATCATCTGATCACTTACACTTGTAACCCTAACTCCATTCTCGAGCTCTAAGATCATAAGCTTCTCTTTATTTTCTCTAACACTTGTCTTATTATTTTCAGTCATTTGTATTCTAGCATTTACATATCATTTTAGATTTTACTACTTCAAAAAGGGTTTGAGATCAAACACGATTTACTTGTCTTTAACCCGTTCTTAACAAATTTAATTGATTATCCTAAAATCATTTTTTAGCGGTAAACAAGGGGACCGCATCTGGTGGTGGGAAATAAAGAGAGATATTATCATTTATGGAGAAGGCTCTCTGAAGGAAGGGCGTCTTTGTAATTTGATTGAAGGTGCCTTAGCCGGCATGGGCCTTTAGGGTCTGGAAAAGTTGTTTCAATTGTCACACCAGAGCAGGAAAATATACTTTTCCAAATTCTCTGAATTTTACAATATACTCTAACGGCTCATAGATAGTAGAGCAACTTAAGAGTAAATATATTTAACGAGTCGTTTATTTTTAGACGAGAAAGTTGCACAATGAAGGTGCTCCAGGCAGAGGCGATTTTAGGTGCAAAAAATGGGACAAGTGAACACATGGTCTTTCCGTAAAACTAGATATTTTATGTATATATTTTCTAAAAGTAGTGTAATACTGTCTGCTGGAACACATGCTACAAAAAAACTAAATGTTGCACTTGGTTGAAGGTTGAGTTATTTAACTAGAGATGAAACCCACTTAACACTTTTTTTCCTTTTTTTTTTTTTTTTTTTTAGTGGTGAACCCATGTTCCAGAAATCCTAAATTCGCCTCTGGCTCCAGGCATGCGTTTTCACCATTTAGGTTACAAATTTTTTGACAAACCCATTCGTTGGATTTGTCCGTCAAAGGACACCATTTCGGTCAAAAATTCTAGATATTAACCTAACTGGCCACATTGAGTAAGAAACAACATCAACATACCCAGTATAATCCCACAAGGCGGGGTCTGGGGCAGTGGCGGATCCAAGACTCTCACTCAGGGGTTCGAATAAACAGCAAAAGCGAAACATAAAAAATAATATTGCACCCTCGGAATCGAACCTTGGACGCTGGACAGAATTTTGAACACCCTAGGTATTTGCATTTGTTCAGGTTATTCAAATTTACATATGTACATGAACAAAGAAAATCTACCCTATATAAAAAGTGTAATTTTTTGCCGAGGGTGTTCGGGTGAACACCCTCCCTCCCCCTTAAATCCGTCCCTTGTCTGAGGAGGGTAGAGTTTACGCAGACCTTACCCCAACCTTGTGAGGGTAGAGAAGTTGTTTCCGATAGACCCTCTGCTCAAGGAGAGACAAAAAAGGAAGCAGTAATAACAAGCAGTAACAACATCAAGATAATAGTAATAAAATAAACGAAGTGAAGGAAACAATCAGTTAGTACTTCTAATGCATAAAACAAATGCGCACGGCAACCTACTATCCTATCCCTCTACTCTGATACTCGACCTCTACACCCTCCTACATATTGAGTAAGAAACAAAGACTAATTTTATCAAAAACCAGTAATAAGCATTATAAAACCAAAATAAATTTAATTTACCTTGTTGATGACGCATTGGCGCAAGGATTCAAGCAAACGTTGACATTTGTCCTTATCATAAGGTGATTCAATTGTGCAATTTAGAAGATCAAGTGCTTCTTGAGCACACACTGGTTGAAGATTTTGCGGGTCCATTAACACTGGTGAGGACTTTGTGAATTAGGGTTTATTGAATTTTTATGAGAGGTAATTAAAGGGAAGTGTGTGAATTATGTAATTTTGCCCACTGTTTGTTTTCTTTTATTGTTACATATATAAAACAGTGGGCAATGCATTCAACAGGAATTTTCTTCTTCTTCAAGAATGGAATCCGCGACTTAAGTAGCACTAAAAATAAAAAGTTGTACCAAACTAAAAAAAAAAAAAAAATCCATTAATAGTATTCGCGCACGAATTTCGTGCGTGAATGAAAATTTCATAAATCGGCCTCTTCTTCCCCATTAGATCGCGACGTCTCCTCTCCCACCCGCCATTAACCCCATTTTTCAGTGGTCCCAACCCCCTTAAAATTATAATTTCGTGTTATTTTTCAATCCAAAACTCAATATTCTTGGTATATTGAAGTGTAGGAACAAGTTTAGGTTGGATTTCGGAATAGAGCGGCGTATAACACATTTCAAAAACTCAAAAAAGCTTCAATCTAGGTATTTCACTACAAATTTTCTATTACATTGTTAAATATATTATTATCTAAGCATGGTCATTGTATATTTGTGGTGGATTACTCGTTTTTTTTTTTTTTTTTTTTGCGTTTTTTTGGGCGTCCGTGCCTTTATTGGGGACTGCCCATTTTTTCGTTTTTTTTTTATTTTTTTTATTTGTTTATCTATTGTTAATTAGTTAATTATTTATTGCTTGTTTATTTAGTATTTGTTAATTATTGGATTAGCGACTTAAGTATTTATTAATTGTTAGACTAGCTATTTCAATTGTTAGGGCTAATTATTTATTTTGTTTTTGCTAAGCCAATTGTTTATTTGTTAATAATTTCTTAATTGTTTTGTTTCATTAGTTAATTAATTGTTTATTTGTTAAATATACGATAATAATTTATTAATTTTTTGATTAGTTACTTAATTGTTTATTTATTAAATATATGATAATAACTTGTTAATTATTTGATTTGTTAGTTATTTGTTTATTTATTAATTATTTATACTAATTGTATCCTAACTAATTGTTAATTATTTAACTCATCTTTATATTTTAGGAATGAAAACCCTTAGTTTAGAATTCATAACCCGTAGCTTAGGATTGAAAACCCTTAATATAATTTTCTATAAAAGATTACGTAACTAATATTACTTGTTAATGATTTATTTAAAATACGTAAAACGATACGATGGGTCACCTGATCTTTAATAAAATTTTCGATAAAAGATTACATAACTAATACTAATACTAATACTACTTGTTAATGATTTATATAAAATGCGTAAAATAGATGGATCACCGCCTTCGATCCAGGGCCCTTCGACCGAGAGTTCTTTTGTATCTTCGGCCCCGAGCATAGGTCGCAACATATATGGACATCCGGCACACGGCCCCGAGTCTCGGTCCGTACCGGTTAGGGGACTCGGCATGGGAGATCTTGTTGCTCGCCCCCAACGTCCTCGTGTCCTGGATATACTACGTCGGGGGCGGTATCTCGGTGCGTCGAAGTTGGTCGGGTACGGCACGATAGGTCGCTAGTGACGGCATTGATTGAGAGGTGGCGGCCGGAGACGCACACATTTCATCTCCGCACCGGTGAGGCTACCGTTACCCTTCGGGATGTGGAGGTCATTTATGGGCTACGAGTTGATGGACGCCCGTTGTATATTGAGGAGCCTCTTGTCTTTGCGCCTTACGAGATGAGTTGATTAGGCTCGCCGGTTTTTTGCTTTCGGATGGTCATATTTCCGGCAGTCGGCTTTTGTTGTCGGCCACTTTATGCTCACTTGCGCCTCACGGACATGCGACATCCGATTGGAGAGGACACGCGCCGGGCCGATGTTGATCGACGTGCGCGTCTATACCTACTCGTCATATTCGGGGCCATCCTATTCCGAACACTTCGGGTTCGCATATGAGCTTGAGGTATCTTCGGTATATCGACGATCTCGCCGAGATAGGATGTTATAGTTGGGGCGGCTTGTCTTTGGGCTACATGTATCGAGATTGCGCCGATGTTCTATGGGCGCGAGGGTAGAGGTCCCGCATTTTGCTCGCTCCCCGGGTTATATATTTAAGTGCGTGTTATTATACACAAAATATTTTTTTTTAAAACGACGGCGAGACCTTTTTTTTTAATTGACTATATCAGATATGGGTGTGGACTAGGTTGAGACCTTTTCAGCCCATACCAGCTGATCCTCCCGCTGACTATCTTACTGTCCCGATGCCATACGCGCGGAGATGGTCGCGAGGCGTACGCCGACGTATGGAGACGCACCGCGACCTTCTCCCGTTTAGGGATCGGCTAGACCGCATGACGGCGCAGACGGTATGATCATATTTTGGATTCACACGCTAGACCACATAACTACTATTTTAGTCTTATGTTGTTAACTAGTTCAATTCTTTTTACGAGGCTTTTATATGGACGCCGTATGATCATTTTGGATGAGGCTGCCGGCGTTTTGTAGGGCTGGTCGACACGTGTGGATGTCGCGGTGTCCATTGATACATATGGATATCGTTGAGTATCACGCGCCCGATCGCGTGTTACGGCGGTTGGGTATGTACGAGAATATGCCCGCGGCTACGGTTTGGGAGCATGACCCTATACGAGGGACGAGCGTGCGGGCGTCGATGATGCGTGGCGACTCCGTATGCGGCGACGGGTCCATAGTTGGGATGTGAGGATGGCGAGCCAGCGGTGGTCGGACATGACACTCCCGTCCATGTGTACATGGAGTGGTACATGCGGATCACTCGCGTCGTTATTGGCACCCCTCTAGGCGTCGTCCGGATGGTTGGGATATGTAGCTCTCGCGGGGAGCGTACGAGGGCGGTAAGTTTTATTAGTCTTAAACTTAAACCATCGTCTTATGTACTACTTTACAAATTTATTAAATTGTTAATATTTGCAAACATATGCGAGGTACGGACCGTTCGGACGATGCGCTATGAGAGCAACGCCGTGCGGAGTCCCCGAGACGGCGGAGTATGCGGCACGGATGATTGAGCTTGCGGAGCGGTATGAGACGGGCACGTGACTTTGAGCGTCTCCGTGCGTGTTCCGGTGCCCACTGGGGGGCGACGGTGGCCGTGGTCGCCGAGGCCCCCGGTGGCCGTCGCGAGGTGGTGAGGGGTGGCGAGAGGTGATGAGGCTCCGTCGACTACGGATATCCATCGACTTCTCGTTCCCGCCGTCGACTTCACGGACGCCCTCTATATACGCGGGACCTTTTTCGAGGTTATGTGCCACGGCCTTCGCTTTCACGTCCACCGGTTCGTGATCCACGGGGTGAGTGGCCGGTTCGTGATCTACGGGGTGGCTACATTTGCGGTTCGACGACACCATGTTCGAGGACTTCGTGTTTGATATGGCACCATCGTGCGTCATCACACGCCGGAGGGGCCGCTCGAGCCCTCTCACCGGGCATCTCGGGAGGCCGTCGACACACGGAGTTTGACTTTTACAACAAAGTAAAGTAATTTATTAATTATTTGTTTATTTAAGGTTCATTTTACAATAAATCAAATCTAAATTATTTATATATTATTTCGAGGTTCATTGTTCTACGCTGTGGGTCCACGGGGAGTGACCCGTCCAGGAGACTACCTCGTATTCACCACCGCACCCATCTCGGGGGCCTACGGACCCATCTCGGGGGCCTACTCGGGCGCCGTTGACACACGGGTTCTATTAAATAAATAACGTTAATGTATTCAATATAAATAATGAATGGTACTAATTATTATATACTTTTCGGGTTCATCCTTCGGCGCGAGGTGGCGACTCCGACGAGGTAGAGGTCGAGACACCGGACCTAACTCGGCCGAGGTTCGAGTGTGCCGGTGGGATCGGATCCCCGAAGAAGCACGTTCTAGTTAAGGGATCACGGGTCGGGCGAAGAGATGATGATCATGAGTTGGAGCGCCGGTTATTAGGAGGAAAAAGGGCGATGGAGACGATGACGAGCCGGTGGGGATGGTATGAGCCTTAGGCCTAGGGATAGTCTCGGGCATACTACGTGTGGGACCCGTCCTCGATAGTGTATATACGTTAGTGTTGTAAAATTTATCGTAAATATATATATATTTTTTGCATATTTAGTCTTTAAATTTATCATAAATTTTTTGCATATTTTTTCACTTTCACGAACAAATTTTGTGCGTGGGTTAAATATGTTTGTTCCACTTTCACGAAAAAAAAATTTTACATTTCGGGGTTTGGGCGTAAGTTTTTGAACTTTCGCGCACGAAATTTGTGCGTGAAAGTGGAAAAAAAATATTTAACCTTTCACGCACAAATTTGTGCGTGAAAGTGGCTTGTTTTACCCTTTCACGCGCAAATTCCGTGCGTGAAAGTGTAAATTTTTTTTCCCACTTTCACGCACGGATTTTTAGGGTTTAAAGATGTTCCCACTTTCACGATTTTGTGCGTGAAAGTGTATAATACGATTTTTGCACTTTCACGCACAAAATCGTTTGGAAGTGCAACTACAACTGCATTATTTGCGCGTTTTGTATTGCGCACCAATTTAATGCGCACTATAAGTATTGATTTGACAACACACCACGCATGACAATTTCAGGAATCTATGACACATAAAGGATTGATTTGACAATACGTTGCTGTATTTTTTGACCGTTTTGTATTGCGCACCAATTTAATGCGCACTATAAGTATTGATTTGACAACACACCACGCATGACAATTTCGGGAATCTATGACACATAAAGGCTTGATTTGACAATACGTTCTTTGCATTATTTGCGCGTTTTTGTATTGCGCACCATTTTAATGCGCACTATAAGCATTGAGTTGACAACCCATGACAATTTCAGAAATTTATTTAACTTGAAGGCTTGACGAGTGAAAAACTCATCAATTGCATAGGCCTAAGTCTTACAAGTCATAAAAAAAAATCAAACTTCATTCAAAAAATGTCTCAAAATGCTTCGCGTGTTAAGGTTTCACTATTTTGGGATGGAGATATCGTCGAGGACAATTACTCCATTCGTTATAGTGTCAAACCAAAAGCCCATGTTAAATTTCCAACAACTTTAAGTTATGAAACACTAGTCGGTTACTTGCACGAAAGAATGAAAACTACGCCCATCGAGTTTGGAATCTCGATAAGCGCGGATATCCACAAACAATATCAAACGGTGTAGTGCGTTATGGCATGCACAATATCAACGATGATGAATCTTTGAGTGATTATTTGGGATCGCCGGAAGAATATCGTGATTTAGTATTCATTAATGTTCTTGAGATGTATGTTGAAAAGATACCTCGGGAACAAGTCCTCAAGTCCAGCCTATTCATGGTAACACTTATGGGGACTTTAGTTCTTATGGAGACATTTTGAGTGGTCAAGTGCATTTGGAAAATCTAAGCCAGACAATTTAATCAAGCTCACAATGAAAATTGGTAAATATGGTTTTGTTATATTATTATTATATGTAGTAGCATGTGTTTGTTGTATGAATTGGTAAATAACCGGTTTTCAAATCTTTATAGGAACTATTCTCAAAACTGCGGTGGTACCAAATATGGATGTTGGTCAATCTCTCGGTTCGGTGGAGTTGATCATTCTCCACACCATGACAGGCTTATGAACAACGGTAAGTTCATCACCTTGATATTAAATTATCTATATATATGTATGATGTTGGTATTTAAAATATGTTACTTTTCATGTAGGAGGATGAATGCACTTAATAATGAAGATTTTCCTAATTATTATGAGTCATCATCAAGTGATGACGATGAAATACCTAATAATGCAGAGGTAACCGATGATGAAGACGATGATGATGTTCAAGTTGGTATGACCAACAATATTCCTCAAAGCAAAAACCAACAACAACCAATGCACCAAGACGTACCACCACCGATGGCTGAAAACCCAACACGAAAGCCCGATTCGGTGGCATTCTAATAATATCCCTTATCTTGATAGCCTGCCGGGTCGTGATGATGCATTTGTCTTCACAAGAGAAGATTATGATAGTCGCTTAAAAACCTGGATTGAACTTAAGGATCTCAACAAAGATCGATGCTACCTTGCAAAGGGAATGTTGTTCGCATCAAAAAAGCTTTGCAACGAAATTTGTCAAAATTTATTGTTTTAAGGACATGAGAGAGTTTAAGGTTGATCAGTCAACCTCAAAGATATGGAGGCTAATTTGTAGACGACGGTATCAAGGGCGTGAGTGGTTGCTTCGGGGAATTGTTAAGCTTTGATGGTATGTGGGCTATCACAAAATTTCGCGAAAGACACGCTTGTGATATGGAAGAAAATCGAGCGAGATCATTATAATTTAGATACAAACATGATTGCTCAAGTGTTACTTAAAGACATTGCCGAAACGCCAAGGTAACTTATCCTACCTAGTACATTATATGTCTTATATCAATTGAAAGATTATTACTAAAAGTTGTTTGTTTAAATTTGTGCGGGTTCCCATTAAAGATTGTATTCGAAACGTTCAACGTATATAGTAAAACTATAAGCAACAAAAAGGGATTTCTCGGGCGTAGACGCGCTTTTGAGATGGTCTTTGGAAATTGGCATACTTCTTTTCGATCGCGCAAGGTATATGGCAGCTCTACAACATTTTAATCTGGTACCGTTGTAGAGTGGCGACTTATAGAGGGTAAAATCTTGACTTCGTATTTTGGACATTCAAACCATGCATTGATGGTTTTGCTCACTTTGCCGACCGAGTGATATCCATAGATGGTACGCATGTATATGGTGCCTACGACATCAAGCTCTAATTGCAATAGGAATGGATGCCAATGGGTCAATATTTCCTCTTTGCTTTCGCAATTGCCGCTAACGAGAGCAACGACACATGGGGGATCTTTTTGACCCGTTTGAAAACTCATGTTATTAAGGATCGTATGCGTATGCGTCTTTGTCGATCGTCATAAAGGCATATTGCACAATATGGATAATTTACCGGGGTGGCGACCTCCGCTTTTTTGTTTACCATCGATATTGTTTAAGGCAACTTGAAGGCGAATTTGCAATCAAAGTTTCACAATGGCACTCTAAACAAATTGATGTGGGGGCTGCGATGGAGCATCAACAACGAAAATGGGCTGCAAAAATGGATCTGATCAGGGCAGTGAGTGAACCCGCATACGTTTGGTTGATGAAGCTCGAAGTTGAAAAATGGACGCTTCATGCTGATGGAGGCAAAAGAGATGGGCATGCTCACAACAAACACTCGAGTCTTTCAATGGATTGTTGAAATCTGCTCGAGGACTACTGTCACCGCAATGGTGAGAATGACTTTCAAGCAAGTGGTGGAGCGATTTGTTGTTAGGACAAGCAGGCCGAGCGATATTAGCCGACGGCGGGACATGGATGCCAAAGCCCTTCAAAACTATGGAGCATTATAGACAAAAATGTGAGCGTCACCAAATGACCGAGTATGACCCAATTCAACATGTGTATGAAGTTAGGACGGGTTATTATAACGGTAAGGGTGGAAACGTGCATACCGTTTATGAGGCAACAAGAATATGCACTTGTGGTAAGTGGCAAACGTACCACATGCCGTGTTCTCATGATGTCAAGTGCTTCGAGAGAATGAGAAAAACGGTAACAAATTATGTGGCGGGGGAATACAAGGTCCAAAGTTACCTTAGAGCATATTCCGGCCAATTCCACCCGCTTGGTAATGAAGCTTATTGGCCAAACGAGCCGTTTTCGATGGTTGCTAACAAGGATTACATTAGAAAATTGGGCATTAACTCACGGAGTCGTAGACCCAATCAAATGGATGTTAGTGAAAGAACTTACTCTCGCAAGTGCTCTATATGTAAGCAATATGGCCATGACAAGCGTTCGTGTGGGCAACAAGGCCGTGGTAGTACAAGCACGTCTCGAAGTAATAGAGCCTCTAGAACTTGAAGATTGTATTGTTATTGTAATTGTAATTTATTATTGTATTGCTTTGAATTAGTATTGTAATTAAATGGAATGAATTATTTTTTAATTAGTATAAACCTCTCGTATTGGATGAATTATTATTAAAACACTTAAATCAAAACCTATAAATATTACAAGTTTCAAAACTTGCTTGGGGCACTTTAGAACCCCTAAAACGACGATCCAAACGTTTAGGTGGACTTGATGTAATGAGCCGACATTATTGTACGCAAAAAAAGATATTAAGTTTATATAAAATATTGATATTTTAGAATTTTGAAATATGACTAATCTTTGCCCAAAGTATGGAAAAAAAAACGTGTTTGGAAAGGTAACAAAAAAAAAAAAAAAAAACAGTTCAGCTCCTTTCACGCACGAATTTCGTGCGTGAAAGGCTCAAATATTTTTGCGTTTTGGTCAACTTTCACGCACGAATTTCGTGCGTGAATTTTTTTTTTTTTTTTGCACTAGTTTGGTACAACTTTTTATTTTTTGTCTTTACTTAAGTCGCGGACTCTCAAGAATGCTCCAAAAGGAGAGGATACTTTTTCATAATAAAATGTCTGTGGGCGTTTGACATGAAAAAATGTGGAATTTGAAAAGGCAAAAGCAAAAAAAAAAAAAAAAAAAAAAAAAAGGGTAGCATTTGGAAAAAAGTTGAGAAATAGCAGTAGTATTTAGAAATTGGAGTTATGTTTGGGCTTGAATACAACTTGAATTATGTTGAATTTATGTGAGTGAAAAATGTGAAAATACGTATTCGGAGTTTTTTGAATTCCGAAATTCTAACAATTTTATGTCCAAACATTATTCCGGAATACAATTTCGAAAAAAAGTGAAGCTTATCCATGGCCTAAGGGGCCCTTTATATTTGACGGAATACATCGTTAGCCCTTGATTTATCAGTATGTTTTATTTATATACGTAAATTACGGTGTATTTTGATTGATTACCTGAACATATGATAAGTATTCATAGCATTTCGGATCAAATTTTACAAAAGCTTCTACGTCAATTCTTAAGTGATCATTTGATAAATAAATTAACCACTTTAAATGATTAACTTATTTACATAATAGATTGCTTGGAACACGCGCGCGAACTTTTTCAAAATTTGTGTCGAAAGTGTGTAATCCCACTATTTTATCATGTGTTTAAGTGTTTAATTGGAACAGACCATAGTTTCAGTATCTAAATGGACGTTTAGACATGAGAAATGTGAAATTTGGAAAAAGTACAATAGTATTTTATTTTCAAGTTGAAATGATATTTGAAAACTGGAATTGTGTTTGCACGTGATTACAAATTAGTAAAAATTTACCCAATCCCGGTGTTTACACCCAAAAAATGGATGTATAACATGTGTTTTAATCTATATAACTATCACTTAACCGTGATTAATAAATGTATATATTCATTTTATTAAATCACTTAACCATGGTAAATTGTACTTGTTTGGTATAAACAACGGATGTGGGTAAGTATTTACCATACAAATTATAGTTGTTTTTGTATTTTTGTGAGCGCTTTTGAGTGAAAATTGTGAAAGAGCTTTTTGGAGTCTCTCAAATTCCAAAAAAATTGGAAATTCAACTTCAAATTGAAACTTCAAAATTATAATAATTTTATGTCCAAATAATTTTCGAAATACTTTCTAAGATAAACATTAAATAATGACACCTTATAAAATTGTCCCCATGTAGTATTAACTTTTTGCGAAGAGTATGGACTTTATCTTTATGTGTTACTATATTTGTTCCTAATTTAGGTGGTATATATTTAGAGATAAATTAACTTTAATTTATGTTTTTACGCTTGGTAAATGAATACAGTTAGATCTCTCTATAACGGCAGCCGCATATAACAACACCTTTCTATAACAGCCAACCTTTTTCAGAATCGATTTTTTATGTTATATTTTACTTCTCTATAACAGCATTTCACCTATAACAGCAACAACCAACTTTATAACAGTACGCTCTTTGTAAAATTACCCCTCATGTAACAACTATCATTTTTTTTTTTTGGTAATATAATAATTATCCATCTTTATAAAAATAGAGTATCACGATTACCAATAATAAGTGTAGAGATTTTGACCAAATATTTGATCATTTAATACACTATTACAATAAAAAAAATATTGTATGAATATATATATTTTCATCATTAAACGGTTTTCCTTCGTTATACAAAGTGTGATTAAGCTTAGAATTTGGCAATTAAAAGTGAAAATTAGATTTTATGCATCTTTTTTGCCTATAACAGCGAAAAATGTCGATGTTGTTATAGGTATATAACAGCTATTCTCTATAACAGCTGAAAAATTTCGAATCCAATGATACTATTATAGAGAGGTTTAATTGTATTACATAAATTAAGACAGAGGAGTACCATTTATGGTTCATCAAAGCTTCTTCTTTCCATAAAAATACCAAGAACGTTGATGTGGCAACAATTTATAATGAAACGGTTTCAATGCTTCTTCCTTCCAGAAAAATAACAAGGACATTTATGTAGCAAAAATTTATAATGAATCGAACCGTATATCATCAAGACACCTTTGAAACTCACAATTATTATAATAGGGAAAATGGCAATTTTAGTCCTTGAGTTATTACCTAATTCTGATTTTAATCCTTGTGTTAGTGGACTAAGCATATTTAACCTTTAATTAAACAAAGTGTGCTATTTTAATCCTTTAACCTAATTTGAAGTTAACTCTGTTAACTTTTTAATTCTTTTCTTAACCATTTCAGTGGGAACATATTTTACAGTATTCTAATTAGAGCTTATCCCCCATTTATGATTCCATCTCTCTCTTACATTGAAAACATAATATCATGGCGATCAAAACGGTTAAGCAGACTTAATTAAGAGTATTCTCAAAGCTAATCCACTCAGTAGCTGTGTTTCTCAATCAGGGGCGTATGTAGCCTATAAGGTTGGGGTTCAACTGAATCCCACACTTTGGACGCGGAACCTAAATTTATGTGTAAAAAACTATTAAAATTACAATAAATAGTAGATATGAACTCCTAACTTTAAAAATATAATGGGTTCAATGCTAAAAATCTATAGATTGAACCTATAAAATTGAAATCTTGAATACGCCTCTGTTCTCAATAGTAAAAATCAGTAATTGAAGATTGTAACACATATCTATTTTAGATGACACACCTAGTAGTACTAAATGAAAGAAAGTCAACGTTGCATATTGTAAATAAAATCACATAATATGCACCACTAGTAAACTAGTCTTGTTTTAAGAATTTTGTTATTAATTAAGCATTCGCACATTACGATTCTTCCTTATTCTTTGACCTGACTGATTATATTGCCATAGTCAAGTTAACAACTATAGTCAAGTCAACAACAAGGAATTTATGAAACGTAAACTCTGAGACTTTTAACTAGTACACTGCATCTCTTTCACAATTACGTAAGTTGTTTCCATTGAAGGGGAAAACCACAGAATAAAAAGTTAACGGTGTTAACTCCAAATTAGGTCAAAGGACTAAAATTGCACACTTTATTTAATTAAAGGTTAAATGTCCTTAGCCAATTAACACAAGGATCAAAACCAAAATTAGGGAATAACTCAGGAACTAATACTGCCATTTTCCCATTATAATATAACATATGATTAATATGGAAAAGGCAAAGTAGGAAAGGCGATTTTGCCTTTAGACTTTTTTCTTTTCTGCTGAAGAAGAAAAAAAGAAAAAAATTAACGCCCACCGTGGGGCTCGAACCCACGACCACAAGGTTAAGAGCCTTGCGCTCTACCAACTGAGCTAGACGGGCTCCTTGTGCATTAGACTTGTGATAGCCCTACTTATTGAATAAATTCCAACCATCAACTAAAGAATTTGGTCAAACGTAGAAGGAAAAGAAAACTCGGAACAATCGAAAAATAAATAACTAAAGGTAGCAAAAATAATAACTGATATTACTTAACCGTCAGAGATAATTCTGCGAATTAAATACAAATTCATGATTTTCAGTTCGAGTGAAAACAAAGAGAAATAGGAATAAGATATATATTTCAAAGTTTTAGTTTCCCTTATTAGTTTTATCATTATTACTATCCTACTATCTAATTCTTCAATTGTACAATTACTTGTTGTTTTCTTTGCTTTGGTTATCGTATTATTTATTGTTGCTACCGCTCTTTCTTTCATTATTTTCAACGTTACTTCTTCACTATTGTATTTCCTTTTCATGCTTGATTTGAGGGTCTATAGGAAACAACCTCTTTACCTTACATATAGGGTAAAGGCCGAGTACGCCACCCCCGGACCCACTTGTAAAATTACACTAGGTATGTTGTTACTGTTGTTGTTTTAACTTTCTATCACACTTTAAAGTCACCATTTAGTTTCCTCAAATTTTATTATTAAAATAAAATAAGTGGCTAAAGCAAATAAAGCCTTGTATCTTTTAATTATATATAAGCTTTTTGCATTATATTATCGGAAAACAGATTAACATCCGATACAGCAATGTTTCATTCTAATTTTTCAGCCATGAAAAGTCCCAGACCCTATGGTTTTATGTTGGCAAGCAATCTGTTTCTGTTTGGTTTCAGTTTAAAAACCTAGGGCTGTTTCCAAAACAAAACCAAGAGCCATTTGATTGTCAGTCACTTCCTAACATTAGCAACTTTTACCGCCCTGCTGCACTATTGGGTTAATCTCATAATCTTCACAAATCTAAACATGTCTTTATAGACCAAAAACATACACCTAGGAATGACAACCGCGCAAGAACAAACCGTGACATACATTTGCCATGTGTAACTGAGTGCAAGAACTAAAACAGCTTCATATCTACCTTCTTCAACCAAAAAAAATCGATACCCTGAAACACTTTAAATACATGGCAACAGAAATTTGTTGCGTAATGACCAAAAATTCGATAAAAACACCATGACCTTTTAAGACATCGTTAATATGTTTGGCTGTTGTTCACAACGTAACCATGAACCGTTTGCATACCAGATGTGGTGCTATCTGTAACTTACTCTTTGGAGTTTGGTTCGTAATCTCAAGAAACCCCCGAGATAAACCTCCACATAAAAGTTTGGGAATGCTCTGCAGGTAAGTGATAACTAAAGTGCAGATGAAAAGGGTCAAAATGCATACTTTGAACCCAACATAGAGTTTTCAACACCATTAGATTCCCACAAACAAGGAGCAAATCAAATTGTTCCAATAAGGATCTGTTCGACCTTTCCCCATGCATAAGAAGTTACGAACACAATTTCTTAATACATAGTACATAATACAAAATATCACAAAAGCAAAGGAGCCCCTCCAGAATGGTCACCAGCAACTAATCCATGGCATATTTTTGAGTCCAAACTCGGGCAAGTGTCTCATACTGGCTTCTATCAGTCATGTACATATAAGCAATCTCCGGCACCAAAGGGTGATCAGGATTAGGGTCTGTTAGCAGAGAACAGATAGAGAGCAATACCTGCAAGGGACAAATTAATTACGCCTCTAAAATACAACCAACTAAAATCTAATCTGCTGAATGCCTGCCTGCACTTGATTGTTCAATTATAATTAATGATATTGCGAACACAACGAATAAATTCAGCCACATAGTTCCTCTGATTTATGAATACAAATAATATTGAAGTTCTACTTTGGAACAAAGCCAGTTTCTTCTGCTATTAAACTCTTAACATTACAACCTGACAAAAGGGGCAGAGAATCACAGTTCCCACCTCACCTCACCTCACCTAAATACTAATAAGACACAGTAGATACCTTTTAAACCAACCTTGAAAACACAATAAAAAAAGGCATCATAAAATATATTTCCAATCTGTGGGATTTGCATCAGTTGGTTTAACCCAGAACTACTCCACAAGCTTGACCACATGGAAAGACAGTGCCGTTAATATAAATATACACAGAAATCCTCCTTGAGGCTGATTTAATGAAAAAGGAAAACAAGGAGTACATGATTGATTTTTTTTTTTTTTTTTTGAGAAGGAAGGAGTACATGATCGATGTAGACATATAAGTCTCACTGATCCAATATTTACATTGGCATATTCACTCCCTTAAGGACATTTTATTCAACCAGGAAGAATACTAGTCCTTAAAATCTTGGGATGTAAATAACCAAAATAAAAGATTGAATGCGGTAACCTATACCAAGAAATTCAACCAACCTTGGAGATTGTAAGTGCAGGGCTCCACTGATTCATCAAAATGTCTAGGCAAATGTTACCATTGCTGTTGATGTTTGGGTGGAAAACCTGTGTCTTGAAAGTTAGCTGCACATTTATCTGATGTAATGAGGATGATAAATTTGCCGACAGGGAAAAAAAAAAGTTAGAAGTAAAGAGCTTGCAGAACAACACCCTCGTTGATTTTGCAAATGGAAGTGCTTCAAACTTGCATGCTTTGGCAAATGGATGTTAAAAAATATTATGTCACAGGTTTAAATTGCACTTAAGTTGTTAATACACTTTTAAGAAAAGAGCACCGAGATTCCAAGTTATCATGGTTTTGGCTCAATACACCAAACCTCGACTGGAAGGGAAATCTAAGCCATCCCTCTTCAATTTGCACAATATGATGTATTCTTCCTACCTTAGATCAGGCTCTAGTTAAGTTACACAAGCAACAGTACCACATGGTTGAAATAAACAAGTGGAGAAACAATACTCTCTCTTGCTGACAATAGACGAGAATTCTATGCCTTGGTACCTTAGTAAGCGTTAGAGAACAGTTTTTCAAATAACAACAAGACTCAGTATTAGACCTTCATGACTCCATTAACAAATGCACTCTGACAATGTCAGTAAATCCATGACTTTTTACCATGGATTCCTTATATGCACGCCCAGTCCACAAATATATCCATTTGAAACTCTAATCACAGGGCATGGAACTGGCGATAGCACTAAAGCTGAACCCAAGTACTTCCATCATATGTGGCATCACCTTCTCAAATACAGTGTGCTCTGCCTGCTAAAATCTTGTAACATATAGCTATTGCTGCTCGTAGGTTTTGCAAAAAAGAACTAACACGATTAAAATCTAATTCACCCAATGACATGGTTTCTAAAATCGATTAGATTACCTATGAAAGTGTCAAACAGCCAGAAATTCAAACTTCATTAAAGGCCATTTAAAAATGTGAGTAGTGACTTTGAATAGGAAATGAAAAGGATATCAACAGTTGACACCAGTTGAGTTGAGCTTTGATATCTATACTTACCTAATAAAATTATTAAAGTGAACAAAGACGTTTCGATCTTAGTTGATACAGTAAAATTACAAGCCTAGAAATGATGAGCAAATTTGATTTTGTAAAAGAAGCAAGAGAAGTTTAGAAATATCATGTTAATAAGCAAACAAAAAATGAGATCATCAAGTGTCATCAACAGATACACATCCCTAATTTAATACCTTTGGTGGCTTAAATGGATAGTTAGCTGGAAAATCAACAGTAAGATGAAACACTCCACCAGCATAAGCACTGTCAGGTGGACCTATAATTGTTGCTCGCCAATGAAACATATCTTCAGCAACTGGGCCTAACACAGATAACATAAGCAAGAGCACAAGGAATGAGACTACAACTTGCCACATGCATATCCTTAAACAAGTTTTTGACAAACCGGGTGTAATACAGACACTTCTTCAACAACTCAAAATACAAACAGCAGATTTAACAACAAATAAAGATAGATAACAGCTTTCCAGATGCAGACCGTAAACAAGTCCCAAGGATAAGCTTGGACATGGTAAGCTGTCAACCTCTATGTGTGCAGGTCAATATCAAGTTGAGAACCTCAGTCCTAAGCAATGCAGATTTTCTACTAGTTTGAAAAACATGATTTCCAGATAGAATCGTGATTTAAAATTCCTCCACGTAAGCTTGTCTAAGGCAGTGCATGTGTCATTCTACCTATTCCTCAATCTCATGGATATGGGCAA
Source organism: Lycium ferocissimum (assembly GCF_029784015.1). Classification (NCBI taxonomy): domain Eukaryota; kingdom Viridiplantae; phylum Streptophyta; class Magnoliopsida; order Solanales; family Solanaceae; genus Lycium; species Lycium ferocissimum. The sequence goes on along the minus strand of NC_081353.1, from coordinate 49,549,553 downwards.
CGGATGGCAAGGTCGTATTTGCTCATTTTATACAAAATTTGAACAAGAAGCCAAAATTTCAGTCGTGAGGAAGTAATTGGCCAACACATAAGCAACCAAACTTAATAGTAGAAAAGAGATCTTTTCTATGTAAAAGCAATCACACAACAATTTATTTATGTGTCATATACCCCTGTTTCTAACTTCAAATTAGAAAAGCAATTATCTCGCCCTTGTTTAGGTTATCCTTGGCCTTTTTCGGGAAGAGGGATAAAGAAAGCTCTTCATACTCGTGTTACCTTTTAAAATAATAGAACAAGAGCTCCAGGACGTTACCTCTAGAGACAACATGATATATTTCAAAAAAAGAATATGTACCAGGTGGAAAAGGGGAATGGGGAGCGTAGAAGTCTGGACATAAATGCCCAACTACCTCTTCCTTAGTCTATAGTACAAATGCTGTGTTACGTCGTTACAGTCATACTGAGTAAAGAGAGACATCAAGAGTACAGATAAGCCAAGAGGATCAGCAGGCTACTGAAGCTAAATTAGTTGATCTAATAGGTCTGCTCGACCTTAAAGTATCCATTTTTAAGCGTGTCGTTATCATCATCATCATCATCATCATACCCAGTATAATCCCACGAAGTGGGGTACCATGGGAGGTAGAGAGGCTGTTTCCGATAGACCCTCGGCTCAATGAAAGAAAGAAAGGTAAACCAAATTTGTCCGGAAAAATAAATAATAGAAGTGAAGAAGTCAATGCAAAATACTAAATAAAATATGACAAAGCAGTGTGAAATTGGAACAATATAGTACCACCAACTCATATGACAATCGAAGTAACAGGCACAACAACATAACAGAAATTAAAGGACAAGAAACTACAAGAGCAATACGAAGCGTGGCAACGCTCAACTAACTACTAGCCTTCTACCCTGATACGCGTCCTCCATAACCTCCTATCTAGGACACTTATCAGGGTAGAAGGCTAGTAATTACAGTAACTGAAGCAATATTTCTTCTTCTTAAGAGAAGTTCCCTGTATAGATACTATCAGATAAGTTCCTATACAATAGACGAAGTGACCTTCAAAAGCTGACAGACCATTTTGCCCTTAAAATATATCTTATTCTTTCAAAATTCAATACATTAATTTTCTTAGTTAATCTCAAAAGGTAAAGAACTTAAAAGTTACATTGAATGGTTCAATAATGTAGACCAGATTCATACGCATGTACAGTTTATTCCGTCAAAAATCAATACATTGATTTTCTTAATTAATCTCAAAAGATAGATCATTTGAAAATTTACACCGAATGGTACAATTATATAGACCGGATTCATATGCAGAAATAAAAAGTGTATTTGAACAGTCAATTCCTACGGCTATTTAGGGCAAGATAAAAAATAGTTAAAAGTAAAAGGACGAGAAAAAAGTACCAGCGCTACAAAAGGTAGGAGGATCTTTATGGAGATCCTTGAGCTCGTTTTGAATCCGCTTCGACGCCATGATTGATCAAATCCCTAAGTACCACAAAAACCCTAGATCAGCTCCAAATGCACAGATATATAAGGAAGATAATTAAACACCATAAAAGCACAACTGAAGAAGAGAAGAGAAAAACTTTAACTGAGTTACAGTTTCAAAAGGGGATAAAATCTCACTTGAACGAGGTTCTAAAAATCGGGTGGAGTAGAGCGGTTTCGAGGCAGCGCTTCGACCCGTATCTGGCCAACTCTGACTAGAAGAAAGAGATTTCTATTGATAGGAATGGAACTTCTGAGAAAAGCACAACTATATATGTTATATCCTAGCTGTCTGCCAGGGGCAGGGACACATAAAAACGAAGAAGTTTTTCATGAATTGATATATTTAATTAATCCGCAGGGACTGAAGGCCGGATTAATCACATTTGAGACCTACGGAAGGGGAATTAGCGGTCGACTGGGTTAAATCGTAACAAGATAGTTGTAGGGGAACCTGTGGCCGGATTAAATCTTTCACGATGAAAATGCACTCTTCCCTAACTTTCCTATTTTAGCCAGATTAGTCAACATATATCTTTTTCGATGCTGGAATTGGTCCTAAAAAGCCATTCGGCTTCGTTATCGAGTAGGTATCAGTGGAAACATAAGGATAAAAGAGCGAGTACGAGTTGTTTATTTCAAGAATAGGCTCGCTTGCTTCTCCCCATCGTCGAGCTTCGATAGTCTAAAACTAGTGACCTAGGCTTCTCCAGCAAATAATCATACCCGAAAGCCCTAAGAAATGCAAAGGATCTTGAATACCTATTTAATTGGCATAACTTTCATCTTTCCCCTAATTTTACATTTTCGAAACTTACGGACCAGAAACTGCACAATCAGCCACCTGTGAAAGAAAGGTTGCCAAAAACTCTCCTTCCGACCCTGTGAGAACATATTCAGACATGCGATGTTTTGAGGGAGAGAAAGTGTGGTTGACAAACTAATCATCGGAGGCGACTGCAGACTTGTTTAATAGTTTTCAACTAAGCAGCAGACCCGGTCCCGAAAAAAGCGCCCCGCCTTTCATCATCTATACCAGCTGCCATGCAAGAACCATCAATGGATCTTTATCAGTCATTCTTTTTGTTCCCCTTTATAAAGCAATTGAAAAGAGACCATAACCACATGAAAAAAAGGCTTTCCTCGATAAAAGCCCACAGAAGGGCCAAATCACAAGAAGCCTACTCATATCTAAGCAAGTCCAAGCCCACGCAAAAATGATTGTGCTTTCTCGATTAACTAGTAGACTTGCATGAAGAAAGAGACTAAACAAGGCGGAACTTTTAGTCTTAAGCAAGCAGTGACTGTAAGGAATCAAAGAGAAGATCGAAGAGAATGAAAAGCACGTACCTTCATTGTGGGTCATAAGGCGGGCAACTTTTTCTAATTCAAATGGATGAAATCGGTCGAGTAGTCTATCTTCCAAAACCAAGTTGTGTACCGTCCGGTTTGCAACCCCTACCACATTGTCCCGAAATGGACTTTCATTTCTTTCAACTCAACAACACGAAAACTTTGTTCTAAGTTAGCCCTTTCTGACTTGATCTTCGAATCGTAAGTCTCAACCCCTTTCCTCTTTCATATTGATGAAAACGCTAACCGTGAGTGAGAGGTCAATCACTTTCAGCTTTTCTTTCGAAATTCCACAACATGAGCGCTCAACATGAAACACCAGCTTGTCTGGATATTGCTTGACTTTTGATTCTAAGGAAAAAAGAGCGAAGATCATTCGCTTGGTTAATAAAGTGGGTCACCCTCTTTTTGGCTTCCGATTCAATCGTTGTTTATAATGGAGAAGCGAGGATTTTGGGGTGAAATTAGGACTCCGTTTATATAGCAGACAAGAAAAATAATGTACCCACTACGTACAGGTTTTATTGTATTGTTAGTTTAAATACATTACTTATTTTGATTGTTACTTATACTTTATTGTATTGTATCCTTATATTCATTTTATATAACGATGAAAAGTCTCATTTTGTGTAATGATCGATTTGGTGTGATTGCGCCGTTACCTTTTTTTTTCAAATTTTATTTTTACTTATTATCTAATAATCCTATTTTATCTTTTGTCCTATATTTTATAGTAACTTTATCCCGTATTCTACTTTCATGTAGATTTAGCTTCAAATTGTTGATGTGTGATATTATGGAAAGACGAAAAATAATACAATCTATCCAAACGTTGTATTCATCAAAATAATATAGTATGATATCATACAACACAATACGATACATAATGAAACTATATGTAACAACCAACAAACCAGAATGTTCTAGTGAAAGTGTACCCGCTACGTATCTTTACACGGTAATTTTCACCTGCGCCCCAGTGCTTTGAAGATGTGACAATTAGATCACTTAATTCTTTATAAGTGGCAGAGAGGTTCATCATCTCTCTTTCTCTGTCAAATTATCACCATCTAATGTTTAACATAATTTCACTTTTGACAGCTAGCAAACTTTTTGTATAACAAGAAAGGAAAGAGAGATCATGTAAAACAAATACAAAAGCTAAAGTTTGATTAGATCTCAAAGGTACTCCAGTGATTAATATTGAGCATTTTTGTTTCATTTTATATTTCAGGACTAAGTGAAAGAAAAGAAAGAGCAACACAAGTTAATAGATACTCATTGGTGAAGAGTACTTTAGAAACTCATGATGTTTCAAATTAAATTTAATATAATTTGGTATAACCACTGAATTTTTCGGATAGATCCACTCGACTTTAATCATTCCACTTGTAGGCGCATTGAATGGTACTTGATATACTTTGTGATCGAATTTTTTAAGAACTTTATTTCAGATTCTTAAACTTACTTATGAGTTCCGCTTCGACATACTAATGCATCACTTTGTGCCATTAGATGTATGTTGGCGCAACAAGGGCCAGAATTATAATCCTCCCACAACATAAGCTATAAATATAGTTTTCCCAAAAGCACCTTCTTCACTTTTTATAAAGGTAAAAGTAAAGGATTTGCTTCTCTCCTTTTTCACGGTATATGTTATGTCCAACTATGCCCACCCACCTCGATAAGCTCGAACTTCAGCCAATAAATGAACCGAATGTGAATAAATATTTTTCCTTAAATTACACACCAAATAACATATTTCTCCCGCCAATACACCTCTCATTTTACAAGGAGCAAACCAGTTTCCCTTGACTATATCACTATAACAATAGCAAGTTATCCCTGCTGCCAATGATAACTTGCACAAGGCCTGCTTAACACATATGTGAGGAGGAGCTGCCATAAACTAAGAAGCCAAGGCAATCTGGATTAAATTAAACCAGTTAAAATAATTAATCTTATTTTTCTAATACTTATACCTATATAATCTAATAGCTTAAGCGAGCAATCTCTCGTAGAAATCCAAACATTTCTTTCTAAAAAGACAATTCCACCCATCAGGTTATGCTCGTGAATTTATCATCAAAAGTTTTAGTAATAGTAATGGTGCTGGAAATATAGGAATATATAATGGAAGAAGAAATGACTTTGAGGCCTAAAAAACCGACTTTTCTTGAAGAAATATTGTCTGTTACATACTAGGGAAAATACAAGCAATTTCTTTCAAGAACAACATAGCCTATGTTTATGCATGCAGATTTTCTTATTTTATGAATATACATGTCCATTTACATTCAAGTTTTAAATAAAGCTTGAAAACACCACGGCTGGTAATATATAAGCCTTCAAACTAATTTTGTCTTCTATTGTAGGACAATTCCACTTCATATATATTACTACAAAGTATCAAACAATAGTACTATTGAAATAACTAAAATATAAATGTTCAAAAAAGATCAAATTAAAAGGAAAACTTCAACTAAAAATAGTGATCCCATAACTAAGTCGCTGAATTAAGATTGATACTGTAATAACAATTGCTTCTCATTTCCAAAATAGTTGAAAATCAGTTGTACAAATATTCATTGACCATGTTTTTCTAATTAAAATTAATTCAGGGTCAAAATTATATGAAACAAAATATTAATAATTATAATAAATTTTAAAACTTCTCATATTTTTCACTAGTATAAATTTATACAAGGATTAAAACAAAGATATGGATCCGAAAATAAACATACTAACATGATTTAAACACATATTTTTAAGTTATGAGTATAGTCTATATAGACTGTTTTCCTCTATTGTGCCTATGAATCACCCTTTCTACCTTCCCAAGGTAGAGGTAAGATCTGCGTACATTCTACCTCCCCAGACCCCACTTGCGGGTTTACACTAGTTATGTTGTTGTTGTTCTTCTACTTCTATTGTGATAAGTTAGCGTAGATCTCAAGAGGAAGTTGTTCTTTCAAGTGATATTAGGTCTATCTAAAGATTGAAGATTGCAGATTGATAGAGTCAAAAACAAATATATCAAAAACTTGTCTTTTTTGGACAAATATTTGGACTTTTTGGATCTTTTGAAGGGGGGGAGGAGGGGATGTAGTATGATTGTGGAGATGTGATAGCTTTGACTTGTACTTGGTCCTGTACCATCTTGGTACCAATTTGATAAAACTTTTACTTATCAGAAGAAAAAAAAAAAGGGTCTATCTCGTCCCTTTGTTAAGGCTGGACATGACCAAACCATCTCAAGCGACTTTCTCTCATTTATCCTCAATGTATGCTATTTCCACCTTATGGAGAATGTCATAATTTTAATATGGGAAAAGGGTCATATTTGCCCCTCTACTACTAAAAAAGATTTAATATTGCCCTCCATTATCTATAGGTCCATATATGCCCTTAATGTTATACTATCGGTGCATATGCGGCTTAATCTTATAAAAGTGGCTCAAATTTGCCCTTCTTCATTAACCCCATCCATTTTAGCCAAAATGACATGTTAACTCACCACACCAACCGTTCTTCTTCTACACTGCCCAAAATCACCAACACCTTCACCATATGTACCATTACTCTCCAACATAAACCATCTACCCATCTTCCATATCTAACTTGTGATATTAAAAGTAAAAGAAATAACAGTTGGAAAATATATCTAATAAAACCATGTTATCATCTACTCTTGTGTCTTGAATCAATCATCTCTGGTTTATTAACTGGATTGATTGGAACCTTAACAATATCTTCATCTAGTTTTATTTAATTAATTACATTTAATAATATTCTCAACAAAAATGTAAGGTTTTAAAATGTTAATACAATTTGTTAAGAAAACTTATTGAAGTTTGCACGGTTAACAATCCTATTTTTAAAATTTGGGTTGTTCTCCACTTCCCTCTCTACTAATTAATTAGTTTCTCGACTCTAATAAAAAGTAAGATCCAATTTCTTGCCTTGCACATATTTGCACTTGCTTGATGTTTCTAAAATAAAATTATCCTTACCCAAGTAGTCCATCATTTAACCAAAAAAATACTTAAAAATTCAGAAGCTTGGTTAATTAGTCGTAACATCCTAAGGGTGAATATTAACAATTCTCCATAGAAAAGTCAAGTTCAAAGAATATAAAATAAGGATTAAAATAAGGGATAATTTCAGAGACCTCTCCATAGCACTCATAGGGTAACAGTAGACCCTCTTTAGGAATTCACGGGGATTAACTTCTTTTCTCATTGGTCCCTTCTGGTTTCCCAATGCTCTGTTCAGCAAGCGAGAATCTCTTTACTTTCTGCAAAAGAAAATGAAAATTACCAGAATATGCAAATTTCCGACTCACAACAAGACACAAAATACTATATAAACAAGTGTAATGAACACTTAGCGAAAATAATATAATGAATCAATAACCACTAGGCACAAGGGAGCTAAACTTACAGTAGCTTCTCCCGCAGAAATATAACGCATCGAGTGCTAAGACATGTTGGAGTGTTGAAAAAAACCATTTCATCCATATTTGAAAACAGAGACTGCTAAAAGTTGCTTATTCACGTTTTCTGCTTAGATGCATAACAGAAAGCCTCATGCAAGAACATACAAAACCAAAATGTTCATTATTAAACTTCACTTTGCCTCATACTTTTTCTTGCAAGAATTAGCCTTCTAATAAAGAAGCCAGATTGGTGGTATTTGGTAAATAGACCAAACAACAGGAAACATGCTCCCATAATGAGTTTTAGCGGCAATTGGCTGTGGTATCTGGCAAGATATATGATAAGCTTAAATGAAGTAACATGGTCAGTAAGGATTTATACATATAGCTGACCTCAACTTGCTTGGAGAAGAGCTATCGTGGTGTTATGTGATAGAAGGATGTCTACGAAAGTGGGCAAGTTTTACAGAATAGTTATAAGACCGACAATGTTATATAATAATGAATGTTGGGTCGCTAAAGTCCAACATATCCACAAGACGAGTGATGCAGAGATGCAGATGCTAAAATGGACATGCGGTCACACAAGAATAGATAAGATTAAAAAAGACCATAGTTGTTGGAACGTGCAAGTAACATGCATTGAGGATAAAATGAGAGAAGGTCGGTGAGATTGTTTAGTCATGTACTACGTTGACTTATAAAGGCAGTTATGCACCGCTCTATAGGTGTGAAACTATTGTGAGTGAAGGTGTTAAAAGGGGACGAGGTAGACTCAAAATCACATGAAAAGAAGTCATCTTGAAAGACCCCGGCACAATGGAAGAAAAAGATCCATATAAGTGATATATACTAGTTGGGAATAGGTTTAAATCTTGTTACAACGTTGATCTTGAAACTATTGTTTTTCTCGGAATATTTTAAACTTATCATAGATTTATGTAGGTAACCATATAAATAACTTTTAATATTCTTATTGTTACTTCTATTTTTATTTGGTATGATGGTGACACGACTTGAGCTGAAATTCAAACACATGGTCAGTGAGGATCCATATAGCCGACCCCAACTTGTTTAGGGTTGAGATATCTTTGTTAGAGTACATATAAAACAAGAAATAATGTGTTAGATGTTCTGTAGGCACTCCCAACCTTGTATCTTTTTAAGTACAGGTGCAACTGCTTCACCTGTCAATATGATCTACCGGAACAGTTCATAGTGACAAATTTGTTGATGAAATTTCAGAATATGAGAACAGGAAATAGTAAAGGTGATAGTGGCAAAATAGTATTGAGTTAGTTTTATGATTTGTGAAGTGATTTGTTTCTCCTCTTTCTATCATGCTGCGATTGAACTATAAAGTCGATATCAATCTTCTCGCATAAGGTTTCTGCCATTAGACCCAACCTTTTGCACTAATTTTCGAATTTTGTATGTCTATTGTCTCATCTAAGTGTCCACTTAGAATTGAACACAATGTTGTCTGATATTATGGTTTTCCTTCAAAAATAACATGCTTTAACTTTAATTACAGCAATACAATATTGGCCTAACAGTTGCATAATCTAATTTTTTCTGTCCCCCACCAAAAAGATCCTAGATATTCATTTTCTAATCAGCATGACATCAGTAAATTAGCAATCAAAGGTCACAAATCTACTGGATATTTGCAAAACGCAACAGAATAACAATCTCAAGATTCTTTTTTTTTTTTTTTAAATGAATAACAAGCTCAAGATTCTTTTTGGCTTTTCTACACTAATTCTATTCCTTACAATTTAAAAAGGTGAAACAAGAGGAAACTAATTAGCTTGTCATGAATCATGAGTATGGCATTTCCTCACCTTCCAATGATCACAAAGGGCAAGCAAAGATATCAAAAAAAAAATTAACTATTGGACATGAAATTAGAACTCAACATTGAAGTAGTTTCTAAAGTTGCTCATACCTCAGCAAAAACAAAACACTCTAGGTGAAATCTTCCCATCCGCCTAAGCCTTGGTGGGCAGTGTCCTGGTGTGAGGTGGTGAATACATAGTAGGATAATCGAGGCGCTTGTAAGCAGACTCCGACACCATTGTTATTAGTAAAAAAATTGTTCATAACAATTTGTGTATCTGCCACAAAGAAGATACACGTAAACAAGAATATTCTATCACTCCCATGAAACAATTCCTCGCAACTCATTTTCCTTTCTTCATTAATATTTTGTTTTTCCCTGATCATTTCCAGGATCAAGAAGTTGCATTTCCATGATCAAGAAGTTGCACCACAAAACACGAAAAACAGCCAGCAACTGTAGAAAGAAAATTAATTTTGCTTCACTCAACCGGTAGTTATCTAATCCAAAGATAGTCGAAAACAAGAAATTCACCAGCCTCTGCATTTCTAAAAACTGATGTGTCCTAATCATCTTGCCCCTAGTTCTAGTAGTCAACTGTTTCAAAAAATTAACTCTAAGACAAAAATAGGTAATTTGACTAAACTATCCCTAATTAAATAAGCATTGAGATTTGATCATAATAGGGGCAAATCTGGAAAAATAAGATTACTTCTTTCTTAATTTGATAAGTGGACACTTTTTTTGACGTAAGAAAAAAAAGGCTACGTGAACACGTTTTCTGATCTGGAGGGAGTATTATTCAATTTTACTCCTACCTGTTACTTCAATTGCTTTGTTATTCTTATTTTGGTTTGGTTACACTTATTTTGAGGCGAGGGTCTATTGAAAACAACCTCTCGCGATTGACCTAACTAGCCACAAAGGAGAGAATACAAATGGGAGTAAGATTCAACAGAAAGAAACAAATAATTAATCATTATCCAAACAAAATAAAAGAGGCTCACACCAGAAGAAACTTAATTTTACCCTGTTGATGACGTATTGTCGCAAAGATTCAAGCATTTGTTGGTACTTCCGGGTTTTCCAAATATTGGGTTCTGTTTTCTTTTTCTTTTATACATAATAGTACTACTAAAAAGTGGGCATTCACAAAGAATTTTGTTCTTCTTCAATAATGCTCCAAAAAGCATGCTTTTGCATTTCCAAAATTAGGCTAATGTTGGTCAAAACTTTTTCTTCTTCAAGATTTAAATTATATACTTGGGCCGTCTCAATTCGAGTTATGAGGGTCAAACTAATATAAGTGCATTGATATAGATTATTTTTTTAAATAAAAATTACATATTTAGAAACTGTATAAAAAATATTATTAGTTACAATAATTTATAAATTAAAATATTTAAAAGAATTTCTAAAAAGAATATGGTCAAAGAAAAAAGTATTTTGACTGTTTAAATGGGAACTGTAACAATCTTTTTGGGACAGCGATAGTATAAAAAAAAAAATATAATCTAACAATATTACTATTTTATGAAGGGTCAACTAATCATCCTTTAGTCCAATGTTGCCATATCACTATTAGAAGCTCCATAGTTTTGCAAAGCAAAATACAGTCAAATCTCTCTATAATTATCATTCCTTATAATGCTATTTCACTATAATAGCCTGATTTTCTCCGAAACTGATTTTTCATGTTATATTTTACTTTTTGATAACAGCATTCTACCTATAATAACAGTGGCGTTTATTATAGTGGAACACTCTTTGTAAAATTACCTCTCTATAACAGTCATACTCAAATATTGTGTAATACTCCCTCCATGTCAAAAACAATGTCCACTTAGCCTTTATTTTTTGGTTCAAAAAGGGTGTTCACTTACCTAATCAAGAAAGAATTAACATTATTTTTTTAGATTTGTCCTTATGAGGTATTAAGTGATCAATTCTCAATACTTATTTAATTTGGGATAGTTTAGTCAAATTACTTATTTTTACCTGGGAGTTAGTATTTTCTTAACAGGTGTGCAAATGGCTAAGTGGACAATTTTTTTAAACTGGGGGAAGTAATCTTTTGTAAAAAATATATTATGTGTAAAATAAAATATTAAAATATTTATGATAATTATCAGGAGGAAGCTATTGAATTCCTTTTTGCTAAAAGTTTAGACAAAAATCTTCGTTAATTCAAGCGTTATATTATCACTAAGATTGAAATTTACGAAACAATCTACAATTGTAGAATTCTTACGTCAAACTTGAAATATTTAAATTTTCAATTAATTTAAAATGCATGTGCTCCATAGTACGGTACAACTAATTATGAATTTATTAGTCACTTCAATTTTTATTAATGACACAGAAACATCAATCGAGATTTTAAAATTAACAAATATTTTGTTTTCGTTTATAACATATATAAAAAAATTATAGAAAAATAAATTTATGCGTACTTTTGTTTATAACAGCTAAATGAAATCCAAACATCAAATGCCAGTATACATACATAACAACACCTCACTATAGCAGCTATGACATTTTCGGACAAACTCTGCCACTATAAAGAGGTTTGACTGTATTTTTTTAATTGTAATTTTATTTTTTGAACATTATTTCAAAAGCACCTTAAGAAATTATGAAATGGAAAAGGGTAAAAAATGCCCCTCTACTTTGGGAAAAAGGGCTAAAAATATTCTCCATTATAAATTTAGGTAAAAAATACCCCTCCCGTCATTGAAGTTTTTAAATATACCCCTGTCTTAATAAAAATTCCCAACATAACCCGATTTCATTATTAAACCGAACCCAACAAAATAAAAAACCCATGGGTTACCCGTTTCTATGCCTAGTGGCTCCAGATGTAGTACTCGGGAACAAGTTGGTCGCATATGGAGTTTTTATGTAGTTGGATCGGGTTTAAATGGAGTAGGTTTAAAAATGAAATCGGGTTATGTTGAGGATTTTCGTTAAGACAAGGGTATATTTGAAAACTTTAATGACTGAACGGGTATTTTTGACCCAAATTTGTAATGAAGGATATTTTTTTTTTCCCTTTTGACCTCTTCACTTACGGAATGCGCGATTAAGAAAGTTAATGTCGAGAAGATGAAGGTAGTTAAGATGCGGATCTTTGAGATGGATATGCGGGCATACCAGGAGAGATAAGATTCGGAATAAAGTGATTCGGGATAAGGTGGGTGCGGCCCCTGTTGTGGAAAAGATGCGGGAAGAGAGGTTGAGGTGGTTCGGCTATGTGCAGCAGAGATGCGCTGATGCACCAGTGAGGAGGTGTGAGAGGATGGCAGTGGTGGGCCTGAAGAGAGGTAGGGATAGGCCAAAGAAGGCATGGGGAGAAGTGATTCGGCGGGGACGGCGCTCTACCCGCCTTCGGGACATGACTTGTGATAAGAGGGGGTGGAGGTCGAGTATCATGGTGGAGGGCTAGTGGGGGGCCGCGAGGTTTCCTTTCTCGTATTAGGAGTATTTTTACCCTGCTTCTATGTGTTGAGTTTTATCTCTCTTTGTTGTTTATCATGACTTCCTTGCTCTTACTATTTCTCATTTTTGCATTGTTTTGATTTGCTTGTCCGTATCTGACTCTTTTTCCTTGTTTGCCTTATTTTCTTTTCGAGGGTCTTTCGGAAACAACCTCCCTACCTTAAGGTGGGAGTAAGGTCTCGTACCCTTTAGCCTCCCTAACTCCATATTGTGCGGATTTAACTGGATATGTTGTTGTTGTAGTATTAACTTTTTGTGAAGAACAAGGACTTAATCCTTTATGTATTACTCCCTCCACATAAAAAAAAAGTGTCCACTTAGTCCTTTTTTTTTAGTCAAATAGAGTGTTCACTTATCAAATTAAGAAAGAATTAACCTTATCTTTTCAGATTTGCCCCTATTAAATGCTATGTGATCAAACCTCAATACTTGTTTAATTAGAGATAATTTAGTCAAATTACCTATTTTGTCTAAAAGTTAGTATTTTTTTAGGGGCTGTGCAAATGGCTAAGTGGACACTTTTTTTTATCCGGAGGGAGTATGTTCTAATTTATGTTTGACAATTTTTGAATCTCTCATTACAAATTAATATATATATATATATTTGTACATAAAAATTTAATTCTGAAAATTTTCATTTACACTTAACGTGATAATTTATAGCCACATGAATAATATTTAAGATTTATTTAGATCAGAAATTTTAATTAAAAAAAGTGTGCACAATCAAACTATGTGGAAGGAGGGAGTTACAGAAATATTAAAAAAAGGGAAAAGGGTCAAAAATATATACTTTAAAAAAATATTGCTTATTTTGGGTCAAAAATAATCCTTAAAGTTTTCAAATATAGCTAGAAAAAAAATACCCCAAAATAAAAAACGACCTAACTAAACAATAATCCATAAGATTCCTTATTCCTCAATTCCCTTAAACTTCAAACCTATGTATTAAAGGTGATCTTATGTCGGGGTTTAAATGATGAAGCTGGCGGAGTTTAAAAATGATTTGGGATAATTTCAGTCAAGACAGGGGGTATATTTGAAAACTTAAGGATGGGAATATTTTTGATCTAAAATAAGTTCGGAGGATAAGCCTTTTTCAAAGTGGAGGGCATTTTGACCCTTTTCCCTAAAAAACAAATATATATTGCTAAATAACCAAAGCTAGAAAAAATAAAAAAACACCTGAGATTACTCCCTCCGTCACATTAAAAATGTGACATAATTTGATTGGGCACGGAGTTTAAAAAACAAAGGACTTTTGAATATTGTGGTCTAAAACAAATCACAAATATTTGTGTGATTATAAATCATCTCGTTAAGCGTAAAATGTAAACTTTAAAATCAAATTGTTTCCAGATAAGAAAATATATACCGACTAAAAAGGAAAGTGTGTCTTGGTTGAGGGAGTACAATTTACTAAGACTGATGATTCTGCGATTCAACAAAATTTATTATTTTCAGTTCCGATGAAAACAAAGAGAAAGATATATATTTTCAGAGTATGACTTTCATCACACTTTCACGTAACCTTTTAGCTTCCTCACATTAAAAAGAAGTGGCCACAGCAAACGAATTCAACAAAATTTATTATTTTCAGTTCTGACGAAAACAAAGAGAAAGATATATATTTTCAGAGTACTTTAACTTTCATCACACTTTCAAGTAACCTTTTTAGTTTCCTCGCATTAAAAAGAAGTGGCCACAGCAGACGAAGCCTTGAACCATCTTTTTAATTATAAGCTTTCTGTATTATACTATTATCAATTGACATCGGATAAAGACTCGTTTCTTTCTAATATTTAGCCATGAAAAGTCCAAGAGTAAATGGTTTCGTGTAGCCAAGCAATCCGTTCCTGTTTGGTTTCAACCCCAGCACTTACAGTTTAGAAACCAAATTGGCTTTTACAAACAAACAGTCTGCTGTTTCCAAAATAAAACTAAGATCCATTTGATTGTCAGTCACTTCCCCGACAATAGCAATTTTCACCTCCCTGTGACTAATAGGTTAATCTTCATAATCCAAACATGTCGCTATAGACCAAAAACATACACCTATGGAGGACAACCGCAGAAGAACCAAACAGTGACATAAATTTGCCATGCATAACTACGAGCCCGTTTAGATGGGCTTATGACTTTTGACTTATAAGTCAAAAGCAATGACTCAGAAATTCTAGCTTATAGCTTTTGGCTTAAAACAACTGCTTAAAAACATTTTTTATTTTACTCAAACACTACAAAAGTGCTTAAAAGCTATTTTGGCTTAAAAGCACCTAAAATAAGCCAATCCAAATATGCTCTAAGTGCAATGAACTAAAATAACAAATTCAAAGCTACCTTCTACCAAAAAAAAAAAATGCTTTTGAGTACACAGCAACAAAAATTTGTTGCGTAAAGACTAAAAATTCGATAAAACACCATGACCTTTCAAGATATCCTCAAAATGTTTGTTTCCTCAGTCAGCGACTCCTTGACTTGTATGTAGCTGCAATTGGCTGTTGTTCGAACATCATAACCACGAACCATTTGCATACCAGATGTGGTGCATTCATAACTTAACCATTGGTTTATAATCTTGAGAAACCCCCTAAATAACTAAAGTGCAGATGGAAAGGGTCAAAAAGCATACTTTGAACGATAACTAAGTGCAGATGAAAAGGGTCAAAACGCATACTTTGAACCCAACATAGAGTTTCAAACAACACCATTAGATTCTTGCAAACAAAGAGCAAATCAAATTGTTTCAAGAAGGACCAGTTCGACCCTTTTCGCCTTAAGTTGATTATGCATAAGAACACAGTTTCTTAATACATAACAGATAATACAAAATACCCCGGAAGAAAAGGAGCCCCTCCAGAATGGTCATCAGCAACTAACCCATGGCATATTTTTGAGTCCAGCTCCGGGCAGTTGTCTCGTACTTGCTTCTATCCGTCTTGTACATATGAGCAATCTCCGGCACCAAAGGGTCATCAGGATTAGGGTCTGTTAGGAGAGAACAGATAGAGAGCAATACCTGCAAAGGGAAAAATTAATTAAGCTCCTCTAATACACCCAATTAAAATCAAATCTGATGAATTTATTCCTGCGAACACATGGAATAAATTGAGTCACCTACGTCCTCTGTTTTATCAATACAACGAGTCTTGGAGTTTTACTTTGAACAGGCCAGTTGCTTCCACAGGCGGATCCAGGATTTGAACTCTATGGGTTCAAACTTAAGATTTTTAGCATTGAACCCATTATATTTTTTCATATCTATTATTTATTACAATTTTAGTAGATTTTTACACATAAATTTATGCTCCGTGTCGAAAGTTAGTCTACATACAATGCTACATATGCCTCTGGTTGCTTCTACTATTCACATCTTAACATTACAATTTGACTGAAAAGGCAGAATCAGTTCCCACCCCCGCCTCACCTAAATACTTATATAAGACATTGTAGACCTTTTTTAAAAACCAACCTTGAAAGAGCAATAAAATGGCATCAGGAACATTTACTTTTCAATCGGTGGCATTTGTATCAGTTGGTTTAATGCAGAACTACTCCACAAACTTGACCACCACATGAAAAGACAGTAATAATATAATATAAATATAAATATACACAGGAATCCCCGTTGAGGCTGATTTAATGAAAACAAAAACAAGGAGTATATAGTTGATCTGGACATATAAGTCTTATTGATCCAATATTAACATTGGCACTATTCTGCTATTCAATCTCATAATGACATCTTATTCAACCAGGAAGAATACTAGTCCACAAAAATCTCGGGATGTAAAGAACCAAAATAAAAAGATTGAATAAGTGTGGTAACCCATACCAAGAAATTCAACTAACCTTGGATATGGTAAGTGCAGGGCTCCACTGTTCCTTCAAAATGTCTAGGCAAATGCTACCATTGCTGTTGATGTTTGGGTGGAAAACCTTTGTCCTGAAAGCAACCTGCACATTAATCCCATGTAATGAGGATGAGAAATTTGCCCACAGGAAAAAAAATAAAGTAGAAGTAAAGAGGTCGCAGAACAACATCCTGTGGGGTAGAGACATCCCAGTCCCTCGTTGAATTTGCACATAGAAGTTCTTCAACTTATGTGCTTCAGCAAATGGATCTTAAAACATACTATGTCACAGTTTAAAAGAGGCAATGTGCAAAAATTGCACTTTGAGTTGTTAATACACCTATAAGAACGGAGCACCGAGATTCCAAGATCTCATGGTTTTGGTTCAATGCACCAAACCTCGACAATCCAAGCCATCCCTCTTCAATTTGGACAATATGATGTATTCTTCCTACCTTAAATCAGGCTCTAGTTAAGTTACACAAGCGACAGTACCACTTGGTTGATATAAACAAGAGAACAAACTATACTCTCTGGCTGACAATAGACTAGAATTCTGTGCCTTTGTACCTTAGCAAGTGTTAAAGAACAGTTTCTCAAATAACAACAAGACTCAGTCTAGACCTTCATGACTGCATTAACAAAATGCACCTCTGCCATTGTCAGCAATCCACGGGTTCCTTATCATCGAAGCTCAGTCCACAAAACGCAGGAGACATATCCATTTGAAACTGTAATCACAGGGCATGGGACCAGTGATAGAACTAAAGCTGAACTCAAGTACTTTCATATGTGGCATCATCTTCTCAAATACGGTGTGCTCGGCCTGCTAAAATCTTGTAGCCTATGTTGCTTGGACTCTCCAAAAATGTTGCCGCACCTGTGTCCGATCCTCCAAAAATGCACTACTTTTGAAGGATCTGACACGCAACCCTCAACATAATTGAAGAGTTCGAGCAACATAGCTTGTAACATAAGATATTGCTGCTCATAGGTTTCAGAAATAAAGAACTAACACGATTAAAATCTAATTGACCTGACGACATGGTTTCTAAAATAGATTAGATTATCTATGAAGGTATCAAACACCCAGAAATCCAAACTTCATTAAAGGCCATTTAAAAATGTGAGTTGTGACTTTGTATAGGAAATGAAAAGGATCACAACCAAAAGTTGACACCAGTTGAGTTGAGATTTGATATCTATACTTACCTAATAAGGTTATTAAAATGAACAAAGACGTTTTAATCCAGTTGATACAGTAAAATTACAAGCCTAGAATGAAACGGCAATTTGATTTTGTAAAAGAAGAAAGAGAAGTTTCAGAAATATCAAGTTAATAAGCAAACAAAAAATGAGATCATCAAGTGTCATCAACAGATACACATCCCTAATTTAATACCTTTGGTGGCTTAAATGGATAGTCAGGTGGAAAATGAATAGTAACAAGAAACACTCCACCAGCATAAGGACTGTCAGGTGGACCCATAATTGTTGCTTGCCAATGAAACATATCTTCAGCAACTGGGCCTAATACAGATGACATAAGCAAAGAGCACAAGGAATGAGACAACTTGTCGCATGCAGATCTTAAACAAGTTTCTGAAAAACTGGGTATAATACAAAACCTCTTCAGCAACTCAAAATACAAACAGCAGATTTAACAACACAGAAAGAATCGGATAATAGCTTTCCAGATATAGACTGTAAACAAGTCCCTAGCATGAGCTTGGACATGGTAAGCTGTGAACCTTTTACGTATGCAGGTCAATCCCAAGTCAAGAACCTCAGTCCTAAGCAATGCGGAATATTTTTCGACTAATTTGAAAAACATGACTTCCATATCTCAAGACCCTCAAAGCTTATGGAGCAAGGTAATCAAAGCCAAATACGAAGTAGAAGACAACTGGATGACTAAACCAGTGAACTCAACTTATGGAGTTAGTCTTTGGAGGTCTATAAGGGTACTATGGCCAGCTCTAAAGGGTCAAGTTTCAATCAGAGTGTTAAATGGTAACAAGACATCCTTCTGGAATGATAATTGGCTGGGGAATGGAGCTTTGAAGGATCTATTCTCTGACATATATGCTTTCGCTCATCACCAACAGAGATCTATAGCTGAAATGTGGTCATCTCAAGGTTGGGAATTGATACTCAGAAGAGACCTGAATGATTGGGAGATAAGTAGAGTTGTTGAGTTCTACAAACAACTGGATGACTTCACAGGAACTCAAAACGGAGATGACACATTGAGATGGCAGGGACATAGTAGTGGAAAATTCAGTGTTAATGCAGCCTATAAAATGATAAACCAACCAACACCTCAAGTCACCAACTGGCCCTGGAAGCATATTTGGAAGACCAAGATACCATGCAAGGTTGCATGCTTCTCATGGTTACTGGCAAAGGAAGCTGTGCTCACACATGAAAATTTAAAAAAGAGGAACTGGACTATGAGCCTGTTTGGATGGGCTTAAAAAAAGCAGCTTATAAGCTGGAAACAACTTATAAGTCAAAAAAAAAATAAGTTGGTGTAGTCCAACTTATTTTTTTGGCTTATAAGCTGTTTTCAGCTTATAAGCTGCTTTAGATAAGTTAAGCCAAACAAACCCAATTAATTTTTTGGGCTTATTTTAAGCACAAAATGGCTTTAAGCTGGCCACTACTACATAGTAGTGGAAAATTCAGTGTTAATGCAGCCTATAAAATGATAAACCAACCAACACCTCAAGTCACCAACTGGCCCTGGAAGCATATTTGGAAGACCAAGATACCATGCAAGGTTGCATGCTTCGCATGGTTACTAGCTGTGCTCACACATGAAAATTTAAAGAAGAGGAACTGGACTATGAGCCTGTTTGGATGGGCTTAAAAAAAGCAGCTTATAAGCTGGAAACAGCTTATAAGTCAAAAAAAAATAAGTTGGTGTAGTCCAACTTATTTTTTTTGGCTTATAAGCTGTTTTCAGCTTATAAGCTAAGTTAAGCCAAACAAACCCAATTAATTTTTTGGGCTTATTTTAAGTACAAAATGGCTTTAAGCTGGCCAACCAAACACTCAAAAAAGCTGAAAACAGCTTATAGGCAACTTATAAGCCAATCCAAATGGGCTCTATGTGCTCAAGATGTTTTCTTTGTGAAAAAGAAGTAGAGACAGTTGGTCACCTATTTTTGCACTGCAGGATAACTGATCAGCTATGGAAGATCTTCATTAATCTCAGAGGCATAGCCTGGACAATGCCTAGAAAGATTACTGAAGCTCTCTTTAGTTGGGAGGCAGCTGGAGCTCGAGCAGATGACATAAATAGATGGAAGATGGTCCCTGCTTGCATTTGGTGGGCTTTGGAAAGAAAGGAACTCTAGATGCTTTGAGAACAGCAGCAACACAATGCAGGAGATCCAACTGTATTAAGCTTTTTTCTTTTTGGTGTAACCAGATCTACCCAGAGGATACTATATCTATCCTAGACTCATTAGGTTCCTGTTAGAACTGTAGACTGGTCTTACTCTCTTCTGCTCACTTGTAAATATGGTTTCAGTACAACCCATGTACTGTTTTGTGTTTAATACATACAACATGTTACCTTCTCAAAAAAAAATTAAAAAAAAATGACTTCCATATTATATCGTAATTTAAAATTCCCTCACATAAGCTTGTCTAATGCAGTGCATTCTACCTATTTCTCAATCTCATGGATATAGGCAACGGATGGCAAGGTCATATTAACTCACTTTATACAAAATTTGAACAAGAAGCCAAAATTTCAGTCGTGAGGAAGTAATTGGGCAACACATAAGCAACCAAACTTACTAGTAGAAAAGAGATCTTTTGCATCCAAAAGCAATCACACATCATATATCCCTGTTACTAACTTCACATTAGAACAGCAATTATCTCACCCTTGTTTGTGTTATCCTTAATCTTTTTGGTGAAGAGGGAAAAAGAGAGTTCTTCATACTCGTGTTACCTTTAAAAATAATAGAACAAGAACTCCAGGATATTACCTATATAGACAACATGATAGAGTATAAAAAAAGAACATGGACCAGGTGGAAAAAGGAGAACGGGGAGCATAGTCTGGACATAAATGCCCAACTACTTCTTCCTTAGCCTATAGTACAAATGCTGCATAACGTCGATACACTCATCCTGAATAAAGATTGCTTCATGGTAAAGAGAGACATTAAGAGTACAAATAAGACAAGAGCACCAGCTAGCTACAGAAGCTCAATTAGTTGATCTAATAAGCCCACTCAACCTTTAGTATCCATTTTTAAGCTTGTAACTGAAGCAATAGGTCTTGTTCTTTAAAGAAGTTCCCTCTAAAGATACTATCAGAGAAGTTCCTATATAATAGATGAAGTGACCTGATGTAATTTCCTCTTCAAAGCCAAAAGGGAAAAAAACCAAGAACACAATTGACAGTGGAAATTTATGCAATCATGTGCCAGAAGAACAGCTTCAGCTCTGCTCCTCCCCAGCCCCCAGCCCCACGGGGCTTCGGTTCACTGGGAAAAGTAGTATGGTGAGGGATGTGTGGTAGGCGCACGCATAAGTTAGAATCTTGATGTGAACCGAGTGTGGTATTTAAGTACAGAAGGGTAGAGGAGCGACTATCCACTAAGTTTTGAAACAAGATACACTGGATTTACGGGTTATTAATCGTACTATACCAAAAGTGGAAACATTCAAAAAAAAAGTTGAAAGACCAAAAAGTCCATCAAAAGCTGACAGACCATTCTGCCCTAAAAAATACTCCCTCTGTTTCAATTTATGTGAACCTATTTCCTTTTTAGTCCGTGCCAAAATGAATGACCTCTTTCCTAATTTGGAAACAAATTCACTTTATGAAATGATTTACAGCCACACAAATACTCAAGACTTATTTTGAACCACAAGTTTCAGGAAGTCTTCACTCTTTCTTAAATGTCGTGCCCAGTCAAATGGGTTCACATAAACTGAAACGGAGGGAGTATAATTTATTCTTTCAAACATCAATACATTAATTTTCTTAGTTAATCTCAAAAGGTAAAGAATTTAAAACATTACATTGAATGTTTCAATAATATAGACCAGATTCATATGCAGAAATAAGAAGTGCATTTGAACAGTCAATTCCTACGGTTATTTAGGGACCTAACGCCGAGATGCAACGGAGTCATGGAGATTTGTTAAGAGTAAGCTGAAAAAGTAGGGTTTATCTTTTTTCTCTTTATAGGGGAGCCTTGGAGCAAAGTTGTCTCCGTATTACCTATAGGTCACGGGTTTAAGCCTTGGAAGCAGCCACTAATGCTTGCATTAACGTAGCCTTGGGGTGCGGCCCTTCCCCGACTCTGCTAATGCGGGATGCTTTGTGTGCCGGGCTTCCCTTGTCCCTAATTCCTCATCCCAGACCCATCTATTTCACTTCGTATGCTCTTATCTTTTTTATAGTGCTGATCCACATATTAATGATCTTAACAACCTTATTTTCTATGTGATATGCATTCTCATGACATGTATATATCTTGTGCAGTGAGTATGTATCCAAATAAGGGGTTGAGGTGTTGGATAGACGGTCTCATGAAATCCTACACAACTTTTTTTTTAAATTCGATCATTTACCTTAAAAGATCAAACATGCCTATTGAAAAAATTTAACTTAAAATTTTTTTGGTTAAAAAGGGTATAATTTTTTTTTAAAATAGTTTCAACTATTTAATTATGTGATTTATAAAAAGATTACACACCCGCAAGTGTGGCTGAGTTGGTTCATCGAGTAGTTTCCCACATGGGAGACCTGGGATCGATTCCCCTCACCAACAACCTCCTCAGTCTGAGCTCGTCGCACGGGGCTTGCCTAGTATGGTTTACATCTCCTATGTGGTTTGCGGGCTATTGCACTAGGAGCGAGGTTTACTCAGAGCGCACTCAAAGGGTAGCGGCTACGGGTTCCCTAGTTTACAAAACAACATACCCGGTGAAATCCCACAAAATGAGGTTTGGGAGAGGGTAGAGTGTACGAAGACCTTACCCCTACCTTGGGAGTTAAAAAGAGGCCTTTTTCGGGGAGACCCTCAGCACAAGGACAAGCAATTCGGAGCATTACAAAAAAAGAAATAACGAGAGTGAAATATTACACTCGTACAAGGTACACGCATCGCGCGTGCCAAACACTAGTAATAATATAAATATAATAGCAAGCATCAACTCTATACACTTTCCCAAACTAGAAACATAAACCAATAATCATGTAGCTAAGCAATCAAAATCACAATTTCGTAAAAGATCTGTTCAAATATAGCAAAAGAAAAATAATAAAAACAAACGCATAATCTCAACAGTAAAAAAAAAATAGTTAAAAGTAAAATGATTAAAAAAAAAAAAATTACCAGCGCTGCAAGAAGTAGGAGGATCTTTCTGTAAATCCTTAAGCTCCTTAAGGATCCGTTTGGATGCCATTAGTTGACTTAACCAAATCCCTAATTAACATAATAAAAACCCCAGATCAACTCCAAAAATACACAAACATATACATATATGAACATAATTAATTAAACACCATTAAGAAAGCATAATTGAAAAAGATAAGAGAATAATAACTTTACCTAAGAGATCCTCCTACTTTGCAGCAAGATTCAGATTTTTTTTTTTTTGGAATTGGAGAAGTGAGAATTTTATTGTGAAATTAGGACTCTGTTTATATAGTAGGGAAGAAAAATGATACGTAGTGAAAGTGTACCGTTACGTATGTTTGTTTGGTAGTTTTCATCTGTGCCCTAGTGGTTTGAGATGTGACAATTGGATAACTTAATTCTTTAAAAGTGAGAGAGAAATTCTTCATCTTTGTTTCTCTGTCAAATAACCACCATGTAGGTTGTGCTCGAAATATTCAAATTTCTAGAGTCAAAATTCTTTATTTTGACCGTAAATTCGGACATAAAATCTTTAAGTTTTTTGAAAAGTAATTTACATATTTAGAAATTACATAAAAAAAAGATACTATAAGTCATAATAATTGACACTTTAAAATATTTAAATGGCATACGAATAAATCGCGGTCAAAGTTTTTTTTTTTTTTTTTTCACTCTAACTGTATCACATAAATTGGGACAAAGGGAGTATCTTAAAAGCAATCGTATATAATATAGATAAATACTACGGGTGGTTGGGGTTGGGGTTAGGGTGGAGTGGGGGTGGGGTGGCCGGGGGTTGGGGGGGGGGGAGTAGGTGGTGGCTGTAAGGTTTGGGGTGAAGATGAGGTGTGTTCGAGGCTGTGGATGAGATAATCAATGTGGAATGCAATTTGTGGGACTTGTTTTTCCTATTTTGATTAAGGAAGTCATTTTTTTCATTTTTTTAGGAACTTAAATTTTTAGGAACAATGTTTTTTCAAAATTTTTGACCAACCGAATATGAGAAAATTAAAAATATCATTTTCTGAAAAATATTTTTCTCTATGCCAAATACACCCCTAGTATTTAACATAATTTCACTTTGGACAGCTACCAAACTTTTCCCGTAACAAGAAAGGAAAAGAGAGATCATGTAAAACAAATCCAAAAGCTAAAGCTTGATTAGATCTCAAAGGAACTCCATGATTAACATTGAGCATTTTAGTTTCATTTTATATTGAGACCCAAGTGAAAGAAAAGAAAGAGATAGACAATAGATACTCATTGGTGATGGGAATAATAATGATTATTGAAAGCAACAATAAATATACTAGAAACTTTTGATGTTTCAACTTAAAATATGTTTAGAATTTATGGGATAACATTATTTTTTATCAAGACGGAACTACGTTTTTGTTGAACTAGTGATTTTCCCCAATTAATTACATGAAAATAAGTTGTATGCAAAAGTACAACATGAATAATATATTCTGAAGTGAAACAACAACATCAACAACATACTAAGTATAGTCTCACAAGTGTGATCGAAAGTGAAATAAGTTTATTAAAAAAAAAAAAAGAGTAATATAATTAAGGTGCCAAACAAGTCAATCAGCATGACTGTGTCTTCCTAAATAAGAGTAGTCAAGAGAACTGAATATCACTCCACTCACCGATATTTTTCTCTTCAATTATGAATGTGAATAAGGATTTTAGAAATTTAAGAAATGTCTCATCACTATTTCCTTTAAATGGAAAGTTGTCATGATATTAATAGTTGAAAATTTTATTTAGTCAAACTTGATTTTTTGTTGTCTGTATCTAAGCTGAAGAGTACTATGTAACATCTGTGGTAATACGAGGTTACCTCTTTAAATTGATTGTTCCAAAAGGGGGAAAGAGAGAGAAATTACATTACCTCTTTCCATCCCACTAAATTAATTGTTCTGTTATACAACATTACAACTTGTAATAAGAAGGTTTCTACGGGTCCTTCTGAGTCCTGCCAAAGTAAAATTCTATTTCCAGAAAGTCTTCGACAAATTTGGCCAACTAACCCTCCATTGCAATATTTTAACAACAATACGTGTATTCCTATTTACTATAAAGTTAATAAAAAGTAATATCTAATTTAATCCTCTAAATTAATATTTTAATTAATAGTATGGTCCCATAGTATATTTCTATTTTATCTATCTATCTATCTATCTATCTTCTACATATATTAAAAACACGAATAATTTTCGCTAAATGTTGAACGACGAGAATATCCTTTAAATGTTGAACAACGAAAATATCCTTTAAATGTTGATTTTTATGCCCTTAAATATTTGTACAATTTAAGGATATAATTGTAAATCACTCAAGGATAAAATTCCTTTTTGATTTAAACTACACACACGCGGACTCTACGAAGTTGATATTGGATACAATTCTTTCCGGACTTAATAAATGTTGGTTGATTACTAAAACTAGAAAACATACTTTTTGTACTAATAATCACTACGTTTTTATTTTGTACTAATAATCACTACGTTTGCTTCTACTAAAACTAGAATACATAGTAGTGAAGAATTATAGTAGAGATAGGATTTACTGAAAGCTAAAATTAGGAATGGAAAAAACGTCGGATACCAGTATATAAGAACTAATAAGATATCCTCTACTATGCATGAGTGGAGGGGATCTCCCTTTTGGTTGAAATAAGAAGTCCTATTAAGAATTAGCAACTCTAAGGGTGTGTTCGGTAGGGAGGAAAATGCTTTTCTGCAAAATGTGTTCTTGGAAAATAAGTGAATTTTTACTTATTTTCTCATATTCAGTTGGTAGGGGAAAATAAGTGAATTTTTTACTTATATTCTCATGTTCGGTTGGTTGATAGAAAATATTTTTCGGAAAATACCACCCATGCCCCACCAACCCCATCCCAATCCCGCCACCCCATACCACACCAACCCCCACACCCAACCCAACCCATCCCCATCACCCACCACCCACCCCAAGCACCCACCCCACCCAACCACCACCCTCCAACCACTTCATCTTCACCCACCCCTAACCCACACCACCACCCACCGTAACCCCACCCCACGCCACACCATCACTCTATCCAATCCTCCCAAATTTTCTATTTCATATATTTTATTCAACTTTTATAAAAAATAGGAAATTTTTTCTTATCCACCACACCACCCCCCACCCCCCAACTAAAACCCACCAACTACCTCACACCAAATTTAACCACGCAAACTTTTCATTTTATAAAGGTAA
The DNA here is from genome assembly GCF_029784015.1 of Lycium ferocissimum. NCBI lineage: Eukaryota > Viridiplantae > Streptophyta > Magnoliopsida > Solanales > Solanaceae > Lycium > Lycium ferocissimum. The sequence goes on along the minus strand of NC_081353.1, from coordinate 49,523,417 downwards.
AATTAAATATGAAGTAGAAAATTCGGGAGGGGTAAGAAGTGAGGGGGGGGGGTGTAGAAAATCAAAAAAAGTAAATTTTTTAACAACCTTTTTTTAGAAAAAATATTTTTTTTGGAGGGGATTGGGGTTGTTGGGGGGGGGGGGGGGTCATGGAAAACCAAAATAAATAAAAAAATCTTTTAAATTTTTTTTTCTTAAAAAAATAATTTTTGGAGGGGGTGGTGGGGTGTTGGGGAGGCGTGGGGGGGTGGGGTGTCGTAGAAAACCAAAATAAAATAAAAAATTCAAAACTTTTTTTTAAAATAATTTTTTTGGAGGGGGTGGTGGGGTGTTGGGGCGGGGATGGGGCGTCGTAGAAAACCAAAAAAAAAAAAAGAACTTTTCAAAAAAAAATTTAAAAAAAATAATTTTTTCGAGGGGATGTTGGGCTGGGGGGTGTCGTGGGGGTGGGGTGTAAAAAATCATACAAGAAAATATTTTAAATACTTTTTTTTTAAGAAAAAAATAATATTTTTTGGAGGGGGGGAGGGTGGTGTAGAAAACTTTTAAAAAAAAATTGGGGATGGAGGGGGTGGGGTGGGGGTGGTGGGTGGGGGAGGTGCGTGGGGTTGTGGGAGTTGTTGGGGTTTGGTGGTTGGGGGGTGGTAGGGTGGTTGGTGAAATACCAATTGTGGACTTGTTTTCCCTGCTTTGATTAGAGAAGTCATTTTTCCCATTTTTAAGGAACTTGTTTTCCTAAGGAAAATGTTTTCCAAAATTTTTGATCAAACGAACATGAGAAAACTGAAAAACATTTTCCGAAAATGTTTTCCTTCATACCAAACACACCCTAACTTTGATACCTGAATTGGTTCTGTAGGGATAACTCTTGAGTTACATTTGCACATAGGGACGGAGGCGGAGCCAGAGATCAAGGTACATGTTCGGCCAACCTCAGTAACTTTCGACAAAGTATTTGTCTTAAGAAATTCATTTAATATATATAAATTATTAATTTAGAGTTCAGTAACTTAAAAGAACTAGAATTGAACTAGAATTATGAACCCATAAACATTAAATTCTGACTTCGCCCACTTTTCTTTCTTTTTTACGGTGTTCAAGGTTGAAGATTAATGGCGAAGGACAGATGATATCGTATGATTATCCATGGAAGAGGTAAATTTGTATTGTTTTATTTTTCTTTTTACTTGAGAATATTTCCTAAGCATATAATAATATTGGTCTGCATATTCTTTTCTCTTAGTGCTGTTTGTTCGAAAAAAATAAAAAGGTACTCTAAACGATCAAATTAAGCTCCTTTAATGTAGGTACTTCCTGTGTTCACGTTTTAGTATTTTATGAAATAAATTAACATGCATCTATTAGTTTCTTCTTCTTTTTCTTGTGCATGTTGTCTTATATGCAGTCTCACTGGTATTTTTAAAATCTGACTTTATTTGTGTAAATTTCAAATTGTAGTGATAATATTTTTTTGTAGAATCTGTTGTAAAACCAACAGTTTTTTTATTGTCACTATTGGTTTAGGGGCATATGGTGATGGCAATTATGAAAAAAAATTCAAATATTCCAGACCACGTATTACGAATGTTACACCTAAGTGTTAATGACAAAAGCATCCTTTAAAAGTTGAATGCCTTTTATACCCTTAATTGTTTAAATTATTATTATTTTTTACAAAAGTCATAAGAAAAGGACTCAATGGAAATTTTACATGTTACGCTAAACCGTTGGAATAGAATAAAAATTTAACCGTGGACAGTGGAGTTACGAATGAAAAAAAGATTGACTTTCGAGAAAGGGTACTATTTATTTATCATGTATGTAAGAAAAATTGATGAGCAATAAGAAATTAAATTAGTAATATTTAGGACTTCGAATCAACTAAACTTTGTTACTTTTGAATTCTAGTAAATTCTAGTAAACCACTACTTCCACACACATAGACCAAGTTTGTAAAGAAGTCTAACTTGAAAGACTTATTTTCTTGAAAGAGATTACATACGTGTATTAGTGTATTATAAAATCATACATAGGGTAGAATCTTTTACTTACATTGCTTGGGATGTTATGGAATGTTCATAGTAATATTAGCTTATGTTGGTGGTCAGGTGTGTTGCTTCCGGTGGCGGAGCCAGTATATATATTAAGGGGTGTCAAAAAATATAAATATGTTGCTACCCAGGTTCAAACACACAACTTTAGGGAAATTTAGCAACCCCTAACCACTTCACCAAACCATCAACATGTGTCAACACTAGTAGTGTGAACACTAGTATACATACTCATAAAATCAAAACTTTACCAATCTATACAGTGTGATTTTCCGGCGAAGGGGTGTCGTTTGACACCTCTCGGGCAAGGGTAGCTCCGCCCCTGGTTGCTTCTATCTTTTCCTTTGCGCTGTATAGTTTTTGATGTCAAGACTAGATTTACTTGCCTTTTCACTTGCCAAGAGTTAGAATTGCAACTTGCGGGTTTGGCCCTAATTTGTAGGTTTGTCCTAAATTTTGTATTTGTTAACATATAATAATAACTAGTTTAGCGTACGTTGCACGTGTTTATCACGTTAAGAAATAAATATATAAAAAAAAATGAAAAGGAATAATTAATGTTAAAACAAATGCAACATTTTTAAAATCATAAAATAAATGTTATTTCTTTAACGCAATACCTCCTGAACATGTAAATTTGATGAATTTCGTTAGTTTTTGCATCTCACCTGATAGCATTTTACAAATGATTTCCTGGTTTTATATGCAAAATATTAACTGATTTTAAAGTCCTAAACTGTATAAAAATAATTAAATAACTATTTTGTCTACTTTGTAATCTGTTTTTTAAAAGGTAAAAAAGAACATTTCTCTAACCCCCTTTTATTCCGCTAAATTTATCATTATTTGATTTTTTTTTTAAGGATCTCATAAATTATCTTGTTAGAATAATTGATGATTTCTAAATCTATTATTGGTTTCTGCTCAATATTCCAAGTAAGTGCTATACGTTTGAAAGCTAAGATATTATTAGAATTATTAGTGAAACAATATTGTATATTTTTAGAATATCTTAATTTAAAAAAGTTTTATCTATATCAAAATGTAGTCTCTACCTCCCAAGGTAGGGGTAAGGCTGCGTACGCTCTATCCTTCCAGACCGTAAGTTTGAACATAGGATTTTAAGTTTTTTTGAAATAAAATTTACATATTTGAAAACTACATAGTAAATACTATATAAACCACACTAATTGACAACTCAATTTTTTTTTAAAAGGCATATAAAATATCATGGTAAAAAAAAAAAACTCGTTTGACTCTTAAAATCTGGAACAATGCTATATAAATTGGGACAGAAGGATAATCTACATAGTTCAAATATAAGGAAAGATTTAATAGACAATAATTACGTAGTTTGTTTCAAAATCATAAATATTAGAAAATAATTAAATGATTAATTTTTTAGAATGATGATTGTTCATCCCGTTTAACTAATCTAATATAACTCTACCCCTAAAAATTCTCAATTATCTCAGCTAATATATTAATTCAACTTGAGATTTATTCCTATGTTATCTTTTTAATTCAACCCTTCTATATTTTAGAAGTTTTTCTTTTAAAAAAAATTTGTATTAAGGATTAGCTCCATAATTGTTGCTTAAGACTCCGAAAAAGTTGAAAGGAATATAATGCACAAAGATTCCTTAATTTTAATGAATTTTCTCTCCCTTTTATGACTCCCAGTATATATATTAGGTATAATATATTTAAAAGGAATTGAAAGTGCTCGAATTAATATAACTCCTAGTTCAAACAAGAAGGATTTATTACACAGAATATAGTTGATTTTGAAATCCTAAATATTAGGAGAATAATTAAATAACTATTCATAAATATTAGGAAAATAGTTAAATGATTATTTTTTTATCGAGTATGAACTCTATTTTTAAAAAGGTAAAATACCCAAACAACCCGCGTCATTAAAATATGACTAAATATTAATATCATAATATTATGTATAAAATTATTTGACGCGAAAGAATTTGTAATAAACATTCTAGGTTGAATATAAACCACCAATTTAAATCGGTATATGTATTTTTCCCGAAGCTCTAATGAGCGATATTGTGACATCTATGTAAGGGATAAAAAATAGATATTAAAAAGAACAGTTTGTGAACATAAAAACATATCATGGTTATCAATGATGGGAAGATATCAACCGATTTATCTTTGAAATCTAATATGGTAAAGAGTTGAGATTTATATTTAATTGGTTGTTTACAATGTTTTGTTGTACTTTTTGGCTTAGACGTTCACCTAATTCACGCAAGCAAATATAAAAAGGAAGAGAAGAAGTAGCAGAAATTGAGAATTGAGATGTATATATGAAATTAATCCTTGAATGTAAAAGAGAATTTATGTGATTAAGAAAAAACTACCTCAAACGGGACTAGTTTCTGTGCATGTAACATAGTTGATTAGAAAAAGCCTATATACAATATTTGCAATACGACAATTAGTCCAAAGATATTACCGTCGAATCAAACATGTCCCAATAAATTAACCCTTATTAGTTATTACATAAAAGCAGAAAAAGCACAACATGATTGTTATTATATGAACTTATATTTATGACGAGAATACTCAAATCAGAATCCCAACAAAACCCTAGCGCATGTCACCTCGAAGCACAACCATCCATTGATCGTTATCTTATTATTATTATTTAAAAAAAAAAACAATATGAAGGAAAAATGCAACTAAGAAATACTACTACACTAAGAAATACTATTACATTCACTAAGCAAGATGGATGATTGGCATACTTTTAAAGAATTACCTGTAGGAGATCAATGCTATTTCATGACTGCCGCTCGATGATGCAACGTGTTCTTTTGTGTTGGTTTTCTAATTTTATTAACGTGAATGAATTTGAAAGGTTTTAATAAAGACTCCTAAACTTAAAAGGAGTCCAAAGTGGGAAAGTTTCCTTAGGTGACTACACAAATTTATTATATAAAATTTAGTTAATTTTTAAATCTTAAATATTAAGAAATAAGTAAATTACAATTTTGTCTATTGCAGAGTCTGTTAATGAAGGGCAAAAAGTTTAATCAGCATTTCTAAGACCCGTCGTGCTTTTAATATAGTATAGATAAGTTGGTACGTAATCAAATTTTCATAAATATTATTCTACTGATTTTTTAATACAAATATAGGGTTTTGAACAAAAGTTACTGGGTTCACGTGAATCTATACCCTTATTTTAATCTTCATATGTTAATTGTTTTTGATGAGGAATTTGACAGAATTTATTACAGTATTTTTGCAAAATTTGATTGATTGGAGTATTATTTTTTGGAAAAAACTTTATTGAATCCATCTTCTTATCTATGTTGCTTTGATATGTCATTTGCTTTTGGAAGGCAACGAGTGAATTGATTTCTGTTTGCCGCCTTGTATGGAGATTTTCTATTTAAATCTCCTTTAGTGAGTTGAGTTAGCTGATGATTAATTTCATAGTTTATGATCAATATCAGGGCAGAAATTTGTGTTGAGTTAGCTAAAGGATTATGTATTTGTTGATTCCTTCTTGAACAGGAGTCTTCGACTTGAAGAATTGCCTATAGACTTCATGTTAGAGTTAAATATCTAGGAACCCACATCTATGAATCATACTGCTTTAGTTAGTATCTTAACCAAAAATTCTTTGGCTTAAGTTTTTAATAACAATCATATAAGAATATGAATGGAAACACATGTAGGCAAGTTTGACATTATTGACATACTTATAGATCAAAAGTTTCTCTTCCTTCCTATAATTAATAATCGCGTCTATTGTTGTACGCTTATAATATCTACAATCTTTTTTTTTTTTTTTTTTTTTTTTGGAAACCACTAAGTGAACCTTAGTGGAGGATATTTTATTAATAGTAGTACAGAATAAACAAGAAAATAAAGGACCACAATGGTCCGCAAAAGCCAACAGCAAAAAGCAAAAAGTATAAACAAAAGGAACAGCCCCAAACCAGACCATTCCCGACAAAATTCAACCTAGCCTCAATTAGGAAATTAAGCTGTAACTCCGGCGACGGCCACCGAGACTCCTCCTCAGTAATAGAGCTGGAGATCCGATCTGTATACACTTCTTATCGCACCTAATCTCTCACCAGTGCAATGTATACATGTCCAAGGAGTAAAAACTCAGAAGATCCAGATCTGTTGCTTTCAGGTAAGTCTTTTGCTAAACAACCTTATTTCCGTAATCTGAGCTTGATGTTGAAGTGATAAATCGGGAAACCACTGTATTGCACCTCAATTTGGACTGCTTGTGACTTGAGTTATTTGAATCAAACGTACTTGTCAATCTGAAGCCCATTATAGAACACTCTCCATGAAGAAATATCATCGGATTTTTGGGCTTTTGATATTGCTTGAAACTTACTTCTAACTTTTCTTCTCGTTTATTGACAAAATTCTAAGGAATGAGCCCAAAGGACTAATACCACCATTAGAATATTTGCTAATAATTGAGTTGAAGAGTTAAAAAGTTATTATGACCTATGAATATTCTACCAATTATGTTGGTAGAACACTGTGAAGGTAATATACCTGTGAAATATTATTTGCTTGTTGAATACATCATTTGAAGATGATAATACTTACCCCCTTATTTCCTTTTATCGACATGATTTCAATGGACTGAGCCCCAGAGCTAATACCACCATTAAAACCTTGTTAATAATTGGGTTGTAGAGTTAAGTAAATATATCCATGCCTGATGTATTCTTTGCATTTCTGATTCTGATGTTGGGAATTTGCTGCTTGTCCATATTAATAATCCTCCTCCCTGCACTAGGTAAGTCAACAAAAGAGTTAAACCTTGATGTACCTGCAAAATCAAAAGCTAGATTAGTTAAAAAATCAGCCAATGAGTTTCCTTCTCTGTAAACATGGAGTATTAGCACATTGAATCTAGCCTTCAACTTCTTTATTATATCCACCTCTGCAACAATACTCCATAGACATTCCCATGTCCCCTCAACTACATTCTTCATTATTAATGAGTCTGTCTCCATGATAAGGGGTTGAAGATCATTTTCAAAACAGTACATTAACCCCTTCTTTAAAGCCCTTGCCTCTGCTACCATGTTAGTATTGATTCCCAGCTCCTTACACTCAGCATACATCAGATCTCCATGACAATTTCTTACACAAAACCCATATGAACTAGGTCCAGGATTGCCTCTTGAAGCCCCATCGGAATTGCACTTATACCATCCATCATAAGGAAGATTCCAATACACAAACTTGCTGACAAGTGACAAGTATTGGTTTATACCCTTCTAGGAAATCAATCAGATCGTTCCATAGAAATGGTACATTTTTAAGCCATGGATATCTCATCTTTGTTAAGTAATATAGGTTACAATTAACCTCATGTATTACCCTTCTAAAACTTACATTTCCTCCATGCTTTATAGTGTTTCTTCTTTTCCACAATTGCCATATAATCATTGTTGGTACAGCCTGGAGGATAGGCTTAAACTTCCCTGCACATTCTAGCTTCCACCAAGTCCTGATTACCTGTTTCATCTGTGTTAAATTCATATGAATTCCAACAGCATTCTTAAACACCTGCCAAACATCAATAGCAAACTGTCCAGTTAAGAATAGGTGTTGGATAGTTTCCTGTTGAGGAATAGAGCAGCAGTAACATTTTGAAGCTATTGGAATCTTCATCTTCATTAGTACATATATCTACAATCTTATTATATCCACAGCATAAAATTTATTTTCTCATCTTTCTCTTCGCATGTCTGATTGTTATGTGCGAGGCACGTACATAGAAACTAGTACTATATTAAAGCACGAAAGGCCTTAGAAATGTTAATTGAACTTTTTGCCCTTCATTAAAAGAATCTACAATAGACAAAATTGTCATTTACTCTTTTTTGTCTAATTATTATTTAATTATGTCAACCATAATTAGAGTTTTAAATAGACACACAACTATACTATACCTTATATTTAGGACTTTTAATGTATAAAAATAATATTTCCTGTGTATTTGGGGTTTTCCTCCCTCTTCTTTCGTGAATGTGTAATAATTTCTATATATTTGTTATTTCTCTCTTTCTTCTTTTGGTAGTGAAATAATTCCTAACCATAAATAGATTAGAGTTCTAAATAAACATGGCCTTTGTGATGCCTTTAATGCCAAAACAAGCCAACTATTAAACAAATTCTTCAGTTCTCTCTAATTCGATCACAAGTTGTTGGTTTTCTCTCTCATCAACATGTATGTATTTTTTGTATTCTTAAGTTATTGTAGTTCATCTAATTTTTGTAAGAGGATCGAGCTTGGCAAATTATGCATCGGCGCTCCACCTCAAATTTCATAAATCGCTCTGCCTGAAGCTATTGTCCAGGCTATTGCGTCTGTATTGAGGATTGATAATGATAGTTGAACGCTTGAGATCCTTTATGTTACTGTTACAGGTAAAAAATTTATTCACGACCTTATAATTTTTATTAGTTTGTATTAAAATTTGTATATCCTCATACTCATAATTATAAATTACCATTCCTTTTTTCTTTTGTTTTATTTATTATTGTTGTGACTTGTGCGTAATGAAATTATTTATTCTACATTGTTGATAATATTTGTCGAAAAGATGAAGTACATTGTACAAGAAAGTGATCGTCTCTCATAGCTTATTTTTTCGTATTGAAAAATAATATGTTTACGCTTTGGACAAGTCATACCTAGCTATTATTGAAATCCATTTTTCTGCAGTTAATTTGATTCCTTTAATCACTTGAATTTTCTCTTCAAAATTAATTTCATGTATCTACTTAACCTTCGTGATTTTCTTTTTGAATAAAACTTGTGCATGGAATTTTAATCATATCAAGTTTATAGCATGTTTGGCCAAGCTTGTAAAATCAACTTATTTGAAAAGTATTTTTTTCAAAAGTATTTTTCTTCAAAAGCTTGGCCAAACACCTCACTATTTTAAAATAAATACTTATTGAAAAATAAGCACTTTTGAAGAAAAATAAGCTTGACCAAACAGGTTATTAGTCGGACTTAAAAGTATAATTTTGACACGATATTAATTAGAGTTTTGGATAAATATTAAGAATCATAGAAGAAGATTAATTCTACTAAAACTGGCTATTTTAAGTTTATAAACCCATAATGCGGTTAACCTTCTATTGGGGACAAGCTTTTAATTTGGTTCGGCAAAAGATATATGGTTTGCGCTTTTAGTTATGTTCGTATCTAAAAGCATATTTTTTACTTTTACATAGTCCAAACATAGAATTTTCATTATAAAAAATAGTTATCATTAAACATTGTGTTGTTAGATCAAATTAAATATTTAGAATTTGGGACGGTTAATATAAATAATCTGACTCAACAAAAGATATTTTTCAATGTTGAGAATAAATAATGAAGTCTTAGAATTTTAAACAAAAATTCTTTGAATCATCTAACTAACTAAAGAGTCTAATCCAATTTTTATTTCAAATTCGTTATATAAGTAAAATTATTTTTCAAGTTGACGAAGCTCTTAAGAGTACATAAATTTGTTTTTATACGAAGAGAATTGGCGGCAAAATAAATCATAAAATAGGTTATAGTATAGTATTGATGAGAGTCAAATTAGTAAAATACAAACTTAAAACAATGAGAATTATACAATAGAAGACAAAATGTATTTTGAGTGAATTGTTATTAAATTTTTTTCTACTAAAAGCACAAAGACTCTTAGAGAAATATCGTTCGCCTTTTTACCCTTCATAAGTACAACTTTTGAATAAAATAATCATTTAATTATTTTTTTAATATTTAAAAATTTAAAATCAACTAATAATTTTTTTTATAAATTCTTTCCTTATTGTTTAAGGTAAGAAGTATTGCATAATCTATCTATATATAACATAAAGCTAGGCATAGATAAGGTGATGTGGCACCTCTCTATGACCACCCTTCCTATTTATCTATTTTGTGAGATTTTTAGCCTTTTCCCAAAAATTTCTCTCTTCAAATTTTATTTAAGTAAAGGTTAATTAATTAAAAACTAACTGAAATCATACGGTACCTATTACTGCTACTGTTTTTGGCCTCTTCAACTGTCAAAATCAGTTACAAAACTATTTTTTTATCTTTTTTTTTTAATCAATTGTTTACTTTTTCCATGAATTGATGATGTCAACAAAATCTGATCGTCAACAAAATCTGCAAAAAGGTTCAGTGCATCTTATTTATGGCATCTCTTATTATTTCTAGCATTTATTTTCTTTACAGTTACTCCCTCCGGATAAAAAAAAGAGTCCACTTAGTCATTTACACACCCCTTAAGAAAATACTAACTCCTAAACAAAAATAGGTAATTTAACTAAACTACCCCTAATTAAATAGGCATTGGGATTTGATCATATAACACTTATCCCCTGTTTGGATGGTGGTTTCCTGTGGTTCATTAATGTATGGTTTTCTATGAAACCATGTTTGTTTCCATTGTTCTTAAAATTATGTGGTATGGTGTTGTAAACCCGTGGTTCATCCCATGGTTATATAATCATGAAAAGTCACAATTTTTATAACCACGGATTTGGTGGTTTTTCTGTGGTTACGTATTTCATTTCTCCATTATACCCCATCCTCCATCATCCATCCCACCCCACCCCCACCTCCACCCTCCACCCCACCACCCTGTCACTCACCCCCGTCCCGCCCTACAGCCCACCCCCGCCCCAACTACCCCACGCCTCTGCTACCCACCCCCACCACCCCAACCACCACCAACTACCCCTCACCACCGCCCAACCCCACCCCACAACAACTCACCCCCACCCTACCACCCACTACCCCTACCCTCATCCCACAACCAAGCACCTCACACCACCCAACCCTCGACCATCCCCACCCACGACCCCTCACTACCACCAACCCCACCCCCATAACCACTCACCCCCACCCTACGACGCACTACCCCCACTCTCTCATCCCACAACCACCCATCTCACACCACCCACCCCTCCACCACCCCCAACCACGACCCCTTACCACCACCCAACCCCACCCCCATAACCACTCACCCCACCTTACCACCCACTACCCCACCCTCATCCCACAATCACCCACCCCTCCACCACCCCCACCCAATACCTACTTACTTTTTAAAGTTCCTATTTTATTCTTTACCTGAGTTTTATTAATATATATAAACTAATTTCTAATTAAGAGTTAAGGGTATTTTAGTAAACTTACAAGTTATTATATAAAGACTATACAAAATAAACCAAACAATACAAATGTTACTAAACCACAACAAACGATACAGTCTATCCAAACATTGTGTTCATTAATAGAGTACAATACAATATGACACTATACCATACCATACCATATCATATTATACTGTACATTAATGAACCACGGGAAACAACCATTCAAACAAAGGGTTAATAGAGGATATGATATAGAAAAATAAGGTTAATTCTTTCTTGATTTGCTAAGTGGACTCTTTTTTTTATCCAAGAAAAAAAAGGCTAAGTGGACTCTTTTTTTGATCCGGAGGGAGTATAAGATTTATACCCACGTTCTACTAAAGCATTTCTCCCCTCCCGACGAGTTTCATATACTTATTTCTCCTTTCTATACCCACGTTCCTCCACCCATTAAAACCCATTACTTCAATCATTAATTACCTATAAATTACTTCAGTAGCATTTGATTTTCAGCACACATCTTCTTTCATTTCAAATCTCTTTCTTGTGTGTCTGGCTTTCAAAGGATTAGAAGAAGATAGGGAAAAGACCTATGCAGAGAATTCACCACGGTTTCCCGAAAGACAGCCATCACAGCTCACTGCGTCAACCTTAATTGATGAATATGAGGATGAAAATGAGATAGAGTAGCGGAGCATAATGATTTAAGATTCATGGACATCTTTTTTATTTTTTTATTTTATTTATTTATTACTAAAGAATATGCAATAAGGATAACAAAAGTATTTAAGGGAGTTCTATTCTCCTTTTCTCTTCTTCTTTATTTTGGACTCCTTTACTTTATAATATTATATTATATGTAATGAATTTGTAGGATGATTATGGAAGTATTGGGATGGTAAATAAATAAAAAAGGAAGAGGAAGAATTGTGGGGATTTTGCATAAAATTTGGAGTGAAACGAGAAATCAAGTGGTAAAATGGAAAAAATAGGGAAAGAGAGGGAAAATCCACGTCCATTTGGGCACAGATTTTTGCCTGTTCATTTCATCAATATAGGGGATTTATAAGTACTACTACTCAGCATGACTTTCCTTATTTTGTTTCTCTTCAATTAGCCTTTTTTATTTTTTTATTCTTAGATTAAGGAAATATTTTAAAGACAACTATTATTTTAATTACCACACATATCAAATATATATTGTATAAAAAAATCATGTATAAAAGTATATTTACCTACATATATACTGTACATATAAAAAAAAGATATAATAATTATGAAAAAAGCAATTTCACCTAAAATTAATATTTAGAGAAGTTTAATATTCTAGATGATGAAAATTAGAGGAAAACGTTTTTGAATTTCTTTTAGCAAAAATATTCTGATGTAAAAGAATTTTTTAGTGTGATGCTATTATGGTACTTTATATTTTTATAAGAATACGTTTTGGTTTGAATTTTTGGTTTTAAATGGAAGTTTGATGAGATACCAGTTAAAAATACAAACTTATATTTTAAATTATCCATTTTAACTAAATTTGAAGATACTTTTAGTACAGTCAGACTTTTCTACAACGACACCCGCATATAACAGCACCTATATATAATAGCCAAGTGTTTTCGGAACCGATTTTTATGTTATAATTTAGTTCTCTATAATAGCATTTCACCTATAAAAGCAACAACCAACTTTATAACAGCACGGTCTTTGTAAAATTACCCCCCATATAACAACCATCTTCTTTTTTTGGTAATATAATAATTAACCATCTTTATAAAAATAGAATATATATGTGTATTTTCTCTTATTATTGCTTTTATCATTAAATTTTTTTCTACTTAAGAGATTTTATTATAATATCTTTAATGTCTTATGGTTATTATAGTCTCTGCAACATTATTATGGATGGGTCCAACTTCTTATAAAGTCGCAACAACTTTATTGTCCACTTTTTTTTTTTTTTTTTTTTTTTTTTTTGGGGGGGGAGGGTTGCTTTTGCATTTAGTTCTTATTTTCCTACTTTAAACGCTAATGTCTTACTTTGTTGTGACAAAATATACAACAGTAATACTTAAAACCATCTTAGGAGTGTCAAATTGACTACTACTACATAAATTTAAAAAGTTAAACATGGATGAGTTAGCTTAGAATGAAAGTTATTTGATAGCTCACATACTAAAGTGTAAAGACTTCACCTTTTTCACTATTTCATAGTCTTTAAGGGGAACTTCTTATCATCTCCCGATTTCAAGTCATAAAAATTATACCTTTTCCAGTATTGGGATGAGAATTTAGAGAAAACGATAAGCAGTTTTCCCGAGGTATTTGGCCCTTTTTTTAGGAGGGTGTACTTCTAAATGTAAGTCCTCGCTAATTTCCTCATTTTTTTCTCATAGTTCCCCTCAAATCTAACAAACAAAGTTCGATGAATATTTTGCCATAGACTAAATGTGTTAACCTTTGGCAAACTTAAAGGACCAAAACTGTTAAGTGCATACTTAAGGGACTATTTTAAACCCCAAAACTGTTAAGTGCATACTTAAGGGACTATTTTAAACCTACCCTCATAGTTAAGGGACTATTTATCTCGTTTCTCAAGAAATTAAAGAGTGAAACAAAGAAGAAGTGAAGGAGCAGTTTGTGAAAAAGGAAAAAACTCAACAAAATTAATTGGTGACTTATTAAAGAGTAAAGTAATAAAAGAGTGAAGACTTTACCTTTTTCTTCATCTGCCAATGCAACTTTACGGGAAACTTTGTATCATGTTCCATTTTGTCATCAATAACGTACCCTTAACTTTTCAACCAATTGTAAGAAATTAAAGAGTGGAAAGATGGAAGACAACAAATGAAAAGGGAATCAAAAGGAAAGTTGAAGGAAATTGGGGAGAGAATTAAGGCAAGACACCTTTGATATTTTGCCTTTTTATTTTTTGTTTCTTCTCTGACTCTTTAACTTCACCGAGAACATTAGAGGTCTACAATTTTAAAACCTTGAAATTCTTATTTTAGGGTTAAATATGAAGTTAATAATTAATTAATTATTATTATTGTTATTATTATTATTATTATTAAATTCATTCGAGTGTTGATTATAAAATCCCCCGCTCTTCGGAGGTGCCCTCAGCGTCAAGGAACATGTACTAGGTGTCTGAGTGTTTGTACGACTTGCTTAGACTATAAGCTAGTACAAAAGTAAACTTCTTATCTCTTATTTATGGTAAACTTCTTATCATCTTCCTATTTTAATTCATAAAATTTTAACTTTTTTCAGTATTGGAGTCAGATATTAAAGAGTGCAACAAAGAAGAAGGGGTGAATGAGCAGTGTGTGAAAAAAGAGAAAATTCAACAAAATTGGTGTCTTATTGTTATGTCCCACATCGGTGGGCATAATGTGCTTATGTGGGTTTAAATAGCCATGAGCTCTCCTACCTTAAGAGTTAGCTTTTGGGGTGTTGAGTTAAGTTCAAGGTTGTTACAAATGGTATCAGAGCCACCCACCGCCTTTCGTGCCTGTCGTGCCTTGGATGGTGTCGCCGGTATGGCAGTGTTCACCCGGGGCTAGTAATGTCTAGCGCACAACCGTCGAGGATGATGGATGCGGTGCGTGGTGGTTTGTTTTGTCCCACATCGGTGGGCATAATGTGCTTATGTGGGTTTAAATAGCCTTGGGCTCTTTCACCTTAATAGCTAACTTTTGGGGTGCGAGTTAGGTCCAAGGTTGTTACACTTATTAAAGAATACAATAATAAAGAATGAAATTACTTTACCTTTTTCTTCAACATTGCTAGTCATTTGCCAATGCAACTTATGGGCAACTTCGTATTATCTTCCTTCTCGTCATCAACATCATATCCAACCTTTTCCAACCATTTGTGAGAAATTAAAGAGTGGAATTATAAAAAATAAAGTATAAAAAGGAAGGAATAAAAGAATTTCGTGTCATGAGAGAAATTTTATTTCTTTTCAATTTCACTCGTCTCAACTCCCTCGGGTTTATTTTAATTCTCATGATTTTTTTCCCCAACTAAGCTATTCATATTTATTGTTTGATCTCAATTTAATACTAGTATCTTTTTCATCACAAAAGTTGCATATATACTCTTACTTTAACGGGAGAGGCCACGGGGCATCATCTGAGAGAAAGAATCTACCCAACACTAAAATACTCAACCCAAAAGCTTCGTTACTCCTGTTGAAAGCTTAATTGAACTTTTGCTGACTATTATCACATTTGTGGAGTTTGTGCCAAAGTGAGCCCACTCATGCTCGCCAAAGCTATGCGCTATTGTTAGCAAATGTTGTTCACAACATTGCTAGATTAAAACCTACTGTATCACTTAGTAATTCTTCCACATTGGTTCTATTTACTGTACCTAGGTTTTTGCTAATTGGGGGGGGGGGGTTTTAAATTTTTTAATTAGTTTGTGTGTTTTAATGGGTTTGGTTCGGGTATTTGTTTTTTAAGTGGTGTATTGGGTTTTTAATTCAGATGATGGCACGTGTTACTTAAAATGAGGGGCAAATTTAGAACTTTGCTTCACGGCAGGGGTATAAGTAGCCAAAAAATATAATGGGGATAGGGTTCAACAATAAAATAAAGTAGAGGGTATATCCGACCCTTTTCCG
This sequence comes from Lycium ferocissimum, assembly GCF_029784015.1. Classification (NCBI taxonomy): domain Eukaryota; kingdom Viridiplantae; phylum Streptophyta; class Magnoliopsida; order Solanales; family Solanaceae; genus Lycium; species Lycium ferocissimum. The sequence goes on along the minus strand of NC_081353.1, from coordinate 49,507,550 downwards.
TTAATTATATCTTGATTTTCTAAAATGACAACTATTTTGAACCATCTATTTTCAGTTAAGACGAATCGTAAAATGGAACGGAGGAAATACTCTCTCCGGTTCAAAAAGAGTGTTTAGCCTTTATTTTTTTTGTTCAAAAAAAGTATCCACTTACCAAATTAAGAAAGAATTAATCTTATTTTTTCAGATTTTCCCTTGTTAAGTGTTAAGTGGCTAAGGGTGTGTTCGGTATGGAGGAAAAATGTTTTCCAATTTTCTCATGTTCGTTTGGTCAAAAAATTTGGAAAATATTTTCTTTAGGAAAACAAGTTCCTCAAAAATGGGAAAAATGATAGCGAAAACAAGTCATCAAGTGCATTCCACCAATCACCCTGCGACCACCCAACCACCAAACCCCAACCACTCCCACCACCCCACCCCCCACGCACCATCCCCACCCCACACACACCCTCCCCCCCGCAAAAAAAATTAATTTTGTTTTGGAAAAAAATTTTGATTTTGATTTTTTTTTTTTTTTGGTTTTTTGCACCACCCCTCCCCACCCCCTAACTACCAAACCCCAACCACTCCTGCAACCCATGCACAACCCACCCCCAACCACCAAACCCCAATCACTCCCACCACCCCAACCCCACCCCTCACCCACCACGCCTACCCCACACACCCCCACCCCACGACCCAACACCCCCCCTCCCCCCAAAAAAAATCAATTTTCTTTTGAAAAAAAAGTTTTGCATTTTTTTTTATTTTTTGGATTTTTGCACCCCGCACCCCCCAACTACCAAACCCCAACCACCAAACCCTAACCACTCCCCGCAACCCATGCACCACCTACCCCCCAACCACTCCCGCAACTCACGCACCACCACCACCCCACCCCCAAAAAAATTAATTTTGTTTTGAAAAAGCTTTGAATTTTTTTTTTTAAAGTTTTTTGCAACACCCACTCCCCACCCCCCAACTACCAAACCCTAACCACTCCCGCAACCCATGCACCACCCACCCCCAAATAACCAAACCCCAACCACTCCCGCAACTCATGCACCACCCCCACCCCGCACCTACACCCCCCTCCCCAATTTTTTTTTTTTTTTTTTTAAAATTTTTCTTTTGGGTTTTCTACACTAACACACCCCCCCCCCCCCCCCCCCCCCCCCCCGCGCGGACAACCCCCATACCCCCGCCCCCCACCCCTAAGTTTTCTTTTTTTTTTCTTTTCTTTTTCTTAAAAAAAGTTTTTAAAGTTTCATTTTTTATTTTTTTCACCTCACCCATCCCCACGCTCGCCCCCCCTCCCGACACCCCACCACCCCCTCCAATTTTTTTTTAAAGTTTTGAAAAGTTTTCTTTTTTGATTCTCTACACCCACCCCCACATGCACCCCCTACCCATTCCCAAATTTTTTACTTCCTATATAATTTTATTTCTATTAAAAAATTATAAAAATCAAAAAAGTTTGTTTGTGTGGTTAAAATTTAAGATCTTTGGAGGGGGTGGGTGGTGTAAAAATACAAAAAAAAAGAAAAAGGAAGTAGTTTTTAAAACTTTTGTTAAGAATTTTTTTTGGGGGGGGGGGGAGGGAGGGGGAGGGTGTCCGTGCGGGGTGGGGATGGGTGGGTGGGTGTAGAAAATCCAGGAAAAACAAAATTTAAAAGTTCAAATTATTTTTGGAGGGGGCGGGGTGTGGGTGGATTGGGGTGGGGTGGTGGGGGTTGTTGTGGTATGGGGAGGTGGGGTTGGGGTGGAGTTGGCGGGGCTTGGGTGGATATTTTTCGGAAAATGTTTTCTACTAACCAAACGAACATGAGAAAATAAGTAAAAAATTCACTTATTTTCCACTACCCAAACGAACATGAGAAAATAAGTAGAAATTCGCTTATTTTCCAAGAACACATTTTCCAGGAAAATATTTTCCTCCATACCGAACACACCCTAAATCTCAATACCTATAGGGATAGTTTAATCAAATTACCTATTTTTGCCTAGCCGTCTGTATTTTCTTAAAGAGTGTGTAAATGGCTAAGTGGACACACTTTTTTAACCGGAAGGAGTATTAATTAAGGAAAGAAAAACCACCGGAGAGAGGAATATATAGAGACATACCGACTAGTCTTTAATTTGTGTGCCCCTTCTTTTACTTTGTTGCAATTAATTTTTGACAGTTGTTAAAATCGTTCGAGCGTTGATTATTAAATCCCCCTTTCTTTTGGGAATTACCGTTGAGGAACATAGAGACAACTAGGGTATATGTATGACTCATTTAGATCATAAGCTGACACAAAAATAAGAAAACGACTTTTATAATACCAAAGATAAATGATGGTAAATAGGATAAAATGAAAAAAGAAACTCCATTTATTACTTTAATTGAAAAAACTTTATCATATCCCTTATTGTGCATAAAGTTTATGATTTCTGTTGCTATAAATTCAATCACCTAAATTTAAGATGATAAAAATTGTGCTTTAAGAATCCCAAAACTCCATTGTTGGACTTTAGATAGTGGTGAGGATATTCTTAATTTTTTTTTTTTGGAGTAAATTGGTGATTGAGGATTTTTTCTTTTCTTTTTTGGAGGCTTTGTTTCAAATTTAGATCATTTGGAGCAATTTTGGATGGTTTTTATCGAAATTGGAATTGCAAATTCAAAGAACACCTTGTTGAACAACATAGACAAAAATCATGTCAGTAAGGCCAATTTGTCAAGCAATTTAACAAGATAGGTAGTATGCAAATAATATAAAGCATGTCAATCCAATAGAATTTGTGATCAATCCAACAATCCAATAGATAAGTAGAATAAATATAGTGGAAAGTCATGTCAATCCAACAACACACGTTGTAAACAATTTTAAGTCTTGACAATCCAATAGGATTTTAAGGCAGCTCAACAACACGAATTCTAAAACGTTACAGGTAAGTATTAACAATCCGGTAGGACTTCAAGGTAATTCAATAATACACATTACAAGTAGTTACAAGTAAGTCTTGACAATGTTAGTGTTAGGAAGATGATTCATTTGACACTACACATATATCTTGACGGATCTGCGCAATAAAAGAGAGGTGTACGAATAAGATTATGTCGCATTTCAGTTCACACTACATACATTTACATATCTATTCACTTGCAAACACATGAGCAAAAACAAAATTCAATTTGAAAAGCTAATCATGGATTGAGATACTAAGTCAAGCAAGCTTAATACAAATGCCAAGAGTCCGGAGCCAAAATGGCTTCTTTTTACAGCCATTACACCAAAATGGCATGCCTTTTTTTTTTTAAACCCAAATGGGTATTTCGTGCAATGTTGCACTAAAATGCAACAAATTTTGTTTTTTTTTTTTAATTTCGTTTTTAATATAAAAAACGAAATTAAAAAAAAAAAAAAAGAAATTTGTTGCATTTCGTGCATCCTGGAACGAAATGCAACAAATTTCTTTTTTTTTTTTTAATTTCGTTTTTTATATTAAAAACGAAATTAAAAAAAATAAAAATTTGTTGCATTTCGTGCAACATTAACTGTCTTCTTTAGCAATGCCATAAACCGAAAGAACAAATACAACTATCCTTGTGGTGAAAGCACGTTTCATTTTCAAAGTTATGCGGACCGCATAACTAAACATAACTAAAAGTTCGTTTCTCCGGCACTTTTAGTTAAACACAACTAAAAGTCCGTCGGATCCAGATAACTAAATATAACTAAAAGTCCGCTCTCCAAAGATATTCAAATTTTGCATTTCTAAGAAAGTATGCCTCGAGATCGAGCTTGCATTTTAATCTTCTTATGCAGATATTGTTCCAACTCACATGCTTAATCTCGCTTTACAAATTAACAACAATTAACATAAGTATGAATTCAAATTTTGAGACAAGCAACCCAAGCGATATGTCCAACTTAACGGAATATAGAGTACTAGATTTTTTCGAATCCGAGCTATTAAATTTAAAGTAACCATAAAACTTTGCGTCCATGACGGTTGAGTTTGTGGTAATTAAGTTATATCCCAAAGAAATTAACAAATCAATATTCTGCATTCGTGTGGATCCTCGTATATATACTTCAAAACCTAACAATAAATTGTTCGAATTAAGCGAATAGTAGTTAGTATCTCACGTTAATGACAATGGGTTCGTGCCTCCGTGGTGTTTAACAATTAACATACTCGCTATACAATGCAACCCATAATTAGTTTGGAATGACAAATACATATATATGCTTCAAGGCAAAGTCTGCCCATAAGGCATAAGTATGCCCCCATCGGCATAAGTTTGATAATTCGTTAACAAATTTATGCCGATGGGGGCATACTTTTAATGGGCAAACTTGTATGCCGGACCCGGCATAACTTTGTGAAGGAATTATCAAAGTTATGCCGACCGGCATAACTAAACATAACTAAAAGTCTGCCCCTCCGGCGGACTTTTAGTTAAACACAACTAAAAGTCACGGATCCGCATAACTAAATATAACTAAAAGTCCCCCTCCAAAGATATTCACTTGCATTTCTAAGAAAGTATGCCTCGATCGAGCTTGCATTTTAATCTTCTTATGCAGATATTGTTCCAACTCACATGCTTAATCTCGGCTTACAAATTAACAACAATTAACATAAGTATGAATTCAACTTGAGACAAGCAACCCAAGCGATATGTCCAACTTAACGGAATATAGAGTACTAGATTTTTTCGAATCGAGCTATTAAATTTAAAGTAACCATAAAACTTTGCGTCCATGACAAAGAGTTTGTGGTAATTAAGTTATATCCCAAAGAAATTAACAAATCAATATTCTGCATTCGTGTGGATCCTCGTATATATACTTCAAACCTAACAATAAATTGTTCAATTAAGCGAATAGTAGTTAGTATCTCACGTTAATGACAATGGGTTCGTGCCTCTGTGGTGTTTAACAATTAACATACTGCTATACAATGCAACCCATAATTAGTTTGGAATGACAAATACATATATATGCTTCAAGACAAAGTCTGCCCATAAGGCATAAGTATGCCCCCATCGGCATAAGTTTGATAATTCGTTAACAAATTTATGCTGATGGGGGCATACTTTTAATGGGCAAACTTGTATGCCGGACCCGGCATAAATTTGTGAAGGAATTACCAAAGTTATGCCGACCGGCATAACTAAACATAACTAAAAGTGGTTTCTCCCAAGCAGACTTTTAGTTAAACACAACTAAAAGTCATCGCCGGATCCGGCATAAAACTTTGCGTCCATGACGTTGAGTTTGTGGTAACTAAGTTATATCCCAAAGAGTTGGAGTGGTCAAAAACATTGAAGATTTGTCTATGTATTAGTGTCCTATGTAATTTTATGTTTTTTCTTGGTTCGGTAGTAGTACTAATTAGGTTGAAGTGAAGTTGTACTTAGATGATTAACAATGGTTGTAGTACTAATTAGGTTGAAGTGAAGTTCTATTTAGATGATTCACAATGTAATCTAATTTTGGTTAGCATATTGAATATGATTATGATGACTTTGTGAAGCAATACGTTATACCATCCGGTTAGTAATGGTTAGCCTATTCAACATGTTAACACTAACAAACATTCAATGGAAAATCTGGATTTAAAATAGCAACTACCATTTCAATGCAAATCTAGACAATAAGCATTGACCATTTGAATGCAAACCTGAACCCACACACACTTAAAGGAAAATGGTTATTTTAAGTTTTTAACGGTTAAAAACTTAAAATAACTTAAAATAACCATTTTCCTTTAATATTTTCCTTCCCCAAAAAAAAAAAAAAAAATTTGTTGCATTTCGTGCAACATTGCACGAAATACCCATTTGGGTTTAAAAAAAAAAAGGCATGCCATTTTGGTGTAATGGCTGTAAAAAGAAGCCATTTTGGCTCCGGACTCCAAATGCCAAAGTCCAGAAAAAGAAAGGCAGTAAAAACATGTGGTGCAATTAGCCAATATACTATTAACTCCCCAAAATGCTTTAACCAGCACTACATAATTAGCACAAAGCAGCTTAGTTACGATGTGAGTAAACAATGTCAGTATTGAAGAATTGTTCATGCTTGCAAATTTTAGTCCTTTGTTTTGAGAAGAAGGATATCTCAGCTATATATTCACCAAGAACACAAACAATCTAGAAAAGCAACTGATGTAAATAGAAGCAATCCCATTATAATCTCGCAACCAATGGCAACTCTCTGACTGATCCATCTGGAAAACAGAGAGGCGATCAATATAAGTTACAGCAAAATTAGCAATACAACATCTAATTTTCGGTAAAAAGTATGCATAACTTATGTATAGTTCCGGTTATCCGAAGTTTAATACCAGATGCTAAACAATGTATTAATTATACATAGATCATATTAGTTAAGCAGGTTTTACACGAAAAACGAATGTTGTACAAGTAATGCAGAATTTTATACGGACACTAAAGTTTCTTATGCTTCAAACAATACGTCCCCTGACAGAGAATTCATGATTATCCATAGGAATAACTAGTAAAAGCGTAATTGAAATGAATACTAGCAGAGGAAGATGTAACCTTTGTTCAGCGGATTCAATTAGACTCAGTATTTTCTCAAATGAAACTGAGGAAAGTGAAGGGCATAGCAATCAGGAAAACATAGAAGAGGAGTAGAGACATACCCAATCAGGGTCTCTGAGTACCAAAGTCAAAGTCACCATTATGTATCATTCCATGTCTCCAGATTAAAACCATCTCAGTTCACCAATCTGAGTACGAAAAGAAAAGTCACCATTATACATCTGCAATCTTGTAAGCTCAAGTTCATTACTTAAAAGGTTGCACGAGTATCAGTTAGACCTCTCCAAAATGTGAAATAGGTGAAAATGAGACGGTGCTTCTCTAACAAAGTAGCAAGCAAACACATTTCTTTAAGAGCCATCAACCTCTCATCAATTTCTGTTATCACTACCATCCCTTACGAAATCAAAGCGTGTACAGATTATATTTGGTAACTTGATATACATGGAAATGGGTTTCATTGATGTATACAAAGATGGTTGTATTTATCAGTAAAAACAGGAAACCAATAACAAAATTCCGATTGGGAGTATAACGCAACCTCCTAGAAAAATACCATTCGAGAAAGTGAGCATACCCCCTAAACTCTGTACAATTAAAATGGTATAAAAGCTGGCCCTCAAGCGGGGGCTTGGGAGAAGGCAAATGTAGCGAATTTTCTTGATCTTTCACCTAAGACGTGTCCTGAAAAACACGGGAGATTTATGTTTAGTTGATTGCATTATCTCCGACTTCTTGTTGGGCTATGTTCACGATACTCTAATTCAAAAACACTATCACCATTTTTCGTTGCAGAGTCGAGTGAAATTAATTGTGTACCTCTTGAAACTATCTTTCAGTTTCCTCCTTTTTTGCTGTGTCCCTTGAAATACCAAAAGTTAATCATGTAACTTGAAAGCCTTCACCTTAGTTAGTGTGATTTAAGATTTATTATCTCACTTTTGCTCATATAAGAGGGGATAAAGGCTAATAAGGATTCAACAGTATGTTTTACCATTTGTTTTGCACTTTACATATGAAAAATCAGGAAAGTTTGGTCAAAGTTAGGTCAATTAAATGCAACGTAAATTTCAAACAAACAGGATAATAATCAGTTTTCTACATATGTGTTTTCTTTTTCAGCTTAAGTTTGAAAATAATAGAATACTTAAACATGCAATGAGCAAGAGGACCCCATTCCGTTCTATTTCAACTCTCAAAGAAACAAGTGCTTACTTGCATAGCTCCTCATGCTTGGCTTTCATGTCGGAGTAGTTGCTCCACCGCATCTTCGTCGTTCTTAAAATTCAATTCCATAAATGCTTCCTACAACCAAGGAACATGAAATTAAGTGCAAAAATACACATGAACACGAAAATTCTCAAGATATCACTACTAAAAAACTCGGAATTTCCGACTAAAAAACCGATTTTCGCCTGAGGTCGGAAAAAAACCGACCTCATGAGGTCGGTAAAATCGTAATAGTTAATTTTCAAATTTTTTAAAATAAACCGACCTCATGAGGTCGGTAATATTGTATCAAAATTTGAAAAAATAAAGTACCGACCTCACTAGGTCAGAAATTTAATTGATGGTAAATATTTACCATCAATTATACTTTTATTATACTTTTATTTTTAATTTAAAGGAATACCGACCTCATGAGGTCGGTATGCATTTAAATTAAAAATAAAATTATTAAATATACCGACCTCATGAGGTCGGTAATATTAGCTAAATAAAATTAAAAGAACCCCGATATATGAAACCCTTCTCTTTCCATTTCTGTCTCTTTCCCTCTTAACGTTTTTCAGGTCTCTCTCTCTGTAAACCTAATACTCCATCGACGTTACCAACAAGGCAGGAGTCACCGTTGTCGTCGTCCACACCGTAACCACCGCTGCTGTCTTCAGTTATCATCAACATTTGAGGTTGGTTTTCTTTCTTTTCTTGGCTAAGAAATTTGTTACTGGGTTGAGTTGTTCTTGCAAACCCACTTAGAAATTACGCATGTTTCCTTGAGGTTCTTCGTTTTTTGTGTGTGTGTATGATTAATTTTTGGGGCAAATTTTCATGTGTTTGGTTATAAATTTTCAATTTGTGATGGTTTCTTGATTCTAAGGCACATTTACCCAAAAGAGTACTTCAATCTCTTGCTCTCTAAGGTCCATATACCCTTGTTCTAGTGTCTTAGGTTTATGGTGCAAATTTTCATGGGTTTGGTTTGTAATTTCCCCGAGTTTTTGATGACTTTGTCATTCTAAGGTCCATTTTAGCCAAAGGGAACTTATGACACCGAAAATGTTGCTCCATAAGATTTATGTAATGTGGTATAGGCAACCGGTGACTTGGGTCTCCGTTGAAGATTTAGTAAATTTTTCCTAGTCCAAGCTTTAAGTTGATTGTTAGGGCAAGCTAACCGGTGCTTTAGGTTTTGAACATTGAATTAAATTATTCATTGAATTTGTTCTTTAACAATTTCATGTTTGGTGTTATTTGTGTAGATGGAATCTCGTAGTTGGATGTATAATAGGACAAACGACCGTCGAGGGGGATGAGGCAAGAATTTGTAGACGGTGTTGATGCTTTTGTTGACTATGCAATGACACTTGAAACTTTTCAAATTCATGGCTTCGTTAGGTGCCCTTGTGTAGTATGTCAATGTAGGAATTACGAGACACCGAGATTGTTAGGCTTCATCTCTATAAAGACGGGTTTCAAGAAAATTATACAAGTGTGGACTAGTCATGGAGAAATGATAGTAGTTTTGGTAGATTTCAAAACTTTGTTGTTGGTGAAAGTAGTAGGCGGTGCAACCTAATGTCGAAAATTCTAGAATGCACGACATGGTTCAAGATGCTTATGGGATACATTCCGAATTTGAATCCGGTAATCATGATGAAGAAGTCTCCAAATGAAGAAGCCGGTCGTTTTTTTTTGAACAACAGTTGAAGAATGCTAGTCGGCCTTTATATGAAGGAGTCCCCACTCTCAATTGTCTATTGATGTTAGATTATTAAGCATCAAAGCAGATTGGAATGTTCCTCAAGGTGCAATGATGCCGTGATTGGCCTTATACATGAATTAGTTGACCCGAAATTAGAGATACCGAAAATTACTATAAGGCAAAAAGATTAGTGTCTAAGTTAGACTCTTGTCGATGAGAATCGATTGTTGTGAAAATGGGTGCATGTTATACTATATAAAGGTGACAACGGTCTAGAATGTTGTAAGTTTTGTGGAAGACCTCGTTTTAAGCGGACTCGTAGCGAAGGGCACAACTTAAAGACCACAAATATGAGGGGCAAAATTTAAAGACCACAAATTTGAGGGGCAAAATTTAAAGACCACCCCAAAAGAAGGGCAGTCCGCGCAAAAAAATGAATGCTTTCTTGAACAGAAGTTTGTGTGTTTTGTCTGGATACTTGAAGTCTACCAGGTGTTATAAATGTTTAATACTTTAATGTCCTTGAGGATGCATGCCTTTCAACATGGTACTCTAGTATGGGCCTCTGCTGGCCCATTTATGTCCTTCCATTTATTGGATCTTTTCTCTTTTTGTGACAGAAAATCCAGGGGGGCAGTGGCCCTTCTGCAAGACTAATGAATTCAAACTACCTAATTCATTCTTTTTTGTACTTCACTTCACTTGTGAGTAGTTGAATACTAAGATCCAAAGTTGTATTTGGACCTTAGGTTGATAAGCAAGCTGCCAGCAATAGCATACTGCCTCCTATAGCAATTCCTGTAGGAAGAATGAATCAGAATTCAGAAGCCCATTTTTTTAATTTTGTCATCAGCAATGAAAAACAGACACTGGCACACTATATTGAGAGTAAATGGTGCACTGTATTAAGAGTGACTTTGAACAGTCTTCGCTTAGGCCAACAAGTAACAACCCTTGCAGATAATATTTAATGCTTTCTTGAGCAGAAGTTTGTGTGTTTTCTCCAGGGGTAAACACAACAGCAAAAAAAAAAAAAAAAAAGAAGATTTCTCAACAGATTTAGCCACATTTGCTATCTTTTGGCTAGTTATGGCAGCAGGTATTTCCATCAACTGCTTTTGCATTATGCCACTTGCATTTGCCTCAACATGAACTTTTTGAACTACAACTGCTTGTTTCCTTGAACCAGGTTCTTGACCAGTTATTGTAACTGCAGCAGATGATGCACCTGATGCAACTAAAGGCAGTTGCTTTCCCTCTGTCACATTGAATTGTTTTGCAATCTCCATCACTGCCACTGTTGATGCAACCAGCTGTTTGTTTGCATCAACATCACCAACCTCAACAACTTTTTCATGCTTACCCTCTCCATCCAGAACAGTCTAGCTGCAACAACCAGTTCTTTCCCATCATTAGAATCAGTTGGTTTTTCTTTTGGCACTGCTAGTTGTTGCTGATTTGCACTCTCTGCTACAACAGGTATTTTTTTACCCTTGTTATTTTTCCATTTGTAGACAATCCAAGGTGGATGATGTATATGATTTATGATTTGGTGTGCCACATATTCTGGGAGTTATTTGCTTTGATTTCAATCTTACACATCTTGAAGACTGTGAATTTGTTTCATGATGAACTGATGATCCAAACAGAAAAAAGAGGCCATAAAGAAAGAAAGGAAGAAATGAAAGGTTTCAATGTTTCTAAGGTTTAAATGTTTTCCTTCGTTTGTCTTCATTTCCACGTAACAAGAGGCAAATAGTCTAAGTGTGGTATATAGGAGGTTGACAACCATTGATCATGTACCAGAGCTGCACATTTACTTGAGAAGTAAAAATCGATTGTGGAGAAATCCTTTACATTGCCAATCACCTTTCCACTATCCAACACCTTAATGACATGATTTCTCGTTTCTATAATTTGCTTGTTTAAACTTTGATTTCGACATTATGGTTTCCTTTACCCGCTTCCTCGCATATTTGTTAAATAGGCAAATTATTTAAAGAAATTTTGAAGCTATCCCTTTTCTATTTATTTATATTTGCGATACTTACATTTATTATTGTATAGATGGCAAGTGAAAAGAGGGGTAAGAAAACAAAGAAGGCTAAGGAGACGGGGTTCCCCGAGACCACCAGAAAACCTTGCGATTAGAGATAGAAGCCCGTCGCCATGTCTCCCACCACGCGGCGCTCCATTGCCTCATGATCCCCTCATGAATGGCATTGCATATAGTCTTCGACCTCCATACAGCTTTGGTCGGCCCTATATGTCTCCACGCCAGGCATTTACTGAGGTGCCTCCCGCAGCCCCTCGATGTCCACACCAGGTTATGCTACCCCACAGGGCTTCACTCGGTATACTCCCGGGTCTCAGAGGGCTTCGTCTAGTGGTACTCCGACGGCCACTCCTAGCCCGACTGCATCACATCACTCTTCATCATCTACTGAACAAGATGAGATTACGGGTCCCGACCTTCGAGAAAGTTGTTCGTGCCTCACACTCCCCGCTCGCGAATGACTTACCTCGAGGTGTAAGTGCTCCACAGCTTGAATCTTATGATTCATCAGGGCGACTCATCATTGAGCCTGCGGGATACGGGTAATTTTTTTTTTTCTTCAGCTTTTATTTTTTCATAAAGTCCACTAGGCATGATGCCTAGGCTGATTGACATATATTTTCTTCAAAGCAAAACAAATAAAGAAGCTTTACTAAGTGTTTAATTTTATATTTTTGATAGTTGGTTACCGGACAAAGCTTCAGGTCTCCTTACAGATGAGATACAAAAACTATTTAAAGACTTACCTACTTGGGCTAGATGTCACCAAATCGCCAGAGACAGATCTATTATGTCTTTAAGGTATATGCATTTATTGTTTTTATATAAAAGATCCACTTATATTGATCGATTCCTTATTAATAAACTCATTTACTTTTCGTTAGAGAAAAATGTTACGGGCGGCGCCTGGAACATGAGAAGCAAATTAAGTCAAAACTTCAAGAAGAAAGCTCAGCGCTTACTATGTGACATGTTAGGAAGAGTTCGTAAATCTCACAAGAAGCCTAAGTGGATCCTTCCTGAAAATTATAACAAGCTACTTCATTACTGGGCAACTGATGAAAGATTCTTACAACTGAGTGACATAGGGAAGAAGGCTAGAAATTCAACGAAGGGTGGCTCCCACACACTAGTGGGGCTATGAGTCAAGAGGCCGTGAGGAGGAAGCCGGCAAGTCTACATTAACTCTACTTGAAGGATTGTGAATTGACTTTTTCTTTATGTCTTATCAATTTATTATTTTGCAGAACTAAAACGGGGGGGGACGCCAAAGTGCCTCAAGATGAGGCGTTCAAGATCACTCACGTGAAGAAGAAGGCAAACGCTAATGATCCAGATCACTGGTGTGAGGAACGGGCTAAGCATACCTACGTAAGCTTCTATAAATTTTTCATATTTTGTTTGTTAGATTACGAAGCGGGGATCCGGCTCCTATCTCATTTTTATGCTTGATCTTTATTTTTGGTTTTATAAGGAATGTGATTGTTTGAAGTCATTATAATAGAGTTCGTTTGTTTCCACTCCCTTTTAAGACCTGAAGAGCATTTTTTTTTTTTTGGGTAAATAAATGATTTTATTGATACCAAGTAATAGTTACAAAACCAAACAGGGCAGACCACTTGTTTCTCACATCAAAACCAGCACCTGTTCTAGACTCTACAGTTCTAACGAGTCTAGTTCTAGGCATAGACACTAGGCAGCCACTACTTCATACATATTTGGTGCATTACAAAAACCAAAGTCCAGTGACTACACCTAGCTAAGACAATACATAGATAAATTCTATCAGCTTGCTAGGTTGCATCCGATTGTCAAACTACATAATTTTCTCTGCATCAGTGACCTGTTATGGCATAGGATTCAGCTGGGACAATACTGGCTGCCATTTCCTCCTTCTTCTACCTCTAATATGCAGATGGACAGCAATCTCTTTGTTGGCAGCTATTATCAAATTATATAAAGCATCTTCTCCACAACTCAAACCGCCATCGAAGCGGCGTGAGAATAATCGGGCGATTGGTCGGGAGGTCTCCCCGTAAGCAAGTGTGTCCCTTGCTTTTTCCTCGTCGAAGCCGCACACGGTCTTACATCCGAAATTCTAGACTTAGCTTTTTCGTCGGTGAACCGCATATCTTGACATTCAATCTTCTAGACTTATCGTCATCCGAAATCAACATTCCACCATGTATCATGGCATCAACAAAGTGCCACATCTTTTCTCCGAGGGCAATTCAACAAACTTTGAAGTTGCACTACTGTGGCTATCAATGTCCTCAACTTTCACCTCGATCCGCTCATTTTCATGTATATTAGCCCCTTTCTCTCCAATAAAATCGTCAGTATATCAACTAGCAAAGGAGCGAGGTATAGAAGCTATATTAGAAGTACATAGTGCCTTGATCTTCATGAGAATTAGCGTTGCAATCCTTTGGTGGAGAACACGGCGTATGGAACAAGCCGAGTATTTTCGGTGTCCGTAGTTCAATGTCTTCGCTCATTCTCAAGTGAATCAATCTCGGCTTCAGCTTTTTCTAGGGCCTTAGTAATATCACTCTTCCACACTAGCAACTTGTTAGCCGCAGTTGATCTCATAAAACCGAGTCCACAGAATTTGGGTCCTCCGATTGTAGCAATTCGGTTGATTGAAGAGTTCAAATGGGAGATTTTAGCAAGATCCCAATCCTCTAAGTAAAAACTCGATCCCTCGCAGTAATATCGGGAGACAACGGTGGGTGAGCCACATAAATTACCAACATCCCGATCAATGTTTGTTGTCTTGACTAGTTGTTTATCCTCAAGACCCGTTATTAACATAGCATGGACAAAAAATGTGAATTAGATGCTACCGTTTCCGAGCCAAGCACAAACAAATTGTGAATGATTTTTTCTTTTCTTAATCTCTTATACCCGAAGGGGTTGAATTGTCTAACTATCCGGTGTTAAACCGCAAACTCATAATTTCGGCATCGCCCACTTAAAAAGAAAAGACATCCTATTTGCACAACAACATTTTTAAGGCACAGTCACTTTTTAAAAACTTTGTATCTGTAGTTAGCTGAGGTTTCAACATTAAAAATGCAGACTCTGGAATATGTTAGATGGAAAGAGGAAATGCTAAAAAAGTAAAAGTCATAATTTTCCTTTTTGTGGCTTCAAACATGTAGTATACTCTAACGATTTGAATAATATGTCATAAAACTCTCAAGCCAGACTGAGTTGCTTATTGAAATAACTTTGTGGCTTCAAACATGTAGCTTTTGATGTGCAGCAGGTATACTCAAACGATTTGAAGAATATGTTTTTTTAGGTGGTTGTTTACTAAATGTTTGATTGTTTTTTCTTGTCCTCTCGAAATTTAAGTTGGTTGCTAATGTTACCTTTTTATTTCAGAATCAATATCAACATTCAAAGGCGGAGTTTCTTCGTACTCAGCCACCCGACACACAGCTGACAGAAGAACAAATGGAGGAAAGGTGGCTTGAGAGTGTTGGTGGTCCCACTAGGTTTGGCACAGCTTACGGAATGCCACATCGTGCATTTCGTCGCACGGCCGCCCCACGGAAGGCCTACATTCTTCCAATACCGAGTCGTTCGACAGAGTGAGTGCTATGGCCATGGAGCAAAAGATTGCCGAGCTATCTAGCCGCTACTGTGCCTCGGAGAGGAAAGGGAGAGGCGGAGGGACATGCGGTTTGACGGTATGAGGGCCCATTGGACGCTATACTTGCTTCGAGGGGATTCCCTCGTGTCCTGATGATGCTCGTAACCCCCATACTCAATCTAGTGGTGCGGCTGATGATGGGACTCATGTGTCAAACACACAAAGGCATGTTTGAATGTTAATGTTGTGGTGGATTTGTGGATTTGCGAGGGGTGAAGTAGTCTAATGTTGTAGACTAACTTAGTGTAGACTAGTTTAATATTTTGTGGATGTTTACAAATGTTGAAGTAGTTTAATGTTGTTTTGATGTTTGCGAAGGTTGAAGTAGCTTAATTAATGTCTCTTGTGAATGTTTGATTGACGTTTTTATTCAACTTTGAAGTAGTTTCGAATTGAATTTGATGTTTTGGTGGTTGTAATATATGTGTTGTAATAGTAGCTTATTGTTTTATGTATTTATAGTAGTTTGGTGTATTGTTGGCGCTATTTGAGCCGGTTTTAATTGAAAGTAAAATTATTTTCATCTTGACAAGTGGGCACTGAATAATAAAAACAAAAGTGCTATAATTTTTTTTTTATCACCGACCTCACGAGGTCGGTATTCGGAAAATTTTCCTGTGGAATTGCAAATTACCGACCTCATAAGGTCGGTATTCGGGAAAATTTTCCGGGGAATTGATTATTACCGACCTCATGAGGTCGGTTTTCTGCAAAAATTTTCAGGGAATTGCAAATTACCGACCTCATGAGGTCGGTATTCGGAAAATTTTCCAGAATTGCAAATTACCGACCTCGTACGAGGTCGGTATTATGCAAAATTTTCCCATCGTTTCCAAATTACCGACCTCATGAGGTCGGTTATCCGTAAAATTTTCGCAACTTAACGACCTCATGAGGTCGGTATTCGGAAAATTGGACGGCGTAAATCTAAAAGAATATATAAATTCATATAACTTACCGACCTCTTATGAGGACGGTAAACTAATATCATTATATTATTAATATAATTTACCGACCTCACGAGGTCGGTACTTTATATAATTAATTAATTATAATAGCCGGCTAAAAAAAATATTACCGACCTCATGAGGTCGGTATTTTGCGACCTCATGAGGTCGGTAATAATTCCGACCCACTCTTTTCCGACCTTCAACTGAGGTCGGTTTTGAGGTCGGTTTTTTCCGAAAACCGACCTCATGAGGTCGGAAATTTCCCTTTTTTTAGGTCGCAAAATCCAGTTTTTTTAGTAGTGTATCATAAAGGCTAACCTCGATTTTCTCCTTTGGGTAACCCTTTTATACACATGAACATGAAAATTCTCAAGATATCATAAAGGCTAACCTCGATTTTCTCCTTTGGGTAACCCTTTTATACACATGAACATGAAAACTCTCAAGATATCATAAAGGCTAACCTCGATTTTCTCCTTTGGGTAACACTTTTTTAAAGAAAAGTAAAAGGTTTTTCACGGTCCATCAAATTCATGCAAGCTAATTGGTGCAATGAGAGCAGCAACAGCTAGTCTCATTTGTCCTAGCTATATTTCTCTTTTTCTTTCTATTTCTTTTCCTCTCTCTCTCTCTCCCCCCCTCTCTCTCTCTTGAAGCATCGTCCATTTTCCTTGAAGGGTAATCACAAACTCTAGTCAGCTCAACATTCTGAGATTCATGTTTCTTATGAACTGCCAGTGCTGTTTGATCCACCTTTACATCTTTATTCTCATATCCGAAATGTTGTCCCCTATCTGTTGCAACGGTATGATCAGCAGACGCCTTCGAACTAGAAGTGTGTGATGGCTTTAGTTGGTCAAGCACCATAGAGTAGCCAATTTCAGTTGTCACTGCAGTAGCTTTATTGTCCTACTCCAGGCAAATTCCTCAATATGCTCCCTGTCCGTACACTGAATATACCTTGAACAGGTAATAATCATTTGGGTTCTTCCCTTCTTTATCGTCAGAAGCGTGCAACAATGTTTCAAATGGTATGTAGAAGAAACACGTGGTAGGAGACTCGAGCCTACATTCAAGGAGGTTATACTTCAAGGAATGTTTTCTGTCAGGGTCATATTTGCAGACCAATGTAGCTGCTACTGCCAAATACTCGCTATTAGGACCACACCATATCAAAAAACCATGAAGTTATTGGTATTCTAAGATGGATTCAGATCAATTGAGATCACATTTTGATTTATAAACTGATAATTGAACAACTCTGGAATTCTGATCACTTCGGGAAAACAAATGAGAAAATAATCCCTTTGGTGGTAGTCACACTGCAACATAAATCATTATTAGTAGAAATCTATTTGACAAGAATATTCAACATTCATATATGTGAGGGAGAGATAAAAACCTGGATGCATGTCCTGATTAAATGTTGTAGGGACTTCAACATATTAACTTGTTCACTTGATATAGTTTTGTATTCGGATTTTTCATGACCACACCATGATATTGAGAGAAAATGCAACTTAAGATACTTAATTACTAGATCTCTGATGCTCTTCAGGGCTAAATGATAATCTGCACATAGCTTCTCCAAATTTGGGGGTAGCTCTTATGGCAATTTATTAAGATTCTGACAAAATTGAATGTCCAAGGTTTCAAGCCCTAAGAGTTCTTTAATGCTTTTGGATAAACAAGAAATTTTTCTTCCACTAACATCCAAACTTTTCAAAGATTGTAAAGATCCTAAATCCTTAGGAAGTCCGCCCAAAATATTGAGATTACTAAGTTTGCCAAGCTTGGTGATGGATGGAGGTGGTTGGGAGATTACAGTTTCGCTTGCATCAAGTGTCCATAACGCTTGTAGATCACCAATGTTTTCTGGAAGCTTCTTGCAGCCCAAGAGGATAAGATAATGAAGAATCTTCTAATTACAGAGGTTGTTTGGTAGACTTACAAGATCTTCACAACCTTTCAGGTTGAGCTTAGCGAGACCGCTAAGATTCCCAATGGATGAATGCAGTTCTCTTATCCCAGTAGAATCCAGAATCAGGCTGAATAAGCTATGCATATCTCCGTTGATTTCTGAAATGTATCTAATTTTGAGCAATAAGATATCTTGAGTTCTCTAAGGGATTCCATCTTAATAGAGCTTAGAAGCTTCTTTAAGTTCTCACATTTTTCTAAGATTAACTTAACAAGCTTCTTTTGAACTCCAAGAGATACGGGGAACTCTACGAATCCAGAACATTTGGATATATAAAGATGTTCCCATTGTTGTGATTCAAAGAGGTTGTTCGGCAGCGTCGCAAGTTTATTGCAATTAAAAACGATGAGAGATTTAAGATTACGAATAGCGTCCGAAATACTTTGAACTTCACAATCCCAAATCACTAAGGCCGCTGAGAGACGGGGGTAAGCTTCTTATCTAGGGGATCCTACCTTCAATATTGATAAGCGCTGCATATCTCCACAGATTTCTGGAAATTCTTTTAAACTTTCGCATTGATCAAGGTTGAGAGTCTCAAGAGATGACATGGAGACAAAAATTTGGAAGCTTATTAAGTTTGCCACAACCCCCACAAACACAAATAAGTAAGCATTCTGCAATGTCCAAGAGAGGGATGGACCTGTTTCAAATTCTCGCGCCAATATAAATATAGTGTCTCCAAGTTTGGCATATCACCAAATTAGGATTTTTTGTTAACCCAACGCTCTTGCTCAGATCCAAATACTTCAAGTTGTTCAATTTTTGTTTTCAGAAAAAAAAAAAAAAAAGCAACAACAACAACATAAAATTTCTATGAGATACCAGATAGCTTAAGTAGTACTCCTAATAGAAATATTTATGAGATGGCTCACTGCAGTATGTTGTTTGTAGCTAACGTGGAAAAGAGGATTCAGCTTTGTAATTGAAACACGGCACATATTGTCTTAACATATATATATTTCTTTTGTTTTAATTTAACAATGAAAATAAAGCCACTTTAATATTGTATTTTCTTTTTAGATTTTACTTTTTAAAAATATTGAAAATCAAATATTTATAGGGCTTACGCCGTGTGGGAGTCCCCTTGGGGCTTGCAAGTTCTTTATTTGGTAGATATAACTACAAGAAGTAAATTATACACAAAAGCAAGTTCATATTCAAGATGTTCTACAATTATAATAATTTGATTGGAATTATTATTCCATTATTTTGTACGAGAACTTCGCAATGAATTCTAGTTGATATCTAATTCTTAAAAATTTGGAAATCAAAAAATTAAACATATTTCATATGAAATATGTTTCTTTAAAATCTACGTGATAAAGTACTTTATTTTAGATCCTGAATGTCAACTTAGTTCAATTCCGCCTAAATATTTTGAATTTTTAATTGTGGTGAAGTTTGTATTTGAAAGTTTTAAATTCACTTTCAGGTGAGTGATTACCAAAAAAAATTGGTTTTAATCGTTGATATCATTTTTTTAATGTAGCATTTAAATCATGGACTGATTAATTTACTTTCATTGACCTATCAAAACATTTATTTCAAGCTCCTTATTTTCTTAGATTAATTAGAAGATGTAAATTACACTAAAGCGAGTTTATTTACAAGATGAGAACTTTGCAACAAATCACCATTTGATATCTAATATTTGAAAATTTAAAATAAAAGCATTAAAATTATTTCACGTAATAAAAACTGTTTCTTTACTATTCTTTGTGATAAATTACTTCATTTTAAGTTATTTATAACCCTGTTCCTATCGAAAACAAATATAGGCATATTTGCTTTTAATGGTTCCATCCTTTTGTCGTTTCAAATTTAAAGCAATAACAATATGGATGGATGGTATGTATTACAGAAACAAGTGGAGAAGCATATTGAATGTTTAAGTCCTTTTGCATGCTTCACAGTATATTTATTTACTATGTTAATATGCTGCTACAAAAAAAAAAAAAAAAAAAAAAAAAAAGGAGAATTCTTGACCCGTCTTTGATTCACAATTTATTAAACTCAAATAGGACATGCATCGATTTTTAAAGTTATTAGCTACTAGCTAGTATCTATAAAAAAAAACTTTTGTATCACGTTATCACGAAAAGCACAGGGACGGCTGGACTGGGCTTATATGCAAAGGGCAAAAATGTCAACTGCCTTGCATAATAAACAAATGGAGCCGATTTTCAAAACAAAGTAAAAACGGGGGCAATGTTTAAAGACCAATCACAAGGAGAAACACTCCGTGCAAAAACTTGGAGTTCTAGTTTCATTCCACCTAAACATTTTGCAGATTTAATTGGGAAAAGAAAGATAGAAGTATGAGTTGTTGAAGAGATAATACATTTGAGTTTGGATAAATACAATATCTATGTAACACCCCGAGTTTCCTGGATTCATTATATGCATTACAATTGATTATATTTTTTTAGAAATATTCTTTTTACCATTCTTGAATATCAAGTTTGACATTTACTTTGGAAACCTTTTTTTTTAAAGGAAGTTGTTAATACAATACATGCATATTAGTTAATAAGTTAGCTAGACAATTTGGAGCCAGTTATGTAATTTGAGTGACAATGGGGTTTATTCTCTATAGAGTTTTAAAAAAAGGAGGTGTTATGTGCAACTTCAAGAAAAAATAGCCTTTATATAGTAGCCATTAAATCCTTGAGATTTATTTTTCTAACCTTAGATGAAATTTGCCCCTTTTTCTAGAAACTACTCCATCTTCTTTACAAAAGATCAATCCCTAGCTCTTCACTTTTCTCATGAGAAATCAAATGTCTTTTTTTTGTTGGATACGTCCTATTTTCCATTTAAACAAAGAATCTAACCTTTTTTTTGAAAGATCCACAAGTCATTTCTCTCACTTGTGGTGAGAATTGAAATCCCGTTTTTGGTGCACATCAGTTAGTATTTTGATCATAACTTTTTATCTATAAGTTGGAATTAGGTGATTCAAAAGGTTGTGGAAAGATAAGAAAATTACCCACAACTTTCGTATTTTACAAAAATTCTAATTCCTCTGTTTACTATGTCAAAAATGGGGTACAATGCAGCACATAGCTGCTGTCCAGATTTTTTTCAATGCAACACATAGCTGCTGTCCAGATTTTTTTCTACTTAAAAACCAGCAATAGAAGTGCAAGAGGCATTTGTAAAAGGTAAGGAAGGCGACATAATTGCTGGATCGTTGCTTTGAGGACTTATAACTTCTTGGTGTTTGTTTGAGCTTTAGAAGCACTAAAGCTCCAAGATTTGCACCTAAAATTAAAATTTTCTTTCAATTTATTTTGTTTGAGATATTGTGAGAAGCTTGAATTTTGGTGAAATAGTATCTACTTTAAATTATTGTCATATTGGTTTTGTTGCTACTTTAATAGTTTACTTGCTTTGTTGGTTGAGAAAGAATATCTTGAGACACTTCAATATGATACCATTATCATTGAGGGTATAATTTTGTAATTGAGTTATGAGTATGTTAAAATCACATTGGTGTTATGTGAATATTTTTGTAAGATGACTTAATTCGCCCACATATACGGATTGCTTGAGCATTACTGCATTCTTGTCGGGACATTGTCCTTCTTGTGATAGTGACCTTGTCACTTATAATGACATACCTCATGGTATCATTCGGATCTTGCCCATCTTGACTTTGGATTTACATTTCATCTTGACGATGAACTTTTGTCCATTTTCGAGTATGAGTGGATTTACACTAAGACTCAAAGGTTTGGACAATGTTTGAACTAGAGAATAAAGTTATTAAGCTCTAAGGAAGATGAAAAGTAAATCTAAATACTTAACAGTATAGGAAGATGTAAGGATTATAACAGGATTTCGACGGAATCCTGGGATAGTATGAGAACTTAGCCACTCATTCTTGGCTCTGATACCATGGGTACGTTGTTGTCACAGTTTAATTCAATGTCTGGTATGAAGTCTTCTTAGCATTACATATTTGTAATTATATACATTTTTCCACACTGTCTCTGCAACATGCATTATTGTGAATGGGTCCAACTTCTTATGAAGTTTCCAAGCAGCATCATTTGTTCAATGGGGTCCAACTTCTTAGAAATTTCCAGCAATTTTATTGTCCACTTTCTTTCTTTTGTTTCCTTCTGTTTTTTTTCCTTGACGGTGAGTTGAACTTGAAATGGCATGGACCGACCTCACGGTTCTTATTTTCCTACTTAACACGCTAACGTCTTACTTTTTTGTGACAAAATATCTAGTACTACATAAAAATCTAATAAGTTAAAACTTGGACAAGTTAGATTAGAGTTACATTTTATTGATAGCTAGCTCACATAATTTGGTTATTGTGGTGCTTAACAAATTAGTAAAAATTTTGCCTTTTTCACTATTCCTAGTGTTTATGGGAAACTACTTATCACCTTCCTATTTCATGACATAAAATTATACCCAGAAATTGAAGAAAAAAAATTGTAACAATTTAGAAGAAAACACAAAAAGCAGAAAGAAAGAAGAAAAGACTGACCTCAAGATATCTATTGTTAGATACTCCACCAAATTACACCTTCTCGCGGCTTGTATGACTGTAAATCACTTCTGAGATTTGAGTTAAACATATAGAGTACTTTTTTGGGATTTTAATCAGTGCATCAAAGAGGGAAGGGAACAGACAAAGGCAGAAGAATGGATGACTCTCACTAAAAAAAGCCCCTACCTTAGTCTTTAGAGCAATAATTAAAGGAGAATATCTAGCATATGATTGGGGATTCATTACTTACACTGTCATAAAGGCTTTAAAAAAGCTGGATGAATCATTGTTCAAGTTTTTTTCCTTTTTGTCAAATCAAAGTTTATTTACAATGAAAAGTCTAAAACTGTATTTGAAACAACATTGACATACCCGGTGTAATCTCACAAGTGTGGTCTGAGGTGGGTGGCGTGTATGCAGATCGCAGTACAGTAGTGAATAAGTCTTGTTGAAAATAATAGAGGAAAGAATAGTAGCAACAACAAATAATATGATAATCAAGAAACTAATAGTCCCTTCGACTTTTACTTATCATGCTTCATTTCTCGTGAGTCAATTTGACTAATCTTCGAAGCTAAATTGAATTAGATTAGTTTAATATTTTAAAATTAAAATTCAGATATTAAAACTCTATACAAAAAATACTATAAGTTTCAGTTTTTCTCATATGAATAAGATTGAAAAAATACATCATAAAATGGTTTTCTAAGTTTATATAATTTGACTCTCAAAAACAAAACATGACAAGTAGAAGTGAACGGAGGGAGTAGGTAATATTAAAATCGAAGAATAAAATACTAGGAGAGTAATAATAAAAATACTGTAAACTAGACAACTTTGGACTAGCTAGTAAAACAATATATTTGGTAGACTTAAAACCGCATGCATATTTAAGAGCCTTATCTTTGGAGGTCTATTATATTAGGGTTGTTTTCACTGCTACAACGATTGAACTCTGATGTAGCATCCAGTCTTTTTCATCCTTATCTATAAATTGATTTTAAAATTTTATACGGTCTAAACTAACTAATTGTAATAGGGATTTATAGTCCCTATTGCATTTATTGAGCTCCGTTTCATGTGATTCGGAGAAGCATTTTGCGATCATACTCGCCGGTGAAGGGTTTGTCTGTAATTTGACAAATGCACGTGATTTGCACAAAACAATCAAGATGGTTCTTTATGTATGGGGGTTGGACTTATTTGAGTCCTTCGTATATAGTATATACCACTTAATCGAAATAATCCTTAATGTATAGATAAAAAGATCATTTTAGTCTTTCGTATATATCATGTAACCGAAAAACTCCTTAGTGTATAGAAAAAATGATTATTTTAGTTCTTTATATATATCACGTAATCGAAATAGTCTTTAATGTATAGAAAAACTGATCCTTTTAATCCTTCATGTAGGCCATGTAACCTAGATAGTCATTAATGTATAAGAAAAGTGATTCCTTCATATGTACCACATGACCGATATAGTTCTCAATATATGAAAATTTGATATTTTAGTCCTAAACCTTAAAAGTAACAGTGCAAGTTAATTTTTTTTATTAAGTTTAACCCATCACTCACGTGAGGGAAGCAAAAATTACCCTTTCCTCGCGCCACCATCGTGTGTGCCCGCAACAATGGAGTATACATTTTTCTTCTTTCCTTATAACATAGTTTTCGTTCTTGCAACAAAAGACACAGTTGAGTTATGATCTCAAAGGCAAAAACATACATTGATTATTGGTAGAAGAGTTTGCATTAAAGGTAGCAAAAATTGACCTTTCTTCTCATCATATGAGATTTTGTCTATGAAAGAAAAAAATTTCACTCCCATTTTTTATGTTTTTTATACTGCTCATGTGAATTGTTGGTTAAAATTAAGAGTCAATCCCACTTTGTCCCCCTAACATTTAAAGGTTGGGATAAAATACCCCCCTCTGCATATTAAATGGGAACGATAACCCCCTTATGTAATGTTTTTTGGTAAGCTTCTTTTTTTTTTTTTTTGAATAAAGATCTTTTTCTTTCTTTCTAGAATTAAGTTACAAAAATATATAATTCTTATATTGTCCCATTCACATATTCCGTTGAAAATAATGTATTTATCTTTTAGGAAATAACAACTACTTGGAATAATTTGTTAATAAATATTAGGTTATGTGACATTCGTTTTATCAATAATTTTTCATACCATATGTTAATAACAAATGTTGTATCAATTATTTTTCTTCCTTAATTTTAATTGGTTGAATATAATTGGTGTTTAAAGTTTTAGTGTTTTTGAGAAAAGATTGTTTTAAAGTTTGAAAAATTGTTGGTTTTCTCTTCAAGAGCTAAGTTATTTAGGACATATTTGATAAGTCATGGATTTTCAGGCTTTCTACATCCACTACTTATGCTTTTTAGGAGTCATTTCAAGTATTTTTCGCTATTTATGTTATGTTTTTGTGTGTTTTAAGGTTTTATGAGTTCGACAGCATAAAGGTAACAAAGTGGCAGAAAAAATAGAAAAATGATGAAAATGCAGCCAAGATGCGGCACCGCATATCCGAGATGCGGTTGCCAAGTGTTTGCACAAATCAACAGATAGTTTGCCAACATGTAGCACGATGCAACGCAAGATGCGACACCGCAAACTCCAGATGCAGTTTCATACTCCAGCTCTGAGCAACCAGTGAATTAGGTGAAGTGCACTAGAATGCGGAGTACATGCGACACCGCAAACTTCAGATGCGGTCGCATACATGCCGCTGCATATCGTCATTTAGGCAACTTTTGTATTTTTTGTTCTCTCTCTATAAATACTCGTGTCTAGGGTTTTGGGAACGGCATTGAATATTCTCCACTTTTACTTTTTTTTGTTCATTAGCATTAAAGGCAAATCTTGTTGGGTAGTGAAGAATCTTACAACCTTTTGTCATCTTCTACATTAAACCATTGTAAGCTTTATGAATACCTTCTTTATCTTTGTCTTTTATTTAATGGATATGAGTAGCTAATCCCATTAGCTAGGGTTGTGGGACCAAATGTGTTAGTTATGTGATTGGTTTTATGCACTCCATTTTATGTTAGAGATGTTTTTCTATTTACTCTTCAAGCATTAATGACATTTAATGGTGTACAACATTATTGTGCCTTGTTACTTTTCCTTTGCTTGAGAAAGAAAGTAAAAGTTAGGAAAAGAGTAGATAGCAAGGATTTGGGGCTTTAAACCCCATCTAATAGCTTGAGTTAGAGATAGGAAAGCTAGCTTGAAATAAAATGGGTGTTCACATTTTCGACATTCTAAGACTTGAGAAAGTTTAGTAATGATATTTATCGATTTGGTCGAGAGACTTTTGATAAATCTACGTAGCCCATATTTAAATACATTTAGACATATAAAGGAGTTGGATTGATACTCATTTGGACTACTTTCCTTTGGGACCGCAGCCTTAGTTACGTAATTGTTAATCCAAACATAATCTTCCTCTATCAAGTAGTGTGACAAACATTAAAACCAAACATTATTATTATACCCCCATCCCTAGAAATATAGGCTAATAGTCGAGCGTTACACTTAGCAAGTATATTTCTTCATTGTAGTCCCTGTGGGATTCGACTCCAATCTTGTTGGGTTCTATTTTTGACAATGGCCGCTTACTCTTATTTTTAAAGGTGTAATTTGGGCCTATCAATGTTTAGGACATCTTTCAGACCACTCGATACTTCTATTTAGGCCATATATAAATCTCATTCAATGTGTACGTTTTATGCCAAATTATGAATTGTGGTAAAATTCTACTCTCTGCCCCAATTGATATGAAAATTTTGACTAGAAGAGTTTAAAAAAAAAATTAAAAATTCATGGTCTAAAATAAATTATGAGATATCTATATGACTATAAATCATCTCAGTAATAGTGAAATGAAAATTTTAAAACTAAATTACTCCCTCCGGTTCAAAACAAGTGCTCACTTAGCCTTAGTATACCTTTAAGAAAATACTAACTCCTAACTTAGAATTTATTAACGCATTGCAAGCAGTTGTTATATCCTAAAAGATAAGTCATTATTTTCAACGAAATAGGTGAATGGGACAATAATAAGAGTTATATATTTTTGTAATTTAATTCTAGAAAGAAAGAAAAAGATCTTTATTTAAAAAAAAAAAAAAATCTCACCGGAAAATATTATATAAGGAGGTTATCGTTCCCATTCAATATGTGGAATGGATATCGTTTTCCAGCCCTTAAATGTCAGGGGGTAAAGTGGGATTGACTCTAAAATTAACATATTATTTATTTGCACCATCACTTTTAGGGTTTAGGACTAAAATGATCTTTTTTTCATAGATAAGGACTATTTCAATTATTTGGTATATATGAAGGACTAAAACAATCACTTTTTCTATACATTGAGGACTATTTCGATTACATGATAGTATATATTAAGGACTAAAATAATCAATTTGTATATATTAAGCACTATTTTGATTACGTGATATATATTAAGTCCAACTCTCATGTGTTAAAGACCAACTTGATTGTTTTCTCGACCAAAATGTTAATTCTTATAACTCCATTTGAAATTGGAAAATTTTCAAATATATACAACCCAATATGAAATATTACGCCACGTAGCCCAATATACAATATTATACAAAAATATACAACATTATACCTAGAGAAAGCATTATACATAATTTATCAACCTTGTATAAAGTGTATAAAAGATATTTATAGACAAAATGGGCTAAACCAGATAATAAACTCAAAATATGGGCCACGTGGTGTAAATATTATCTCCCAGTAGACATAGAGCGTAATCTTCCCTTTGAAATTTTTGTTGAATTTAGGACTTCGGACCAAGGGTATCACCTTTTGACACATATCAAAGGCTATATTTATCAAGGAAGATATATGCAGGACCACAATAAGGTAACCTCAATACAATAAGGATCGTTTTGATCATTTTTCCTCCTGTAGTCCAATGCTTTATATGTATTTATTAAGATTAAGACGTTTGGATTTGAATACACATCTAATATTAAAATGTGCATTAATACTTAGATGTCTGAATTTGAGTACAAAATTTAAATATTAAAATATTATATTAAAATCTGATTATTAAATAATTAAGATTGATTATTTTCTCACAATCTGAATTTATTTTTATATAAAAACTCATCAATATTTAATTCAGATAAAAAACTAGATTTCGCTAATATCAACAAATATTTTTTTAAAAAAATTATATGGCGGTTGATAGTGTTAATACTAGAGGTGGTAGGTGTGTGTGTTGGTCGTAAGTAGTAGAGTGGTGGTAATGACTAACAATAGTGATTTTGGTGGTAGTTGGTGATGGTGGTTGATGATTGTAGTGGATGATAATGATAGTTAATGGTGGTTAGTGATATATAGTTCCGATTATCAGTAGTTTTGATGTTTTTATTGTGGTAATGGTTGTTAATAGCAATGATTGAGTAGCATGGTGACAACTGATTGTGGTGATTGACGATAGCACTGATTGTGACTAAGGATGATGGTTGAGAATAGTGATAGTTAATAATGATGGACAACAGAAGTTAATAGCGAGAGTGAATGGACTATGAAGTAATGATGAACTGTCATTTTGTAGAAATTCTTAAATATACATCTTAATAATATTAAGACTTTGTTACAAATCTTGATTATTCGATCTATTAAATGATTGTAAAATATGTATATAAAAATACACTTAATAATTAATATATGATTAATTAAGATTTATATTTAAAAAATAAATAAATTTAATAATTGAGATTTAAATAATTAAGATTATAACCTTCGTCAGGTGAGGACAAATGAGAATTAAGGGGAAGAGGTAGCATTAGAGAGAAACCTCTAATCACACTAGAACTCCACGTGCTTACTTCATTAGTTTTAAGTTTTGGAGGCGGTTCTAGAATTTTTAAAATATGGGTGCATTACTAAAAATGCAGAAAAAAAATATTTAATGGAAATTAATCCTTTTTCTTTTGGATAAATAACTCAACAATCAACCAAGTGCACAATGTAGCCTTTCTAAACATGAATGCCAACAAACAATATGTATTAGATTCATTTTAAAATATATATACATAAAATATTTATATTTGCGAAGAAACCATGAATTTACATGCACTGTAATTTGAGCCTAAACCAGCCCCTGGTTTTAACAAACCCCCTAAAAAGTTATTGTTTTCACATTGCCAGTATACCCAAAAAGGCATCCAGCAAATTCTAGTCTAGTTAATAAACACGTGATGGTGATTACGGTGCACCTTTATCCTTAATTAAGTAACCAAACCCAACACCTGGTTCTTTCTTGGAATGACATTTTTTTCCAAGATTAAAGAATTAGCCACCCACTTAATTTATTATATTAAGTTCTTTATCTCCAAATAGAATATTAAGAGAAGTTCTTTCTAGAGGTCATTTTTTAAAGTTGTATTATATACGTGGCCCTTTTGTCTCCATTAATTTATTTAATGTTCCCCTTTTGGATGGGCTCACTTGGTCATCATTTTATTTCCCAAAGATACCCTTATGCTTGTAGAATCTTCGGTTATTACTGACTTTATATTTGTCTTCTAGTTCTTTTGTTAGGCTCACTAATTTTATTTTTATTTTATTTTATTTTTTATTCTTTTGTTAGGCTCATTTATTGTTTTGTTTTATTTTTATTTGCGAAATGGTCTATTTATACCCTTCATTTAACATTGGGATCATTATGCGTCGTCCTTAAAAAACTAACACATTTGCTTTTATTTGCCAACTCAGCTAACAGAGCTGTTATACAATATTTTTTAAGAAAATGAAAAGGTCCAAAATTGTCCATGTAATTAACGAAATTATCTAGTATTGTCCCTTTAATTGTTTGGTTCACGAGTTGTTTTATATTGCTTATATTCATGAGCATTTTAATGTACTGTTTAAAAGATGAATAAAATGACAGTTCTAACTAAAAGAAAAAAAATTAATAAAATTAAGCTCGTTTTATTAAAAATAACATGTTAGATAACTTGATGATCTTCTAAAAGTTACACATGTAATAAGTTTATTTCTTTTAATAAATTCTTAATTCTTTATTTGATTTTCACCAAAGTACGTAGTAATGGATGAAAAACATTCAGATAATTATTTAATTTTAGCAAACAAACTAGATATACATTAGGGCGATTTTGGTAATTTCATAGTCAATTGGTCACGTTTAGATTATAGTAATGTGAAAACACATAAAAAATAGTTGACTGATGGAATGAGGTTTTTGGGGTTTTTTTTTTTTTTCGGGTGCGGGGTGCAAATATAAATAAGCAACAGCCACTTTTCAGATTATGTCACAAACATTTCTCATATTAATAATGAGACGTTAATCACAATTAAGCTATTTAATTAGCTTTTAACGAAAAAAAAAAAATATGGCTTGGGGAGTGATGAGCGAACAATTTTGCAGCTGGGGAGTGACAAAAGAAGGATGGAGAAAGGGACCTTGGACTACTGAAGAAGACAAATTGCTTATTGAATATGTAAAATTGCATGGTGAAGGCAGATGGAGTTCTGTTGCTACTGTTGCAGGTAAAAAGAAAAATACTACACAATATTTTCTGTTTTTAAGAGTCCAATGAGCGCATTAGGTCCCGATTATCCTTTATTTGCATGGATTCATTGAAAGTGGAAGCGCTGATCTTCATATCTAAAGCTCGAACCCGAAACATTTGATTTAGAATGGAGGGATCCTACACAATATATTGTTACTAATTCTATTTTCAACTTATTTTTTCATCACTTCATACAATAAAAATCCTACTACTATATTTTTCATCAAGAATAGGGTCTATTTTCTGTTTCTAATATAAAATACAAGTGTTACATTGATATGTATATGTACTACATCGAGATGAGAGGCAAATCTCCGGATTTAAATTTTATGAGTTTCTACAACGAGCTTAAGCCAGAGTTATTGTCAAATATTTACAGATATTTAGTGAATTTTTTTTAATACACATATATAAAGAATTTGAGCAAAAGCTACTTGATTCACGTGTATCCGTAATAAATACTCTTGGATCTGCCCTTGATAGAGATGGGCCTATCTAGAGTGTCATGAACAATGAGAATTCATATAGCAAATTCCCACCTATTTGGCATTAAAGAGTAGTGTTAGTGTTGAACACTGAATATTTGTGTTTGGGTATGTGGTTCTTATTGCAGGTTTGAAAAGAAATGCAAAAAGTTGTAGATTGAGATGGGTGAATTACTTAAGGCCAGACCTGAAAAAGGGACAAATTACACCTAATGAAGAAAAATTAATTCTAGAGCTTCATGCTAAATGGGGGAACAGGTGATTTTTTATTTATTTTCTTCTTTTCAAAAGAAAGTAAGTTTTTTTCATAAGCATAATCTTCAACAATAACTTGACGAAAATAAATACAGGTGGGCAACTATAGCTAGAAACTTGGAAGGGAGAACTGACAATGAGATCAAGAACTATTGGAGAACTCATTTCAAGAAAAAGACCAAACACTCGAATGACAAATTCGAAAAATCAAACGCTCGTCATATAAAAAGACAACAATTACAGCAACGACAACAACAGAAGAAATCGAACACTAAAATTGATACGACTAGCGTCATGCCGTTCAACAACAACAAGAATTATTACGCCTCTATCCTGAACAAGTTGGGAAGCAGAATCGTATCGTTACTCGATAAAAGTGAGAATAGAGTACCAACTGCGCCTCAAGGGAACCAAGAAATGGATATTTTGTACCCAAATATAGTTGATGATCAGGAGCAAGATGATTTAATTTACTCCATGCTCAATGACTTTACCCCTGTGCCTGTGCTAGAATCTTCATCAAATGAAAACATCAATTGGGACGGCTTATGGAATTTGGAGAATTTTCAATGCAATTTCAGCAATGCAACTTATTAATATTCAGGATGATCTGATGTCAAGAAGCCGAGAACAGTATCTCAGCCAGTCCGTAGTTTGTTGAATAATAGCAGGCGGTTAAGAACTTTGATTTTCTAATTGAATGCTCTGTTGCCTAGTACTCCTCATGATCTAGAAACTATGGCTACTCCTTTTTTATTGAATCCTAAGTAAGTGGCCGTATAATATTTGGTCGAAATTGAAAACAAAAGTATTTGAAGTTGAAAAAGAGTTTTTGAAAGTTGAAGCTATACTTCAACTTTGAACGTAAAATCTACTTGAAAAAAGAGTTTGTGAAAGTTGAAGTTTATGTTACCATTTGGAAAATTGGTAATAACATAATTGTCATATTGGAAAACTGTATCATAATTGTCATATATTAGCTTATCAGTTGATGTTCTCTTTTATAGCAATAGACGTTGAGCACAGATCAATCTAGAGAATGAACTATATTAACTTTCTTTAAGTTAAAAATGGCTACGGTGTTTCCCTTTATCATCTGTTATAGACAAACAAATTTTGTCTGAAAATTCATAGTGTGGAATCTATCAATTCTTTATTTATTTATTTTCATGCTTAACTTTTATTTTCGACTCTAACTATTCAACAGCTTATTTCATCTTAAACTATTTTGTTTTTGAAAATAAAATAAAATAGAAATAGGAGATAAGGAAAAAATTGAACTTTAAATAAATTCTCATATCCCAATTTTTAAATTTTTTTTTAATCTCTTCTTTATCTATCTATCTTTATCTATCTATCTATCTATCTATCTATCTATATTATTATAAAAGCATGAATATAAATGTTGGTTGACCAAAATATCCTTCAAATATTGAACGACTTTTATATCCTTAATG
The DNA here is from genome assembly GCF_029784015.1 of Lycium ferocissimum. NCBI lineage: Eukaryota > Viridiplantae > Streptophyta > Magnoliopsida > Solanales > Solanaceae > Lycium > Lycium ferocissimum. The sequence continues at coordinate 49,475,129 of NC_081353.1, read as the reverse complement.
AACTCTATTTCTATTTCTTTTGGACATGCTTCTTAAACCTAAAACGATAAACCTAATAGCCCTAAAATATTAATTGACTTATACCCTTTTAAAGCTAAATAAAATAATTTTTGAAGAATCAATGAATGTCAAATAAAATCGTAATATTTAGACTTACCTAATAGTAAACTTTTATAATTAAAAATGAATTGTGACAGCTTATACTATCTAAAAATTCTGGTAATCAGCACTGGACTAAATCCATGTTCATATTGATCACGTAAGACTTCTATCACCAAGATAACTCTTTATATTAACTATGTTCCACTTACTAGAAAATCCTGGTAAATCGATATTGGAACTAAATCTATTCATATTCAAATTGACTTACGACTGTTATCACAAAGACAACTCTTTACATTAACTATATTAACCAACTGGGCAGTCACAAAAGTTTATTGAACAAGCAGTGCAACTGAATAAAGAGTCCAAACCATCCAGACATGCATGCGATTTGGTGTCCAAATTATAACAAGACAATTATAGTAATAAAAACGCTTCTTCAATTTTGTTTGCAGATTTGAGGCCATTTTTCGCAAGTCTTCTATTCCACATTCTCCATTATAAATTTTTTAAGGAGTCTACTGTACTATTTTTAAGCTTCGTGTGCTATTACAGAATGAACATAATAAAATTCAGCAGACTTCTTGAAAGATATTGCTTTTTCTGATTATTGTACTTCTTAGTTTATTATTTTGCTTGAGAGGTATCCGTTGAATCGAAAAGGAATTTTTTCTTGATTAACTAGGAAGCTGAAACTACTTCGAAATAGATGACAAGCGAACATTTTTTTTTTTTTACTTTTTAAATTAAGGTAATACGTTATCTCTTTTTGTTAATTTGTGTTTGTGAGTTGGTCTTTAAGATTTGCGTCTATTGAAATATTCTTCAAAGTGAGTTACTTTAGTTGAAGCTTTCAATTTTGATATTCGTATTCAAATTGATGATTACGTGCATAAGTTATGATGTTTGCCAAAGGAAAAACTAACACTCATTAATCATATTTTGTGTTGGCCAAATTCTTCTAATGTTTGTTTAGAGAATGAAAAATATTTTTGAAAAAGACTACTTATTAAATATTGATAATAAAATAAGAAACTCGGAGAGATATCCAATCGGTAACCTTATTTGCCTAGGAATACTTTTGTAATTGAACATTGCTTTGTCCGTGTAAAATTCTTTACTTCTAACACATAAAATCTATTAGATATTTATTAGACCATATGTCATATATACTATAGGATTAAGACCGCCTAAATTTACGACTTTGAAGTCGACAAAATTCGCTAGATTTACCATATGTCAACAAGTTGTATTTAAGAACTTTTTGATTTATAGGAATATTAACATTTTTAGAATTTGTCATTTGTTTAATTATCTCATGTGAATAATACTGAGAAAGCTGTCATGGATCATTAGGTTAAGGGGTACTCAAGATAACACCATAGTAAATTTTCTATTCTTGACTATTAAATGGTGTGTTTCAATATAATGAAAATTTGATTTGATATGTATGTATTTTGAAAAACTTTAGTGCATTGGTATTGTTTTTTAAGGATGTGAATGAGATATTACTTTAAAAAATATAAGGAATAGGGTTTCTAACTGATTATGTTTGTGGGTCTTATTTTCTAAAAATGGAAAGAAAAATTCCAAAACATATCACCGGCATTAGAAATGCGATGTTTCTTTCACGAAAGTTCAACAAAGGACAAGTAAACAAAAATTTCCCTTTTGAAGTAATTAATAGCTTAAATAGTGTACTGCATAGAGAAAGCATTGTACGTAGAGTTGTTAAGAATCTTAAGATGGCACTGATCTATTGTATCTTTTTTTGTGTCAGAATTATTTTTCTTTCCAACTAAGATAGCTACCAGAGAAAGTAACAACAAGCAGTGTGCCATGTCAGAGCAATTTAACTAGAGTTATACAATTTCAATCTCTTTGATAATAGTTTGTGTATTGTGTACATAAAAAAACATTTAGAATAGTGAATACCCATTTAGTAATTTTGGTTTCGTTAAATTTCTCTTTCCTCGACGAAAAACCTAAAGGATATGTACCAAGTAACATTTTAATGGGATACGACCAAATAATATTTTATACCTCGTGAAATTAATAATACTCCTATGTAATTTCAAATAACATTACCTAACATTGCTTAAGATTGATAGGGAATAATGTGCGAGGCACGTTCGTAGAGACTAGTACAATATTAATATTAAAAGCATGAAGGGCCTTAGAAATGTTGATTGGACTTTTTGCCCTTCATTAAAAGACCCTGCAATAGACAAAATTGTCATTTACTATTTTTCTTCAAATAAATATACATAACACTTTTAATATATATTTCCTTTCAAAATAAAAACTGCAACAAAAACCTGCCGTTATTTTTGGCAAAAACAATTCTTGTAGCCTAAGACAGTTTGGTAAAAAGATCCTAACCTAAAGTGGATTCTACACCTAATTAAACAAGGAAATTTGTTTAGGTTAAAGAAGGAATTAAAATAACCACGTTAAAGAAGGAAATTGTCTACGACATTATTTGGGTTTTCGAGTTTTCGTGTTCTTTAAAAGCAATTCTTCGCGTTAGAAACCCCTATGTATGTTGCTAAGAAGATTCAACCAATTGATTGCTCTTCTCAAGGAGCCAATATTTTTTGCTACCAAAGTATATGTTAGGTAAGTTTTTTCCTTTTTATGTTCTCTTAATTATTTTTACTATATTAATAGCTATATTATACGTAAATGTTCTAATATGTTCAGATGATTCTATGTGAGTAATCCAAACATGCATGTCCAGATATTTTGATGAAGTCTTAAAAACATTACACTACCAAAAAAAAAAATAAAAAAAATTGATATTGCTATCGTCAGGATGTTTGCCATTTGCCAAGAATACTCATGATGTTCTCTTCCTCAGGTATGAGATTTTAGAATGTTTATTGTGCATGCTATTTTTCTTTCAACATGCTTTTGTTTTATGGACCTTATTTAAATTATATAATATAATCTATATTATTTTATGTACTGTCAAAGATTAATCTGTTACTAACATTCTTGTTCGACGTGGTTTTACCCCAATATTATTGGCGAGCTTCAATACATATGTCCTCTCCTCCATGGACCTTGATCAGGTTTCTTCTTCTTTATTACACTAATGTGCATTAGTGTAAATGTATAAGTTTCTCTTTGTCGGTTGAACTAAACTTCTGAGTTTAATTGCTTTATTTCAGGTATATTATCACTTTCTGTTGGTTTTTCTTCTTGGATTCATCTACCTAATTGTGTGATTTTATTGTGTGTAATTTGTTTGACTTTGAGTTTTTATCCTTAATTTTAATTGGAATTGATTCATATTTTTTAATTGTCAAACGACTTTTGACGGATTTTAATAGGTACACTACACTCACCGTTGTGTGCATCTATTTTCTTTTCTACGTAATATGTATCTCTTTTTTTGGGTTTTTTTAATCTTTTGTTGACGTATGTTTACCATCCATTTAAGTTTATTGTTTTAAGTGTTTTTTGGTTTTGTTATTGACCTAATTGTGTGATTTTATTATGTGTTTTGTGTGACTTTGAGTTTTATCCGTAATTTTAGTTGAAATTGGTTCATATTTTTTTAGTTGCCATAATTTATATTCATTAGAATTTGTGACCTCACCCAAAAGAATCATGAGGGCAAGACTAAAGTTTTGATTTTTGCCTCCTTTTTTTCTTTCTCTTTTGTAGGATACAACAAAACTATCTTGAAATTTTGGGAAAAGAAAGACAATGAGGATTTTCTCCCACAATCTTGATTTGTTTGAACATATATCATATGATAGTGGATGTTGAATTTTAATTGTTATTGTTTCAATTCATTGCTTCTACTCAAAATGAAAGTGATCTTGAATCTTATCTTAATCAGGGATTGGAAAGCATCATTGTGGACGACGACGACAATGAAGATATTTTAGGATGGTGGAGGGAGCGTGGCAAGTCATTTTCATTACTCTAAAAAATGGCTCGAGATATCCTAACTATTCAAATCATCATCAGTAGCTTCGGAGGCAGCTTTTAGCGCGGCAAGATTTCACTCGGAGACCACAGGCATTCATTAGCACAAGATAGCTTGGAGATTACTGTCTTATTCAGGGATTGGATCAACGCAGAAAGAAGAAATTGTGGGCTACCAAAATTAACCAGTCAAGAAGAAGAAGAAGAATATGAAGAGATAATCAACACTAATAGCGACGACGGCATGGAACTTATGGACCGTCAAGCAGCAGTGTCAATTCCAGAATTGGATGCAACGAGAAAAGACAAAGCTCTATATATACAATAACTACTTTGAGGTATAGAACCCGTTTGGATTAGCTGAAAAAAAGTGACTTTTAAGCATAAGTGGTTCAAGTACTTTTTAAGTGCTTAAAGTTATTTTATAAATAAGCAGTTGCGTGTTTGGATAAAAGTACTTAAAAAGTTTTTAAAAGTCAGGGTAGTGTTGGAATTAATATAAAATATAAGGGATAAAAGGGTAAAGTTGTTGGTCAAACCAAAATGGCTTTTAAGCCATAAAAAAAAAATAAGCTAGGGTTGAGCAACTTCTTGATTTTGGCTTATTTTAAGCACTTTTTAACTTAATTTAAGTTGTTTTCGATTTTGGTAAATACCCAAATAAATTAAATAATGGCGTATAAGTTGGTTTGACTAAATTATAAGCCAATCCAAACGGGCTCATAATTCCTATCTGCTTAACTCAACGTACGTTTTATCTTTTTTCCTTTTTGAAAGTTAGATGGTCGACATAAAAGTAAGTATAGCAATTAACGAGGTCAATGTATATTCCGTTTTCGCTAAAATTATGATGTGCGTATAATAATACTATCGCATACTACTTCGTATTACTACATTACTAGTAAACTTATCCGCGCTTCGCGCGGTAATACTATCGACATAGTCTCTGGTCCTTTTTCTAATGCTCGGAGATAAAAAATAAAACTTTTGATTTAGTGACTTTTTACATTTATATTTTTCATGCTTAATTTAAAAATCAGTTTTTAAGTTGGGACTCTCTCATTGCCTCGTCCTCTTCTTTCAACATTATCTATTTTCATTTAGCTAATAAAAATTACATGCCAATAAATTACATAGCAAAACACTTTAATATTTCTTGAAGGAGTCTTTTCTTAATGATCTTTGTTCTTATAATTTTGTACGTCTTTTTTAGATTTGTTCTCCTTTATATACTTTATTTTTTACATTCAACCACAAAATAGCCTTATAAATTTAGAAAGCTCAGAACACATCAAATTTTTTATCAACCTCTTTGTCCAATAAATATAATTTTGAAACATCTGTTATGGATTTACAATCTAATCTTTATCTATATAAATCTAATTTTAAGAATAAAATATAGATATTTAAATATTTAAGAAAACATATTATATGTTGTACACCATAATATACATTTTTCATTTTTATGAAACTATTGGCGAAACAACATCTTTAAAACACCATAAAAAAAATTCTATATAGCAGATTTTGAGGAAGTTAAGTCCTTTTTGTGATTCCGACTTTTTTCTATTGTTTGCATATGCGTAGGAAAACAATGACATACTTTTCATGTTATCATTTGTTTGGGGGGCATGTAAAGATAATTATACGCACACTCTCTCTCTCCCCCTATTGTGAGCAATGAAGAGATAACGAAAATCAATTTGAATTTAGAAAAATATCACCTCTAAAATTCAAAGTTACTAAATATGAATTAGCACTATAACTATTAAGTTTGGAACGTAACTAAAAGAGTAACAACACGTATATAATTTATATACCCTTTTTTTTTTTCGAGCTCTTGAGGAGTGAATACCTTCTCTCTCGATATTGTCGTCACCTATCGTAAACTCAAAATCATTTTAAAAGCAAACACAATAAATAAAATAAAACATAATCTACAACAATGTGCATCACCAAAAATACCTCGAAAGATTATTACCTTTGTTTTGTAATTTCACTATCTTGTGAATTTACCCTCCAAATCAACCTACATAAAAAGAAATTCTACAACAATGTGCATCACTTCTATCTTGTTTTGCAAAAATTCATTTTCTCGTGTGATTTACCCTCCCATCGAACCTACAACCATTTTCGTTCGCCTAAGAAGAGTACATACTTTTTGTATTTCCAAAACGAAATACGTGAAAAAAGCTCACCGATTGTATAAAAGAGTCGATAAGAGTACGAAAAAGAAAATGATGAGCAAAAAAGCACTCACGTTGGGGAAAAAGGAAAAGAAAAGGAGGAAACTTTCGGCAGAGATTTTGGGATGAGGAGAGAGTGAAAATGATAAATGAGAAAGAAGAGAAAAAAATTATGCAATGAATTAGATATGTTTTTGTATTTATAGTAATAATAAAATTAGTATTGATAAATGAATACATCAATTGATTGTAATAAAAGTAGTATTACGTGCACTAATATTGAATGCATTAACTGATCATTGTAACAAAATTAATATTAAGTGCACTAATTTTCATAAAAATCATTTGGGAAGAATGTTCTTCTTTTCAACGGAAGGATTGGCGGACTCTTCATTGTCATCCATTTCCTGCAATTCTTAATTGCCTTCATAACTTTTCATTTTCCTCTCTATTAAAACAATAATAACGAATAGAAGAGCAAGAGAGTAAGATAATTAAGAGGTATAATTAAGAGAATTAAGTGAGTAATGTTTTGATTTTTTTAATATAGAATATTAATTTTTAAATAAGGAAAAATTCAAAAAAAGGAGAAAAAAGATAAATGCCAATGGAGGTCATAGAGAGGTGCCACATAGGATTATCTATACTTAGCTTTATATTATATATAGATTTGGAGTTCCTCAAGTAACAAGGCTGGAAAAATATTAGTAATATATAGATTTAGACCTAAGCCAAAGTGGAATATCAGAATTCCATGAGCTTTAACTAAAATGTAAAACTTTAATTAATTTTTGGGATACTACTTACTTAAATCAGAACTTTAGAACTAAATTCGTTTAATACGTTCCAATTTAGTTTGCCTTTTCTTTTACTAAAATATGTATGAGTTTAGGACTAAATATTTTACATCATATAATTTTATGAGTATAAATTAGTGAACATAACTAGGTATATTAAAATACTTGCCTTTTTATACATGCTAATAAAAGCAATAAAAAAAAATATTTGATATTTCGATTGAAGCAAACCACATAGAAATATATTTTTGAAGGTCAAATTGGTAAAATACAAATATAAAGTAACAGGGATGAAATTGTAGAAAATAATATATATCCTAAATGAATTGTCATTTTTTTTGTTACATTATTCTACCAAATGAAAACTCTCAATATTATTTTATATGTTAAGTTATTTCACTACTAAATAAACATGAAATATCGACAGAAAATTAAACAACAATATTCGTTGGTAATCTAATTTAGCGACGGATTAGTAACGAATTTTTTTTAAAAAAATTAATTGCTAGCAATTTATAAAGTCCATCTTTTTTCTGTAGTGTTTGTTGTCAAATGAGGTACGCGCTTTGGTCACGCGCTTTGTGCGTACGCTAAGACTAGTTTTAAAATATATCGTCCAAAAGAATTTGAGCCACCATTAAAAAAAAAATGTGATCGTAGGTATCTTTTCATTCTTAATCAAAGATTAGGAGTTCGAGTTTTGAGACTGTCTTAGGCCTCAATTATTTGTACTTAATGGAGATGAAAATCTGAATAATTCTGACCGCAAGTCATTTACATTTGTTTATATTAAGATTTAACCACATATTTGAATAAAGTCTTAATATCTTGAAGATGTATTTTTGTAATAATTTTCACCACCACTCTGTCCACAACCACCACAACAAACCACCTCTGTCATCACAACCATCACCACACAGTCAACCACCAGCAATTGCCTCTGCCATGACAAACGCCACTAGCAATCACCATCGTTGAGAACCACTATTGTCATCACTGCTACCACACATCAACACCTATCACCTCCATCATTATAATTATATTCATTACCACCACCATTGTTGTCACTTCTGATGTCGCTACTATCACCCACCTCTACCTCCACCATCACAACTAACACTGCAGTCAACGATCATCAACACCATCATCAATCACCAACACCAACATTGCCAACTAGTAACATTAACCAACTCCACCATCACCATCACCACTACCTATCGCCATTATTGCGACGGTCACTACAACACCAATCACCTCGACCATCACAACTATAACTACAACTATTACTAGCCACTAACACCAACCATCACCACTACCAACGCTACAATTCATCTTAACCATCACTAGCGAATATAAAAAATCAAATAATAATTTTATTTATTAAATTTATATAATTCTAATATTTAATTGCTTTTTATTTAAATTATATATCTATTATGTTAAAAAAGAAATAAAATTATGCACATCCAAATATATAAAACAAATAATTCTAATCATTAATTATCCATATATAATATAAATATCTTAATCATTCAAATGTGTGTTCAGAATAGTAACTTATGAAAAATCCAAAAAAAAAAAAAAAAAAAAAAAAAAAGCAAAACGATAATAAACAGAATTGAGAACAAAACTATAATAAACAGAATTGAGAACAAAACTGGTAGTCTTTTGTGGCTGAAATATTAGCAAGCAATGGAAGCTCCCCTTCTCCTTCATTCATCATCACCAGAAGAAACCCCATAATTGCTTTTAAGGTATTTGAAAATTGGAAAGTTAAGTTTTTTACGGTTCTTGATTTAACCCCATTTGGTCAAGTGTGCAAATTCCCTCATATTTAACACTCCTATTGTTCAGTTGGCGTTCTTGATTTCATTAATTTGCCTCTTTTTTAATTTTTGTAGGATGGTATAGACTGGAAATAGAGTTTAACATACTAATTTGATTTTGTATAGTATGGCATTAATGGTAGTTGAAGAAGATATCATAGTAATGCTTGATAATTGCTTTTAAGGTATATGAAAATTGGAAAGTGTAGTTTTGATGGTTCTTGAATTGACCTCATTTGGTCAAGTGGGCAAATTCCCTGATATTTTATACTACTATTGTTCTTTAGTTGGTGGTCTTGATTTCATTAATTTCCATCAGTTTCAATTTTATAAGAGGGTGTTTGACTGGAAATAGAGTTTAAGCTACTAATTTGATTTTGTGTAGTATGATATTAATGATAGTAGAAGAAGATATCAAAGTAATGCTTGATAATTTTAGTTTGGTTTAGAGAAAAATAAAATAAAATTTTAGAGTGAATTTGGGTTCTTTGGTCAAGTGGGCAAAATTTCCTAATTTTTCATATTGCAATTGTTTTTTAGTTGGTGTTCTAGATTTCATTAATTTCCCTCAGTTTCAATTTTGAAGGGGAGCTTTGACGTAACTGGTTAAGTTGCTGCTATGTGACCAGGAGATCACGGGTTCAAGCTGTGGAAACAGCCTCTTGCAGAAATGCAAGGTAAGGCTGCATATGATAGACCCTTGTGGTCCGTCCCTTCCCCGGATCCCGCGCATAGTGGGAGCTTAGTGCACCGGGCTGCCCTCAGTTTCAATTTTAAATTTGATTGGAAATAGAGTTGAAGATATTAATTTGATTTTGTGTATTATATTGATGGTAGTAGAAGAATATAGTAAAGTAATGCTTGATAATTTTACTTTGATTTAGAGAAAAAAAAAAGTTTAGAGTAAATTTGGGCTGTTTGGTCAAGTGGGAAAAATTTCCTAATTTTTCATATTACTATTGTTTTTTAGTTGGTGTTCTTGATTTCATTAGTTTCCCTCAGTTTCAATTTTATAAGATGGTATTTGACTGGACAGAGTTTAAGATATTAATTTGATTGTGTGTTATATTAATGGTAGTAGAAGAAGATATCAAAGTAATGCTTGATAATTTTAGTTTGATTTGACAAAAAAAGCTTAGAGCATAGTGAATTTAGCAGAGGCGAAAAGCTAGTGATTTTTGTACATCTGTCTAAGTCCGGAGGAATAATAAAGGTATGCATAAGCTGGCCAGAATTAAATAATTTTATGGACAGAGTTGTGTAAAATATTTTGACATCCCGAAAGGGGAAGAGTGTAATATAGATTAAAACAGAGAGAGTTCTTTATTTAAGCAATCTGTTAATCTCAATTGTGAAGCATTACAACAACATACCCAGTGTAATTCCACGAGTGGAGTCTGGGGAGGGTAGGATGTACGCAAACCTTACCCCTACCTTTGTGGGGCAGTTGTGAAACATTGAAACCCTTTTTTCAATTTAATTAGTAAACCAGCACACTTATGTAATTTAAAGTTTTCGGAGCCAAATTCGAGTAAAGATCGAAACTTTATGTTGTTATTCATTTTGTATACTCAAGATATTCAGTTTGTTACGAAGATATAGAAATATATCAATCAACTATGCCTCAGTCTCAAACTAGTTGGGGCAGGTTATATGAGTCCTTTCTGTCCATTCCGCTCTATTGTACTTATTCATCCCAATACTGGTAAATAATGCTTATATTTTGAACATTATTTTAATTAATTCTAAAGGAGTTTGGAAGGCTGAGAAAAGACTAGGAGGAATCATACCTGAAAGGAAAAAAATCACAGATGTTCTGAGCACAGGAAGGAAACATCCGCAAACTAAAAGCTACTTGTACATCCACAAACTAAAAGCTACTTGTCTTTCTCTTTTGTGTTTTCGGTGCAATAATGCAACACTCACGTGATATATAGACTTCCTCAGTTAGTTCACTGGTCAAGAAAAAAACGAATCTGAGTTAATGGTTAATGATAAATCCTCCCACAGCTTAGTGCTATGTCTAATCAATAAAACTTCTTGCTTACTCCCAAAAATATCATATATTCTGAACATTTTGCACGTGCTTCATGGACTTCTTTGTGCACCACAAGTAATAACTCTCGATTATATCATCCTATATTGTGTCTGAAAAAAAGTGGCAATGAGAACTCTGGAAGTTGCTCTCCTTTATGCTACATTGAGCAAATGTACAGAAACAAAATGTTTTCTCAGCCGATCTTGAGGCGTAACAAAATATTCATAGATAAGCAAAGTTTTCTGGTTATACAAAGTGGCTTAGCTTTTCTACCAAGAAAATTCATAACCAGTCTCTGTAAAACAGTAAAGCATTTGAAAAAATTTAAGAGAATAGTACCTGAATATATTTGTTAGGTCCTGCATTGGACTAATGCTGCTTTTGTCAAAGCGCCTTCTTGTAAGTCTGTCAGTTTGATGGGTCATGTTAAGCTTTTCCGTCTTGGAAGACTCGATTTATTCGAATATAAGTAAGGAATCTCCTATTTTCTTCCCATTTTACAGTTGCACTCAGTGAAGAAAATCTACTTTTGTTGGAGGCATGGAGAACAATTGACTGTGCATATATTGACAAAACCTTCAATGGTCAAAGTTGGTTCAGGTACAGAGAAGACGCCCTACGAAATGAACCAATGAACACAAGACAGGAAACATGTAAGTCTGCCCTTTTTTCTGATGATCTGTCAGTACCCGCCCAACCTGCTTATTTATTGGCTCAGCCCATTTTGACCCGCCCAATTCAGCTCATTTAAAAACTGGGTTGATATGTAACCCAAATTGATCGTATGAGAAACCTTGTCAAGATATTTTCTTTGTCTGATGTGTTATATATAGGCAGAATAAAGGAAAAAAAAAGTTTTATTAGATACTTAAAAAATTATAAAAGAACAAACAAAGAAATTCAAACAATAACATACCCAGTGAAATCCCACAAAGTGGGGTCTGGGGATGGTAGAATGTACGCAGATCTTACCTCTACCTTAGGAAGGTAGATAAACTTAGTAAGAATTGGCGGGTTGTGTTATGAGCTGATTTTTAGCCCATTTTAGCTCAACCCATTTCAACAAGTAACTTTTGACCCACCCATTTATTAACTTAGCCCATTTTGACCCGACACCGCCTAAATCTAGCCCAATCCGCCCAATTGGCACCCCTACTTGAAGCATTAAACTTGTCTGAAGTCTGAAATGACTTTTCTCAGCTACAGCAGCAGTTTTCCTTTTCCACCCCTTAAATGAACATATTGTTAAATCATTGCACTACGCTGTCTCCAGATGCAGCAATAAAAAGATGGTTGCCACTCTAGATGACCCTTTCACCCATTTTCTGGAGCCCGAAAAGTTCAAAAGTTTGCGGGTATGGTTTTTGTTTACTCGTCTTGTTAGCTGCTGAATTAATTCCACCCTGATTGGTTGAAAATTTTGCTGCCTAAACGGATTTCTTCATATGTTTTTTGAAGGCAGTCAGGAACTCAAAATGCGCTTACTGGAGTAGGGTTGTCAATTGGCTATCCAACAGGGAAAAATGAATCAGCCCCTGGACTGGTCGTTATATCAGCTTCTTCAGGAGGTCCAGCAAATAGGGCTGGCATCTCATCCGGTGATATCATCTTACAAATTGACAATACCAGCACGGAAAACATGGGTATATATGATGCAGAAGAACGGTTACAGTAAGTTTTCTTCTGGTCCTGAAATGCAGTGTCATTTTATGCTTCATCGTTCAAATTCTTGATGAGTTAAAGTGTTATTATGGGTTCAAGAAAATGACAAAAATGGTCCCTTATGTTTGAGGGTAGGTTCAAAATAGTCCCTTAAGTATGCATTTAGCAGTTTTCGTCCTTTATGTTTGCCAAAAGTTAACACTTCATTTCTGTAAAATATTTTACCGAACTCTGTCCGTTAGATTTGACAGAAACAATGAAAAAAAGAAAGATTTAACTATAAACACCAAGAAAATCCCATCAAATCGTAAAACGTGCAACACAAAAAACTACACTAGACACTAAAAAAGATATAACAAAAAAGCAGAAATTACACCTCAAAAAGTTGCACCAGAATCTATAGAAATAAATTAAAAGTAGCAGAAACTACATAAATTACATTTCTAAATGTGAGTTCCGTTAAATATAACAAGCAGAGTTCGGTAAATATTTGGTGAAGACTAGAATTGTTAAATTTTGGCAAACTTAAAGGACTAAAACTGTTAAGTACATACTTAAGGGACTATTTTGAACCTACATTCAAAAATAAGAGACTCTTTTGTCATTTTCTCTTCTGGGTTCACTAGGCAAGTGAAGCACAACAATTGGCAGAGCTTGAAGGGAAGGAAACATCAGTCGAAAAGATCATCTCTCTTTAATAATTGAATTTACTAACTCATAACTGTTGCACCTGAGAGGGTCTACATATTAACTTAAGCTAGAGGTCTTAATCTTTTCTCACTTTATACTGAATCAAACTGGAAATATTCCTGGGAGAAACAGCATTTCTTCTGATTAATGAGGGAGAAACATCGAAGTACAAGTGTTTTTACTCTTCTCTCATACCTCTGATTTCATAAAGAAGAATCATATGGCTAATAGGTTTGCAACTGTAGGTCAATATCTCAAAATATTTTCTGATTCTAAGATCCTAATATCAACAGGTTTGTAGGCTGTTTCCACTAGCGATTCTGTTTGTAGCATAAGTTTTTTAATATATTTTTTCTCTTTATTTATTATTTTTGTTGATATACAGAGGACCTGAAGGAAGTGGTGTGGAACTAACTGTACTTTGTGGATCCGAGACAAGGCAGCTACTATTGATATGTGCTCATCTTGTTCAACTCTTCTAAAGTTTTCTACGATCTTCATACTTGTGTTAGTTTTAAACATAACTTATTATATGCATCAAAAGAAGAACTATTAATGCATCTATTATTTAAGCTTTCTCTAAGTTTCAGTGCATGCCTTCTTAGCTTTTCTTCAAGTGAAGATATGTGTATGTGCAAAATATTTTCCTGTGATTATGCTCTCCTGTCAAATACTAATAATCTGCTGTCTTCCAGACGGGAGAAAATTTCTCTGAATCCTGTAAAATCAAGAATCTGCAAGCTACCCACTGGAGGAGATGATGCTCCTCAGATCGGACACATCAAACTATCATCATTCAACCAGAACGCTTCTGGTAAACTATGTTATGAACCACTTCTAATATTAAAAACATTATCCCACTTACAGTTTAAAAAAAAAAAAGAAAAAAAAAAAGCATAATCATACTTACTAGATAATCAGACTACTCTTCAGTCTTTGTTCCATTTTATTCGACGTACTTCATGTCTTTGCTACAAGCTCTTGTTAGTGTTACAGAGAAGTTGAAAAAAGTGCAGAGAGATTTTTTATGGAATTACTCAAGAGGGGAAAAGAAGCTTCATTTGGTGGATTGGAAGTCTGTAACCACACCAAAATGTTGGGGTGGCCTTGGAATTAAAGATCTAAGGGTCGTTAATAAGGCGCTTTTAGGAAAGCGGCTATGGAGATTCGGGGTAGAGGTAAATGCTTTTTGGAGGGGGGTGATTGTGGAGAAGTATGGGGTTATGGAAGGGAGTAGAGGTAAATGCTTTTTCTGTAGTGTTTATTGTCAAATGAGGTACTCGCTTTGATCACGCGCAAAGCGCGTACACTTAAACTAGTTTTAAAAAAAATTAAAAAGCCTAAAAAATCACTTATTATGGAACGGATGGAGTATTTTGAGACAACTATTTTTAGCAAGGACCACAAATATTTTGCTACGGAGGGAGTACAATCGGATAATTCGGATATCGGAGGCGGGTTCATATTTGACCCGATTCTTCAACTCAAAACGCTACTCTGTAAACAGAACCATTGCACCTTTCCTTTCAAATAACCTCAGTACAGTCCAAAAACTCAATTGCAACCCTCATAGAGAAAAAGAAGAAGAATATCAATCTGTTGGAATAAAGAATGAAGCCAATGGTGGTTTGACTATTTAGCAGACATGGAAGAACAAGGTTCAACTATGGCTATGGAAATCTAGTATTTTCATTGAGGGGGTTTGAAAAATAAAAATGTAGTGACTGAGATTTGAACTTGGAACCTAAACCACTGAACCAACCTGTTCTCTTGTTATTTAGGTGTTCAAAATCTACAATAAAAAAATATATTATAATTTTTTGCCGAGGCTGTGGCAGGCCCTAGACCCGCCCCTGGACTTGATGCTATCGATATCTTCGGTGAAAACCCACTTGGTGGTGAACATGCACTCCGTCTTTCCGATGCTAATTTCTTCAATTCCTTTCAGAATGATTTCGATGACTCCGGTATCAACTGAATTACATAATTTACCCTAAAAAGAGCAACTGAATGTGATGTTCCTACCCCTTCTACAGTTTACTTAGCCCTTTTTTTTTTTTTTTTTTTTCCTTCTTAATGATGGATGGTACGTCGTAGTTGTTCTCAAGGAATAAACTCAATTATTGAATGCTCTAGAAACTTTATCATAGTTTATATGCTTTTTTTATACGTTTATTCAGATCAGTTTTTATCGTGCTTTTTAAGGCTTTTGGCCTTTCTAAGATGTTTTGGTCTTTCCGTTTGATTAATTGTTAAATTTTTGGGTTCTGAAACTGGATTTTTTTGAGTAACTATGAGGTGTAGGCAGTTTCTAAGATGTAAGAGCTGATTTTAGTCTTGCCATTTGATTAATTGTTTGATTTTATTCTTATGAAATTGGAATTTGTTTTGATAAAAGTAATAATTTTATTTGATTTGCGACGAGCTGCTCTATGCAAGCAGTAGACCAAAAAAAGAAGCAATACACAAAAAATATGGTTCTCTATGGAAAATACTCAAATCATGTATTGTAAATATGTAGGAAGTATCTCGGAATTCAGGCGGATCTAGCAAAAGATAGAAACTAATGGAAGAAGGAATGTTGTGCAGGTTGATTGTGTCTGGTAATTGGATGGATCCTCTTGACATTACAGGTGGAATGACGATATATGTAGTCAACCCCAATTAATTTGGGATTTAGGCGTACTTGATTGACTTTTTTCATACTTGTTGCTTGGTGGTTGCCCAAATTTGTAATTCTGCAGTTCAGAATTTCAATTGATACGTTTCGAGCAAACACCGTGACACCATTCATTGTATTTCGCTATTCCTCGTAGCATCAGCTGTCAGCTTCTGTAGTATCGTTTTCTTGGATAGTCGAATTGCTTACGCGACACCTAAGTTCAGGTTACTGTGTTCTGGAAGTAATTGCTTATGGAATACAGGGATAATGCTCTGGGTGGCTTTGATTACACGGTACTGTTAGGCATCAGTGTTGGCTTAGTTTAATATAAGTTGTTCGTGCTTATCAAAAATATAGAATATATGTCATTCTTGTAGCTTGTTCTGTCATATGCCAGTACCGTGCATTTTACCAAATGTTTTGGAAGGTTAGTTAACAGTATGGGTGTTGCAAGAACATAAAGGCATTTCAGAATGCTCTTAGCTAGGTTATGTATTTCTTGGTTGTTCATGCGTAGTAAGTACAAAGGCTTGTCCGAAATTGGAATTTTTGCTTTCCTTCACAAGTTAGCAAATATTTACCCTCTCTTTCATAACGGTAATGTCTTGGCTAGCTCGTGCATGCCTCAACTACTCCACAGAGTACTTGCTATTTCCCTTCAGCACAGGTACATCAGAAATATTTTGCCATTGGAAGTTAAGTACTCAAACTGAATGTTTCCGATGACCAGTGTCTTGTTTCTGTGGTTGCACATCTGTTGCTTCTGATTACATTTATGAAAAAGACTGAAGACTGGGAGTCAACCAACTTCTAGAGCTCATTGAATGTTATTATGTAGCATGTGTAGGTACTTGAGCATTAAGATCCTTTGTGAATCATGGTTTACAGCCTTATGACAGTGATATTGTGTTGTTTAAAGATGTATCTCTCTGTGGTGAATATGATTCCTTGCCAATAGAGTTGGGTTCTGGAGAACATAGTTAATTTTGAAGCGGATAATGGCAATGACTTGAAAACTGGACTGCCTTATAGGGCATAGAGCGTAGTTCAGAGGTTGATCAGTTTATATTAGCTAAAGAATTAAGTAAACTAACCGCACCAAGTAGGTGAAAGCTTCAGGATGAATGCAGTTGTTCGATCTGTGACCTTTGTAAGGCAATCGTATCGGTATACGACAGTAGTGTGATAGTGTACTCTACGGCCGAATTTTCTTAATTGAAATGAAGATGATTATCCGAAGAATGTAGCCTATATATATGTACTCGTCTTGACTAAAGTTTCAAAATCTTTTGGTCTAGAATGTGTATCTTACCTTCTCTTCTTGGTGTACAACAACATACCTAGTACAATCCCACTAGGTGGAGTCTGGGGAGGGTATTCCTACCTTGTGACAGGTAGATAGACTGTTTCTGATAGACCCCCGTCTCAAGGAGAGATGAAAAAGCATCAGCAAAATCATGGTGTAATAAGCGAGCTGAAAAGGTTACCATCTCTAATAGATAGAGAGCTTTTTCACCTTATGTGGAATTGGGGTTGCAATTATTATCCGTTCGGCCATTGGCCCTTTTTGAAGGCATAACAACCAATTGTATTTCCATCAAACCATAATACGCCATACGATATGGCCATGAAAGAAAAGCAAATATGGACAAGAAAAAGTAATAGAAAAATAAAACTACGAAGAAAAGGCTATTGAAGGTCGTTTCACGCTATACACCAATTTTTTTTTCAAACCCGCTGTTTTGGAAGAGGCTTGAGATATTGAGCTGAAAGATTGGATAAAATTTGATTAAGGAAATTGTTCAATTATTATTTTGAAATTGCTGCAGCGGATACAAAATATGTGCTTGAAATGAATGTGACAAGTTATTGAAATTTATTATCTAATGAACGAAACTACAATAAATAGGTCCAAGTAAAGTTTTATTATGTTTTTTTCTTAGTAATGAAATGCCGTAAGAAATAAACTTTTGTAAACATACAGTAAAAGTTTATTGTATTTTACTATTTTACATTTAGTTTCCTCCAATGTACTTATATTATTCCAGCAACATATCTTTGTCATTAGCACGGCTTTTTTAGATTATCTTCTAAAGAAAAGAGATAAAGATGCAAAAAATGGAATTAATAAAACATGATAGCATCTAAACATGCATGGATTAAACATACTTATCGCAACGGCAAACAAAAGTAGCCACAAAAGGCAGCAAAATGTGCATATCAATTATCTAGAAACCAATCACTGAAGAACCTCTCTATAAAAGCTTTTCATCAGCCCAGAAGGTTGTCATATATATTGAATACCAAAAACATCAAAAAATAAGGAGTTTATACATATATATATATATATATCCAAAATCAAGATGGCAAGTGCTCAATGCAATCGTGATCAATTCCACAACCAAGCTGAGGTGAAATATCATGTCCCAGAATATGTTAATATCTCTGTCTCAATTAAACTTAGGAATTTAAATACATTATTTATTTCATCCGTTTCATTTTATATGATATTACTTCATTTCTAATCTGTTTAAAAAGAACGATATATTTATACATTAGAAAGCAAGGGAGGATTCAAGATTTGAGGTTTATGGGCTCTGGATTCTGGCCGTTTGGAGTTACTGAGTCCTAAATTTATTATTTGTACTTATTAAATTGATTTTTAAAGACAAATACAGGGTTCTGTCAAACCCGTTCCATAAACAAAGTCTAAAACTTTAAACTTCATTCTTCCTATTAACGATATTCTCTTATAGCCATAGAAATATCACGATATGTTTAATATCAATAGCTCTAAGAATACTTTTAATCTATGCGAAATATTTATCTATTTTTAAACTCAGTTTCTAATCAAATTACCGTTATATAAAATAAAACGGAAGAATTTTTTTTTTATTATAAAAATTACGGTTTGACAAAGTTCTTAATTTTTATTTATTATTCTTTTCTTTTACTCTTATATACTTGCAATTTTTTGTAGGCCAAATCAGAGCAATGGGTAGAATCAGGTAACAATAGAGCCTCTATTAACAAAGTTGAAGATGCAATCCAAAGAGCTCGTGAATCAGCTCAACAAAAAAGGGAACAAAATTCTGGATTCCTTCACCATGTAATTTTATTTTTATCAATGATATCTTTTTTTTTTTTTTTTTTTTTTTTGGAAAAAAATACTTTTGGTACATTTTAATTATTTTTCTTGTTGGTTTGTGTTTTAGACTGGAGAACAAATGATGCACATGGCTCAAGATGCGGTTGATGGGGTGAAGAACACATTTGGAATTGGATCAAACAAAAATAAGTGAAAGACAATACTACCATTTTTCCAGGGAATTATCATCGCTATGTTATAAGCATTTTTAATTAATCAGAATTATCATCACTATGTTAATATTATAAGCATGTTATAATTTTTGTTAATTGGTGTTTGGGTATCAGACTACTTGTAAAAAAAGAAGAAAAAAAAAGACCTCAATATAAGATACGCGTTGTTTCTTTTCCATCTTCTTCCCTTCTTGTCTTTCTCTTTCGGTTAGATATAGTTATGCTTCCGGTGCCGATGAATGGTAGTTTCAGAGTTCGAGATGCTTGAGTTTGTGGATTCCGCAAGTGTTTAGAGTAGGTCATGCTCTTTACAAATAATAGGTTGTAGTTTTGAGTTCCAACAATAACCACATAAGAAAGCTTGCAGCATGGTCTCTAGTCTTGTTTTTGGCGAGCCTGATTCTCTGTGACATAGACGTCTTTAATAGGATGAAGACAGATACATAAAAAGTATACATTGCGGGTGCTTGTAAAGTCACTAGGTAGCCGTAATGAATTTCGTATTTCTTTCATCTATAAGAGTAACCACAAAAAGAAAATGGGGATCATGGTTTCCACTCTTGTTTTTGCCAAGCTTTATTCTCTATAATATAGACGTCTTTGATTGGATAAAGACAAATATATAAATAGTATACAACGAGGGTGGTTGTAAAATCACTAGGTAGCTGTAACGAAACTATTTATCTTTATGATAGTAACCACAAGAAGAAAACAGGGAGAATGGTCTCTTGTCTCGTTTTTGCAGATCCTGATTCTCTATGGTGTAAACGTCTTTGATTGGATGGAAACGTAAATATACAAAAATATACGACAAATGTACTTGTAAATTGCTAAGTATCCATATTTAATGCATCTCGAGCAAAAACTTCAAAAAAAAAAAAAAAAGAAGTCCCTTTGGTCATAAATTAATCATAATACACTGGACTGGTATGTGAAGCTAACAAGTAACAATGTTCTTGAGAAGAACATATCATGAAAAGCTATTATCTGAAGCAACTTATATTCTAAATGGAACCTGATAGATTATGTAAATATTTTGTAATATTTTGTAATCTCTTATTTAGGTTAGAATATTTGGTAATATTTTGTACTCTATCTCTTATTTAGGTTAGAATATTTGGTAATATTTTGTACTCTCCTATTTTGAGTAGGATATTTTTGTATATTAACCAATTCAAGGAATGAAAGGAAACTATGGAAAATATTCTTTCAAACTACGGAAAATATTCTTTCATGGTATCAGAAGTCTAGGGTTGTCTTCTTTTTCCTCTCCTCTCTCCTCTTTTTCGGGCGCCACCTCTCTCCTTTTTTTTTTTCTCCGCCACCATGTCCACCTCTAAATCATCCTTCCACCCCGCTTTCGCCGTCTCCCGACATCCGTAATCACATTCCTGGTGCTTGAAATGGAGAATGCACATTTTAGATCCACGCCATATTATTTTTGAGAAGGGGAAGCGGGCGGGCCCCTCCCTGACGACAAAGTTGTCGACCCTTGATTGCTCCATTGGATTTATTCCACGATTTCGAATGGACTATTCTTGAACAAATCGGATGCATCTTCCGGGACCATCAAGATGCGGTTGAGTTCTCTACAACTAGGATGGAAGAACACATTCGAAAACGGCTACGATGGGTTAAAAAATTCGGGGATCAAAGGGTGTGGGAAAAACCTTGCCTCCTTTCCGAGGCGCGCTCCTCGCGCACTCGTTGCGGAGGAACAAGTGACTGCTCCTTCGGCGAGCCACAGAGTTCGACTAATTTTTTTGATAATACTCCATTGTGAATACCGGGGGCAAAAAAATAACAACAACAAGGCCGCGATTCTGGCCGTCGGAATTATCGGACACATGGCCGCGTCGGCCTTCTCCTCGGCCGTGGCGGCTTCCCAATTATGTGGGGATATAAGCATTTCGCAAGGGCCCTTATTCTAATCAGAATCTTATGCTCCCACGGACATTGAATCACTATGACTTTGAATCCTTCGGACGAGAAGTGGTACATGGACACCGGTGCCACGTCTCATGACATCCACGAATGGTAATCTCTCGTCTTATTCTAATTTGAGCAATAATCATCATGGTATTGTTGTTGGTAATGGTCATTCAACTCCCGATTGCGGTTGTGGTCATACTCATTTGCCTCCCCCAAACCTCACTTCTCGTTGAAAATGTCCTCCACGCCCCAAAACTCATTAAAAACTTAATCTCTGTTAGAAAGTTCACTACGATAAATATAATTTTGATCCATATGGGTTTTTACGCTGAAGGTTTTCGGACGGGGATGCCACTAATGAGATGTGAGCGATGTGGGCGATCTATATTCACCACCTCCATCACAAACCAAGCCAATTCTCCATCAACCTGCTTCTTTGTCTTCTATCTCTTTGGCATGATCGTTTGGGGTCACCGGGAGCGTCGATTTTGAATTCTCTTAGGATAAATAGAAGCATTGAATGTAATAATTCTAGTTGCTCCGGTGTTGTCGTTATTTGCGTGCTTGGAAAAAACATATTAAGTTGCCTTTTGTTCCATCTAATTCGAACACTTGTATGCCTTTTGATATTATTCATAGTGATTTATGGACTTCTCCTGTCTTAAGTTCCATGGGTCATCGATATTATGTTCTTTTCTTGGATGATTTCTCGAAATATTTGTGGACTTTCCCTTAGCTAGGAAATATGTCTTTGCTAAGTTTTTTTAGAATTTCGGGCCCATGTACGAACGCATTTTTGAACGAGAAATAAAAAATGTCCAATGTGATAATGGGAAAGAATATGAAAATAATGATTTTTGGCGTCTTTGTGAGTCGAATGGGATGTCAACTTTCTTGTCCCCATACGTCCTCACAAAATGGGAAGGCCGAAAGAATGTCGTGCGCACTCTTTGCAGCTTCCTCCTTCCTTTTGGCATCATGCATTGCAAATGGCAACTTACCTACTTAATATTTTACCAAGCAAGTTATTGAACCATAAATCTCCCCTCCGTGCTTTATATCATAAGGTGCGCACCTTCGGGTCTTTGGGTGTTTGTGCTACCCTCTTTTCCCGTCAACTACGATTCTCCCGGTCTACCTTGTGTATTTTGGGGTACCCATCGAATCTATAGAGGCTACAAATGCTATGACTTATCATCACATAAGATCATCCTTAGTCGTCATGTTGTTTTCGATGAGACTCGGTTTCCTTTGCTACCTTGTCTACTCCTCCACCCCTTACGATTTTTTGGATGAAGGATCTCTCCTTATATTTTCATCACCTCCAAACGGTACCCCCCCCGTAATGAATTTCGTATTTCTTTGGTCCCGGTGAAACCGACCCCAAGAGAGCTACCGGCCCAACTAACAGAAGCCCTATCCCCAACCGGGGTCACCGCCGAACGGGGCATTGTCGAGCCTAAACGTCCGTTTAACACATATGTGAAATCTCCTCTACCTCGTAACCCATTGGCCTCTCTTCGTGACCAATCGGAAAATGGCTATGAATGATGAATTTGATGCTGTTGTTAGGAATAAGACGTGGGATTTCTCGTCCACCTAATGTTAATGTTATTCGTTCTATGTGGATTTTTTTTACTCATAAAGAAAATAATGGTGATTTTTGAACAGCATGTAGGTGATGGCAAAATATAAAGCGTTCAGTCCGGTGATACACTATCCGCACTATTCTTAGTCTTTCGTTGTCAAAGCATTGTAAAATCAGGCGGATGTGAAGAATGCCTTTCGGTGAGCTTAAGGCGCGTATGTACGTCGGCCTATGGGTTTCGGGATCGCACACATCCTGATTATGTTTTCCTATTGCGTAAGTCTCTCTATGGGCTTAAGCGGCTCCGCGTGTTTGGTATATGACTTCTCTAATAGATAATTCGTTTTCATCTAAGAAGGATAATATTGCTGTGTTGATGAGCATCCTCGGACGCTCTCCGTCGTTCTCATGGATAGACTTGGTTCCGAATTTGCTATGAAGGATTTGGGTCCTTTGAATTATTTTCTTGGCATTGCGTGACCGTCACAAGGGGGATGTTCCTCTCACAACTATGAAATCATTGATCGCGCGGGTATGTCATCTTGCAAGCCCTCTCTCACTGATTGACATAAAACCGAAGGTCGGTGCTACTTCGGGTGCTCTTATAAGATCCCACTCATTATCGTAGTCTCGCAGTGCTCTTGATATCTTACTTTCACGAACCAGATATTTCATACGACAGTGTGCTTACATATGGTGCGGGACGATCATATGCTTGCTCTTAAGGATTGTGCGGTATGTTCTGGCACTCTTGATCAGTGCATACCCATATTTCGACACTCGTCGTTCTACGTCGGGGTATTGTGTATTTTTGGGTGACAACTTGAGCAAACCAACTTTCTCGGTTAAAAAGTATCGGGGTAAAAACTAATGTTGTCCGAGTTTTGGATTCATCTTTTATTAGAACTACATCGCACGTTGGTATATATAGGGGTGGGCGTTCGGTATTCGATTCGGTATTTTTAAATTTCGGGTTCGGTAATTCGGTAATCGGTAATTAAAAATAGATGCAAATACCGAACAAAAAAGTTCGGTAAATCAAACTTCGGTTCGGTAAATTTCGGTACGGTATTCGATTTACCATTCAAGAAGAATGATCAATAATCTACTATGCTAATTTAAAATGCTATTATGCTCCTATGAAAAAAGCAATTCAACTTATATAGTTTTGGAAGCAAAATATGTCATACAAAAGTGTTGTTCTATCAAAGATGTCAACGTACAAAATCTCTTTAATGTAACTTATATAGTTATGGACTTAAATTAGGAGCTATTCGTGTGTGTTTAATATTAACAACGCCTAAGATCATTACTTAAAGGTGTATATATATATATATGGACAACTATTTATTTAATAAAATAAAAGTCACTATCTTTATTCTTCAATGTAGTCGACCCATTTTTTTTAAAAAATAGGGATTATAATAGCGAATGATTTTTAGATTGATGGGAGGCCTAGCCTATTTGCCGGACTAGTAATTTAATACAATGGGCTTATGGGCCTTTAGGCTTTATTGGTATTTATTTCGGTATTCGGGAAATAAATTACCGAACTTATAATTACCGAATACCGAATACAGAAACCGAATACCCTTTTTTTATTTTATTACCGAAAACCGAACCGAAATACCGAATACCGAAATCTCCGGTTCGGTTCGGTAATTCGGTTTTCGGTGTTTTATGCCCAGCCCTAATTGTGACAATGTGAGTGCCATATATTTGCAACATCAACGCACAAACATATTGAGATGGAAATTCATTTTGTGCGTGAGAAGGTTCCGCGGGGACAAGTTTGGGTCCTTATGTCCGTCCGATATTAGATTGCGGAATATTTTCACTAAAGGTCTTCCTCAGATCCTTTTTGAAGTTCTAAACCTCCGTTTCTGCGGGGTGTGATAGATTATGTAAATATTTTGTAATCTCTTATTTAGGTTAGAATATTTGGTAATATTTTGTACTCTCCTATTTTGAGTAGGATATTTTTGTATATTAACCAATTCAAGGAATGAAAGGAAACTACGGAAAATATTCTTTCAGAACCAAAGAAACATTGGTATTTCTATGATCTTTACTTATATATATATATATTTTTTTTTTTTTTTTTTTTTTTTGGGATGCCTTTTATAAATTCTAGTTTTTGTGAAACCTTTAGAAAGGCCGGAAACTTTTTTGTTGTAGCTCATAATTTTCAAACTTTGCCTCAATATATCAATCTCCCTCTTTAGTTCTTGTTTCTCCATTGAAGCAATTTTTTCTTTTAATTATGCAATGGCTTCCTCTTTTGCTTTCAACTCCATATGTAGATCCTCTAGTAATTCCACTTCTTCTGTTCTCCAGCACAGTCTTTCTACTATGAAAACAAATTAAGCATATCAAGAATGGTAACGAAAAGGTATTAATTTAACAACACAATAGAATTCTTTTTAAATCTTATCAGTGAAGTTTTATTTACTAAGTTTGGCACTCAGCACAAAAAATTACCTCATTAGGTCAAGACTTGTTAAATTTGTGTAGTCATCTCATCCAAAAGATTAGAACGTTAGAGACAATCACTTTTTGATAAGATTCGACTTGGGGAAAACCCGAAATCAAACACCAACGGGAAATTAAAGATGATAAGAAAATCAATAGGTGAGAAGTGAAGAAATAAGAGATGAGAATAGAAGAAAGAAGGATATAATTAACTATAATTGTGACTAATCAACATAGGACTTAATACCTACACCTATTAATTAACAATCTAAGATGAATACAATTCAAGGAAGAAGAGAAACTTGAACTCATACATGGAAATCTAATCTAAGATTATCCAAAGGAGGCTCAAATCAAAGAGTTAAGAGAATCCAACCACTAAAGATTAATCACTAACCTAAACTCCATAAGAGAGAAAACTACACTCAAAAGAATATCATCACAAATCTCAAGCTAAGGAATGAAAATAGGCTAAGGCAAGCTTATATAGTTTTTCCTTTACATGCATAGCCACAATTAATTAACTACTAGCCACATTTGGCATTTAACCATTAATCCCTATTACAACAAAGGCCCAAGAGTGGCCTGTGCACAAATAACCCAACATTGGGTCTTCACACACCTAATTGCGCTCGTAGCCACTTTTTGTGGCTTCCATCTTTTGGCCATCATCTTT
This sequence comes from Lycium ferocissimum, assembly GCF_029784015.1. Classification (NCBI taxonomy): domain Eukaryota; kingdom Viridiplantae; phylum Streptophyta; class Magnoliopsida; order Solanales; family Solanaceae; genus Lycium; species Lycium ferocissimum. The sequence goes on along the minus strand of NC_081353.1, from coordinate 49,449,238 downwards.
GTGCCTCTTCCAAGCAATCATCCACACTATGTATGCCCCTGTGAATTGTTTTTCCATGGCCTCCAAAGACTCAATCTTCATCACCAAAGGGCGTGTGACATGAGAATGTGCATCCAAGGCTCCAACATGGATTTTAGCTCCCATAATCACCCATGAGCTTCTTAGGATCATATCCTCCCTTGTTCAAAAGGATTCGTCCTCGAATCCGAACCTAGAAAAACCCAAGGAAAGACATATGAAAACATGATCCCTAAAGCATGAGAGTTAGCACAAAAGGCAACAATCACACTCTTACTCCAAGGAGGGATAATCTTGTGGTACATCCATACATCAATAATTATCATGAATAAAATCTGCACATATGAGGTATCAAGAAGTTGATTCCTCCAAGTTTCATGACATAAGGGTAAAGTAATAAAATCAATGGATTCAAAATGAAGCATGCAATACTACATTGGTCCTATTTGACATGAAGTACATTGGATCCTTACTTTTCAAACAAGGACTTCTCCAAGATAATGGCAAGACTAAGTTACACAAGACATCACTGGGATCAAAAGGGAATATTATCCACACATCACGGTCAAGAACACAACTATCTACCCCATAAGAACCCTTCACAACATAAGCGTCATCATATGCAAATAAGTAGTAAAGAAATGTGTCACGCAAAACAACTTCCTCATCTATGTCATCCTCAAATGTAGCATCACTACAAGGTTCAAGAACAAGATCATGCATTAGGCTACTATGATTTTGAACATGCAAGGAAGAATTAGCAATTTGTAGACAAGCATCAGCTTTTTTTTTTTTAACACTTTCCTTCCCCATAAGTGTATTACAATTCCTCAAGAGAAGATCTCCGTCATAGGGAAGAGTGTTATTATTCCATTGTGGGTTACTAAACACCTAGTAGCCTCTAAAGGTGACTACTTTTTCAACATTATCATACATCCCACGGGGCACATCATTATCAATAGTGATGTCAACATCAAATAAGACATTATCTTTAAAGAGCGAACAATCAATAAATGTTGAGGATTCAAACATGTGATTTCACTCTCGCAAAGATAAACATCATTTTTGAAAACACTTTCCTTCTCATGACTATCGACATGACACACAACACTATCATGACCTTGAGTCTTATCAAATGTCAACAAGGTAAAATCATGGGACTCATTTTCATACATATCAAATAAAGGTGGTGTGTCATATTCACATCTTTTCACATAATCAATTTGGTCAAATTCATCACTAAATTGAGGCTCATAAAACACATCACAAGATTTCTCAATTAGTGGACAATCAATATAAGCAAGTTGACCAACACAAGTGTCACACTAGTTGGACTCAAATTGATCTTGCTAGAAGAGTCAATCCGGTCATCAATATGATCAACTAGTAGGTGAGCTGTCATATCACAAGACAATGTACTAACATTCAAATCACAAGTGTCAACACTAGGTGGACACAAATCGACCTCACAAGAAGAATCAATTCGGTCATCAAAAGGATCAACTAGTGTTGGAACACCCACATCAACTACATTGTCGACAATCATTAAAGATCTAAGCTCAACACATGGTAAAGATTCATTAAGCTCGCATAAGGATAAGCTATTACTCACACTCAAGTCAACATGCTCATCCACATGATTTGAAGAGTTGAGATTAGCTAACTTACCTTGAAGTTCACACATAGTAGCTTCTATACCTTGGTTTTCAACTTTCAAGCTTATTTGCTCAGTTGGAAAGCCTTTGATTATCTCATGTATTTCATATCTTGAGGCTCTTTACTTGGCTTGCTTCCGAGAATACCTACAACATCATCAAGATAACTACAGACATAAGAAAAGTTACATGAGTTAGAAAAAGGCCGTGACAACCCTCTCACATCACTCCTCACAACCTTTCCTTTTTCCACTCTAGAGTTGTCCTTTTTCTCTCCCTTACTCCTCTCAATCTTTTCTCTCTCAATTTTGGGGGAGTTGGGGAAAGTGCCAAGGATCCCTTTGGAAGGGTTGGGTGAACCCTTCACTTCTATTTTCCATTTCGCTTCACAAGGAGTGACCTTCTTTTCTTTCAATTATTGATCCTTGGTAAAGCGTTCCATGATGATCTTGAAGCTTCTTTGAAATTGTCCCCAATTTGGAGGCTTAGGATCACTCACTTTAGGAAGTGGCTCACTTGCATTTGCTTCTTTCCATTATGGAATGTGCTTGGTGTTCCTTTTCTTTTCATAGGGATTGAAAAAATGACACCTCAAAAATTCTTTCAAGGTATTCCAAGTCTCAATGGGTTCCGCTTTACTCTCTCATGGTCCCAATATTTAATAAGGATCCTCTTTAGGGTGTGAGAATCTAGCTCCACTTTCTCCTATTCCACGTAGTTGTAACATTCAAAAATCTCATCCAACTTGTGCTCCCATTCGAAGTAATCTTCTTCATTAGATTTTGGATACATAGTTGGCCATTTTATGTGGGAAACACTCACTTTTGTTTCAAGAGTTCGCCTCTGTTACACCCCGTATCTTAGAACTAAGGTTAGACTCGTATCATTAGAGTTTCATGAAAGAACTGAAGGTTTGAACGTTTTGCGAAAATGGTTGATAGGCCTATTTCGGGCAGCCAGAACTCCTTGATTAGTTGGGAATTTGGGAAATTACCCTCAATGAAAGTTGTAGTACGTAGAAATACCTTTCTAACGATATAAGAACCAGGCCAATCAGAGATCGAAGCAAGGATATATGATCGTCTCAATATGGCTAATAGTAAGGCACTTAAAATTCTATAGAATCGGCTAAGTTTTCAACACGTCTGCCTTCCAGTCCAATTTCGTGAAAATCTGTTGAGAATTGGAGGAAACTTAAAACATGAAAGTTGTAGCTCTTTGAAATATATTTTCAACGGTATATTATGGATCCTGAACAGAACTATGTAGATTCCCATTTTACCGAACATTGTGAAGAACCAACACAGGTTGCTTGTGAGGGCGCGTTTGGGCGCGTGCAATGGCCCCGCGTCGCGAGCCGATCGCACAAAAACACCTTCTCTGAATACTTACCTGCAGGGGTCGTGCACTGCATGTGTGTTGCGGGCCCATCGCGTATAAGGTCGGGTTTTGGGTCAAAAGTCGGGATTTCGCGTTTTAAGTTATATTTAAGCTTGGGGTTTATTTCCCTAACACCCCTAGTCACGAAAAATCACCCTAAAGTCAGAGGGAACAAGTTCCAAGCCTTAAGAACTCTCCAAGGTAAGTTTTATCATGATTCTAGGTTTAATTCAAGTCCCTAATCCTTTCTAACTCGAGTAACGCTTCTAATCGATAGAGTTGTGAGTGGAACATTATTGTTGGCGTGGAAACCCTAGAACTCAAATTCAAGAGAATTGAACGTCAAAAAGGTAATGCTTCTACACTCTAATCATTCATAATAGTGAATTGATGAGTTCTTAGGAGAATAGTAAATGGGTTTAGTAAAGAGAATTACACGAACTATAGTAGGGTTTTGGATTATTGACTTGAGATTGTTATAATCATATGGGTGAGGGAGAATGATGTTAATTACACCTAATTGAGATTGTAGAATCACCTAGAAGTAATAGAACGGGAATTGGGTGAGAGAAACACCATTAAAGAAGGTTGTGGAGCTTTATGCCCACCAAATGTTTGATAAAATGCCTAGATGACTAAAGCATGGATATTATTGCTAATATAGAATCCCTTTGAATTGTATTGATATAGATCAAAGTTGAAAGGGTTGAGAACGTTGTGTTACGCTCAAAGGCTGGAATTAAGGTATGTGGGGCTAACTATCTACGTTAGGGAATATTCATGATTCTCCCTACGCCTCATTCTTCATACTTGTCAGTAATTTGACTCAAAATACAGTTTAGCCCTAGTTTTATGATATGTTGTAGAAATGCTATCTTAGGGTTGCGATTCTGAGAATGTTCATGGTTGTCAATTTGAATATCATGAACTCAACACGTAATCTTTATAGACTTATGTATTGTTACCACGCGAGCCTCGATCTAGAAATTCGGTATGCTTAGAAACGATCGGTGTTTCGATTCGGATCCCGAGCATGTTTATTTCAGTTCAGCATTGTTCATTATTATTGTGGTCTCAGTCCTTATTAATTTACCATAATTAAACATATGTGATTTTGCCCAAGGGCACGATGCGATCTGTGTATACGTATACATGGCCGAGGCCATTGGACGCACTACTAGGCCGAGGGCATAGCGTGCATTTTGTTATTGGGTCGCAGGCCCCGCATATACAAACACGGATAATACGGATGATTGAGATACGAGGGGAGTATTCATATCTCTACTTCCTTGCTATTACGATTGCGTTATCGATTTCGATTTCGATATTTTATTGTGATTCTTTACATACTAGTACAATTCAAATGTCTTGATGTCCCTTTTATTAGGGGCTGCGTCTCGCGATGCGTACAATGACATACGAGTTGACGATCCGGCTACTTAGAGTGTTTGTATCGGCTACTTTGGTCGGCCCAGTTTCCTTCGGGCGATATCGATCATGCGATTCTTTACGGCTTTACGAACGATTTACCTTTTTGTATTCGTTAGAGGCTTCATAGACACGGTTCGACGATCAAATATTTGTGATGTTAGTCTTGTTGACAGCTATACTCAGTTATTCAGTTGTTTTGGTTTAGCCACGTTGGCTACTTTCAGATTGTCTAAGTATTTCCGCATTATGATATTTCAGTCAGACTTTCAGTTAATCAGCATATGTTAGTTTTATTTTATAAGTCAGTTATGTTTTGGTATCACATGTTGATTCAACCATCCAGTTGGTTCTCTCGGTCACATGCGGTCAGGCACCGGGTGCCGTGTTACGTCCAGGCTCAGGTTCGGGGCGTGACAGCCTCTTCGGGTTAATCCTCTTTTAAAACATTGAACTTTCTCTTTGGTACCTACAAAACGAGCAAACAAGTTAGTAATAAAAGCTCCTCACCAACACACGTGTTTGCACTCGTTTGTACTTGGCTAGCACCAATCAAATATGCTCACCCTCTTGCCTTTTACCTTTCTAGATGTATCCCTTGAACTCGTGAACCACCAACTTGAATAAGTCTAAGAAAACACCATGTATCGGTTCGGAATGGAAGTTATGTGACACCGATAATGGACAATTAAAGCAAAACGGAAAAGAGTCAAGCAATTCACGGCGAATTCAAATGAGAAAAACACAAAATGAATTGTCACGAAAGAATAGGACTCAGGAACTAGTTAACAATTAAGTAAGAATAATTATTAAGTGTTAATTAGCTTGGATAATTAAAGAAATGAGATAGAAAGAGACAAACCGATTTCAACACTTACAAAAAAAATGAAATGAAATCGGGTTGAAGAACAAACTTGCAGTGAAAATTCGAGTACAATTGGAGGGTGTGGCTTCGTATATGGCATGAAACCCTGCAAATGGCCGAAGAGGGCCCATAAGTGGTTGGACCCGCGTGGGTGGGTTTTGGAAGGGATGTGGGTGGCTTTTGTGGTATAAGTGATGTCACGACCTAATTTCGCTAAGTCGCACGGGCACCTACCTTTCCCACCTTGGTAAACGAACCCTTATCCCAACAATCTTAAAAACATAAATAAATAAATAAATAAATAAATAAATAAATAAATAAATAAATAAGCGGAAGAGATAGAAATACGTAAGTCTGGAGATAATGATATAAGAAAATATGGAAGTAAGGAAATACATCAAACCACCCCAGCAATCTGGTCTAATCATACAAGAGCCTCTAACTAGATACTACAAGTCTGGAAGGAATAAAGATAAATCAATAGTCTCAATATGTCTCCGAATATTAAATAAGACATAAATAAAGAAGAACCTTCAAGGCGGCGAACGTCCTCGTGCTCACTCTGTAAGACTCCAACAACAACCCTCGAACTACTATCAGCCACGCGGTGTCAGAATCGATCCTCTCGATGCTCGCATTCATGTTAAGAATGCAAGTGCGAGTTAGTACAAACAACAAGTACTGGTAGGTATCATAGGCTGACTAAGATTAGCTAATGTATATAAAGATGACAAAGTAAGATAAACACATAAACCAACAAGTACAAGTCATCAATAAGCCATATCTACGGTACAAGTCATCACCTATGTTGTAGCATCTAAACGCAACTGTGTCAAGTCTCAATATAGCAATCCAAATCAGTACATCACAGTAGTATCACAATAATCAATAGTAATCAAGATACAATGCAATGCAATGCAATAATGTATGTAGGATGAATGCAATGCATATGCAGCTTTGTACAATATGTCCCGGACGGAATGACTCCACGTCTTGGCGATCATGACCCATGGGGGACCCACAAAGTCCATGTACCACTCACTCCAGAATATGACCTCAGATCACAAGCACACTCTCACTTGGTACAAGTCATCACCTATGTTGTAACATCTAAACCCAACTGTGCCAAGTCTCAATATAGCAATCCAAATCAGTACATCACAGTAGTATCACAACAAGCAATAGTAATCAAGATACAATGCAGGGCAATAATGTATGTAGGATGAATGCAATGCATATGCAGCTTTGTACAACATGTCCCATGTGAATGATTCCACGTCTCGGCGATCATGACCCATGGGGAACCCGCGAAGTCCATGTACCGCTCACTCCGGAATATGACCTCGGATCACAAGCACACTCTCACAATCCCGGCAAAGACCTCATGCATTGGACACTTTATCGTTCCCGGCAAGAAACCTTGGGCAATGGACACTCGTCTCTCTTTTACGCTCTCTGGTAGAAACCTCGGAGGCCATACTCTCTCACATATCATTATCAGTACCAGAACCTTGCATATATCAATGTATCATGGAAATATGTATGAATATGATGAAATGTGATATGAATATGATGAAATGTGATATCAACAACCAATATAATCCGAAACAGTACCACACATGGCACACAAGTAACATCAACAGTAAGGCTACACAATAAGCCACAATGAATCACCATTCTCATCTCAGTATCGAACAAGTAAGTACCGTAATATCAAATCCATAATATATCACTAGCCACAATTACCAATGTCTCAATATGTCAACGAACCAACAACTAAATAGATCAAAATGAGTCAAAAACACAACGGGGTGGCTAGCCCCAAATCATACAACAAGGCCCAACCTAAGACAATATCCATCCCAACTTCGTACCCAAAGGCTTACATGCATTCTCCGATAATATCATCTAAACATACGCTTCGCTAATCGAAGTCTCACCATAAGGTAAACCGTAACCTACCTCACTCATTAGACTTCCCTGTCCTTTGAGCCTCGAGATAATGAAAGTCTAACAAATCCGAATCATGGAATTAGAATCAAGAAGAACATCAATTAAATCTTACTTCTATTCAAGACCCAAATCCTCAACCTATGGAAAAGGGGTTTATGAACTAGAAGGGTGAATTTAGGAATCTAAAGGTCTCAACATGAAATTAAAGCTCCAGGTGATCAATTCCCATCAATATCAAGCTAGAAGGACCAACAATTTACTCAAATTTAGATTCTAGGCGAAAACCCCAAATTTGAGTATAAACCCTAACCTCCAATCCCATAATTTAGCCACTAATTAGGAAGGAATCATGCAATTATAGGTTATAGTCATCAATTCCATGCTTAATGAAGCTAACCCAAATAATAAATCAAGGTTTAGAAGCCTAGAAAGAAGAACTCATGGAACCCTCTTTTAATCATCAAACACTTAATGAACTATCATGATAAAGAAATTCTAAGGTGATTAAGGATAATGGAATAGTAAAGGAAATGGAGGAACTTACCACCAAGAGTTTTCCCCAAGAATCTCCTTGAAAAGCTCTCACGAGCTCTAAAGTCGAAATAATAAAGAATGGGGGACTTAGGGCTTTTAATACTCAGTTAAGGAAATAATCAGCCCGATACGCTTCGCAAGAACGGGACCTTGCGACGTGGTCCCGCTTCGACGTACGCTCGCATAGCTATGACGGTCGGCCCACGAACATATGCTTGGCCTTTGTGGCGGCCATCCACCACTATAGCGGTGCCGGCGGTGTGCGGTGTCCCGTAGTGGACAGCAGAACCAGATTTCCCCAAAATAATCACAATCTCATCCTGAAATCCCGACTATCACCCGAGGCCATCTGCTCACATACCACATACACAGACACACATAAAAATACGGTACTAACGCATTCGTGGCCTCAAAATTCCCAATGACGGTCTTGTTGACCGAGTCAACCCCCAATACCTCAATATCAATTTCCCAACCCAAGTCTCAAAATACACCCGAGTACATTGGGAACCAAATCGAATATACGAACAAGTTCTAAAAGACCATCCGGACCTCTCTAAATCAATGGATTTTCGAAAAAGGTTCGTTTACCCAAAAGTCAACTTTAAGTCAACTCTTTTTCGCTTTAAGCCCAATTTTCCAAAAAACTCACCCAAATCAAATCAAACACCTCAAGAAGCATGTCAGCAGTCCCCTCGGGTCAAACGTGAGCTAAATAAGCTTCGAAAAAAGTCAAAAGTACCGAAAAGACTATAACAACCAAGCGGGTCATTACATTAGATACCAATTAAACCATCGCTCGTCCTCGAGCGATGAAGGGGAAGGAACGGAGAAGTACTTGAATCGGCAAATAACTGAGGATATCAGCTACGCATGTCGGACTCAGTCTCCCAAGTGGCCTCCTTAACAAGACGATGCTTCCATTGTACCTTCATAGAAGTAATCTCCTTAGACACCATCTAGTAGATGAGGCGGATGAGGCCGATCCCATTCTAGAGGGCGTTCACGGTCTAGTCCATCTGCGACCGTTCTAGGCGGTGGCGCTTGGGACTCGCTACGTTTACGCCGCCGCTCTTACTTGGCCGAGATACCTGGGTTTTCATCACGCCAAAGCCGAATGCATACATGGAGGAACGTGATAACGTTGATTGGGCGGCGTAACGCGTTTCATTGGGCGATGCGGCTTTGCGAGGAATTTAGAGGGAGCAAGATTCTTGACTTCGATGAGTTTTTGATCCGGTTAGTATTTAAAATACTTATTTGTTCATTTAAATTATTTATTTTAAATATATATATATATATATATATATATATATATATATATGTTACTCACTATTTAGTAATATTTTATATTTTAGGAATCGGCGCAGTGACCACCGAAAGCCACCCACTCGGCGTTTTCTGTTGGGCGGGGACGGCGGTGTCTTCCCGTACGTGACTATCGAGCCACGGTAGTAAGCTTTTTATTAAAATTTATTTTATTCAATATAAGGTCAATATTTAATATACATATTTGATTATTTAAAGTACTTATTTTAAATATGTATGTTACTTATTATTTCATTTTTTTCATATTTTAGGATTCTGCGCCGGTGGGTCCACAGAGCGACCCATTCGGGACCATTCTCATCGCCAGTGAGGCGAAGGTGTCTTCTCATGAGACTACCGAGCGCATGTAAGTTTTTTACTTAAAATTAATTTTATGCAATATAAGGTAAATATTTATTTAATTTTTATAACCACAACTTGGACTCCCCGAACAACATCTCGTCCGGAAAACACCTCGTATTCCGAGACCCGTCTCGGGAGCCTACGGACCCATCTCGGAGCCCGTTGTGCGCCCGTTGACACACATGTTTGATTAAATAAATAATGTTAATGTATTTAATATAAATAAGAAATGGTACTAATTATTATATATTTTTTAGGTTCATCGCCGGGCGCCGCGGTGGCAACTCACCGACAGGAAGAGTCCGAGTTTCCGGACCCGAGTCATCACGAGGTTCGCCGTACGGCGGGACCCCGATCCCGAAGAAGCACATTCTAGTCAAGGGCGCATGGGCCAGGGGAAGAGGAGATGATAATGACTTGGAGCGCCCGGTTATTAAGAGGAAAAAGGGCGATGGAGACGATGGCGAGGGCGGTGGACCTCAACTTTCGAACTTGCCTATCCAAAATAGCAATAGGCTCCTCCTCATAAGTCAAATTCTCATCAAGCAATACCGAGTCCCAACGAACAATATAAGTACTATCGGCATGATACTTTTTTAGCATAGACATAAGGAAAACTGGATGAACTCCCGCCCACGCGAGACGAGGCCAACTCATACGTCGCCCGCGGGTCAAAGAATCTCAAATGGCCTAATATACCTCGGACTCAACTTGCCTCTCTTCCCAAATCTCATCACATCTTTCATGAGCGAAATCTTCAATAGAACCTGATCACCAATGGCGAACTCTAAATCTCGGACCTTCTAATCCGCATACATCTTCTGTCGACTTTGAGTTACCAAAAGCTTAGCCTGAATGACCCTCACTCTCTCAAAAGATTCGTACCCCAAGGTCGAACCTCAAATGTATCAAATCAACCAATTGGATATCTACATCTCCTACCATACAAAGCCTTAAAAGGCACCATGTCGATACTCGAGTGATAACTGTTGTTATATGAAAACTCTGCCAATGGCAAGTACTGATCCCAATGACCACCAAAGTCAATAACGCAAGCTCTCAACATATCCTCGAGCACTTGAATGGTCTGCTTAGACTGCCTATTGGTTTGGGGGTGGAAAGCTGTACTAAGATCCAATCGGGTACCCAACTCATCATAGAAAGCTCTCTAGAAATGGGAATACTGCTGGAGGTGCATTTGTCCCTCTGGATAATTTCCAAGTCTCATACCACTAAACTGTAACATCTCGTAATCGGTAAGAGACCAACTCCACTGACTCGATATCTGAGGTATGCCTTACCCTCAAGGTCCTCTGCATCCTATCAATAAAGTCCTGTAGGTCCTCGTTCCAGTCGGATCTGGTAAACACTGGAGGGTCCAAGTTGATGCAGTCTCGAACTCTCACACTAATGGCCCTGTCAACATAACCAATACCCGCACCTACCTTGCGCTGAGCCTGAGCGGCTACCAATCTAGTCAACAACCGTACTACGCTCCGCATATCCATATCCTCATCATGAATCACAGGTGGAGGAGTGCGAGAGTCTTGGGTCCCTCCGCGACTCTCGGGTCTTTGGCGGGTCATAGAACTATATGAAGATGTCACATCTCCCCTCGGGGCCTCATTCTGGCCCTCACTAGCAGTTGGTACTCTACTCGTACCCTTATCAGTCACTGCTTTCCTTTTCTGACTAGCTGTAGCTATCCTGGTCATAGGCATCGTTGTATATAAAACATGTCAATGGTAAAGAATTCCATTCCTTATGACTTCGTTCTACTGCACAATCTAGTATTAAGAAGGAAGGATAAGCAACCCCTAAATGCCCTGTAGTTGCCTGTTTATATAACGTGGTGGACAAAACATTTATAAACAAGACCCTACTAGACGCGGCTTGCGGATAACCCTAGGACAAACCTGCTCTGATACCACTTTGTCACCCCCGACCTAGGTAAGGCGTGATTGGTACCTGGCACCTTACTAGGCCCGAGCGAACCAAAACGTGACTTGTATCATCTATGTCTTGGAAGACAAATGAGGCCAGAGAGGCCAACCTAGAAATACAACATCATCTCTGTCGGCATAAAAATCCATAAAAGATATATATACAAGGGCCGACAAGGCCGACATAACATACCGACATGACATAACTGAAACTGTATACATGATACGATCTGCAAAGCCTATAATAACATAGATATAGTATATAAGTCGGGACAGGGCCCCTGACATACTCATAAAACAAAAGTACATATACAAAATCCTGACTCGAAAATACTCTAAGAAGACATGGAGCTCACCAACCAAAAGCTGATATTTGGAGGCAGCCTACAGTGGAGGGTTTTCGCCTCATCTATCTACACTTGCGTGGCATGAAACACAATACCCCCAGGCGAAGGGGCGTCAGTACGAAGAATGTACCGAGTATGTAAGGCAGAAATGTAACATGACAATATCATACTGTAAATAAGAGGGATTAGAATCAACCTGTAACCTTTGATTTACCGCTGAGAGACATAACATGTATATTACTACAATTTCGTAGGTATATCTATCTTCCATGCTACTGTACTGGCTACCTCGTCATCATGACGCTGACTGTCCACTAATTGGTGGTAATTGCCCACTCGGCCGTAGCTCCATAACTGCCCAGCTTGTCGTAGCTCGATAGTGAATATGTGTCTGCCCATCCGGCCGTAGCCCCGTGGTGAATGCATATGACATATCTACATGACCGTCCGTAGCTCGGTGGTGAACGCATAACTGCCCAACCGGCCGTCGCTCGGTGGTGAATACATGTCTGCCCATCCGACCGTAATCCGGTGGTAACTGAAGATGCATATCTGCCCAACCGATCATTATCCGGTGGTATGTGAGGTACAATAACCAAGCCTGGATATGTACTATATACATACCTATCTTACTCTTATGAAAGTACATAGGGGTTAGAGGACCTCTTTGGAATCTTTAGAACTTTCTTCGGAGTGACGTAAGGTCGTTACGCCTCCCATTTCATCATGAGAAACCAACATCAATATCATGAATCTCAATAAGACTTGGAATCTAACTTATATCATGCTTGAACAACATTGGAAGGAAATGAATAATACGAATATCCTTGACTACTAAGGGATACATATACAATTTAGATTTCGCTAGTATATCGTGTATATCAAACGATAACTCGATTCTAAAGTGAAACGGGCAGCGTTTCCCCTTATTCTTCAACATCCATACCATATTTAGCAACCAACAACAACAAGAAGAAGCTCATATAAGTCCCTTACACTCACTTCACAAGTATTCCAAGATATACATCAAACAATTCAATATACACTTCGTATATGACACTTTATACACTTCTTCCTTACTTAACCATCTAGCGAAACCATAACAACATGATAGAAACATCAAATACGATCCAACTACAAGGAAATCATCTCAATAACATAGCAACAACATGATCAAAATAGTGCATAAACTCGATATAGTCTCTAACTCATATTTGAACCTCCTTTCATACTTTAATCCTTCAATCAAGTTATTTAAAGGATAAACAATACTATAAACATGAAGATGAGATGATAGCTTACCTTAATCACTCAAGAACACCTCAACACAGAGGTTACTTCACCATGAAGTACCTTTCAAATCCACCACAAGAAGCAATAGTTGAATCTGATACACAATTCGAAGCTTCTAACACCTTCCTTGTACTCTTAACCTTTGAATTACCTTAGGTTTACTTAGGATTGATTAGGGAGATTTTATAGGGGTATCTAGGGGCTGAGAGTGGTGAGAAATGAAAGAGAAACGAGCTTGGATCAATTTAAACAACTCAAAACATTTCCACCACCTCGACGGACCGTCAAATGGTTCTGCGGCCGTCAAATGGACCACCCAAAAAGACCCTACTGTAACCATTTCACGGTGGAGGAGCCCTCACTTGACGGGCGTCAAATGGTTCATGGTTCGTCAAATGAGCCGTCAAAATGTACTTTCCGACAAACTTGTTTCCTTCGACTCGTTTAACCTCTAATCCTTCAAATACTTACTAAACATGAACTTAAACCTTCGTATACACACTACTAAAAAACGATCAAAAACCAACGGAAAAAATTGACGGCCCGCGACGGTTTTTTCAATAAAACCAATGCGTAACCGACCCATTACGGTCCGTTAGTTTTTTGTGACGGACTGCGTCGCTTACATGGTCCGTCTGATTTTTTTAATTTTAAATAGAAACAATATAAATTTTATGAAGTGCGTCGGTTTTTTTATTTAATTTTTTTTTTATTTTAAATAAAAAACTGACACAGTACTTCAGTTTTCTGGAAAATTTCCTGCATGAATTTTTTGCATTTTCTGCAGCCACACCTGCACAAAAACCAGGACCAAAAGCTGCTCAAAAACAGCATTAAAATGCTCCAAATCAATTCTAAAAGAGCTACAACACATAAAATCACCCTAAGTAACAATAAAACACATCAAACACTATCTACACACATCAAATACAATCTAAATAGACCTTCAAAGTTCAAAAATATTTAAACGTCCAACCAAAAGTACTATTAACTAGTTTTAACATAAGTCCATAAAACATAAGTCCATTATGAAATCCAAACTACTACAACTGATCATCCGGTGTCCGGGCTACGTAATCACCGTCATCATCATCTGCATCATCATCTTCTGGGTCGAAGGGGGGGGGGGGGAGCACACCAAATGGTCCACATGCAATGTGGCTTTTAACTTGTGCCTTGAGCGATTCAAGGCTCGCTTTCATGAAGTTACTTTTCTCAACTCTTTTTTGCCTCAGTCTCAGCTAATTTCCTATTAAGTTCAGCGATTTTCTGCGCCATAGATGCGACCTGAACACTATCAACTCCCTCGGCTTGTTGAGAAGACCCTTCACCTCGCAATCCTGATCGAAGGCGACTTAAGTTGTTCCTTGGGCCTAGATCATACGCTCTACCCTTTTGTACTCCCCAACTGCTCTACACCAAAAATCTATCTCTAATTCCGGTGGAGGATGGCTTGGGTGGTCAGGCTGAGTTTGGCTGTACTGGTCCACATCTTGCATAAATTGCGTCTGTATATTAAAAAATGAAACTTAGTATATAACGAATATATCATAATTAGACTTATATATAATTACTTAAATAATAAAATTATCACTTACATAGGATTCACGAGCCTGTCCTCAACCCATACGATCGGATCCGACTCCTGGTTCTTCTTTTTTGTGTGGGTCTTTAGGAATAGTTGATCCTGAGTCGGCATCTGTCCCGTAGCCTTTTTCTGAAAAAAAAAGAAGAAGAAGTTAAAGATAGAATTAATAACTCAATAATGATATATTGATCGTAGGTAACTTTAAAAGTACAAAACTACTTACCATTGTCCTAGCCACGTGCCCCTGACTTCTTGCACCCGCAGTGTGCAAAGAGCCACCTTTCTGGGATGCACGGGCAGCCTTTGCCTGCTCAGACTTGGCGATAAACTCAGGAGTTCGCCAATATGCCTTAAGTTTCTCCCACTGTTCGTTGGTTAGCCATTGGGGCTTCGTCATATACCTTCTGGCCCTTGAAAACCAATTAGACAACCTTGCACTCCCCTTCCTCTCAAAGTTCGCAGCAACCCTATCATTGTCCATTGGATCCCATGTATAATACATCTGCAAATCAAATGGCTAATGTTAGATGATTTATATAAAAGTAAATTCAAGTTATGAAATGTATAATAAGATGCATACGTTAAACTCTCTAAACATAGCCTGTCGAGTATCATATGGGATTTCACCCCATGAAGTATAAAACCGATCGCCATAAAGCCTCCGAACAACATCCAGTAAGGCTTTTGTAGTTTCGTGATCTGGATAGTACCTGCAGTTAAAAAATTTAACGCATATAAGATTAAGATGAAAAAAAACTTTAGGAAAACTTAATAAAAGACAATCTTATTATCAAAGTAATTTTTTTTCTTTTGTCTTGCCTTTAACGTCCATAACAATGTTGAACAAATTATCAAAGTAATTTTTTCAATATGCATCACATCAAGATTATGTCATAGAAGATTATTCTTCCAATATGGTAACTCCCAGATTATGCTCTGTTTAGTCCAATTATGTTCAACACCATAACCAGGTAGTCTATAAAGGGAAACTTCTGTGACCTTAGGCAAGTGACAAACCCTCCCCCACATTTCCTTTCCTGAAAATGTTTGAGGTAGAGGGTCATTTTCAGTTTTATTCTTTCTAAATGATTGTTTCATTTTCCTGAATTTGTGATCCATAGGCAAGAACTGACGGTGACAATCAAACCATGAATTTTTGTGGCCATGTTTTAAAGTGAAAGCTTTACTATTTTCCATGCAATGAGGACAAGCAAGCTTTCCAGCAGTCATCCAACTAGACAACATCCCATACGCAGGAAAATAGTTAATAGTCCACATCAAAGAAGCACGCATATTGAAATTGCTCTTAGTTGATACATCATATATCACTACACCTTCACACCACAATTGTTTTAACTCATCAATCAAAGGTTGTAGATAGACATCAATCAAAAATTTTGGATTACGGCGACCAGCAATAACACAATTTAGGAATATGTAGGGACTTGTCATACACATCTCAGGTGGTAGATTATATGGAGTAAGAAATACAGGCCAACAAGAATAGGGTGCAGCCGAAACAGAGTATGGTGTGAAACCATCCGCACACAAACCCAAACGAATGTTTCTTGGTTCACTAGCAAAATCAGGATAAGTTCTGTCAAAATGTTTCCATGCTTCTCCATCCGATGGATGACACATAACACCAGGTGTCCTTCTATTTTCGCTGTGCCATCTCATGTGAGGAGCAGAACTCGGCGATGCAAACAACCTTTTTAACCTACGTATAATAGGTAAATAATGTATCGCCTTAATTGGAACCATCTTCCCACTAGGTGTCCGCTTATAACGCGCATGTCCACATAATTTACATTCATTTAAATCAGCATCTTGCTTATAGAACAACATACAACCTTTTGGACAACAATGACTTCTATCATACGACAATCCTAATTTGGAAACCAATCTCTTTGCTTCATAGTAACTCTTAGGTATGTCAAATTCCGGACTAACTAGTTCCCCCACAAGCTTAATCATTGAGTCCATAGTAGCTTCAACATCAGTTCAATCTGATTTGATATTAATCATTCTAACTGCAACAGACAACTTAGAATGCTGACTCCCTACCCAAAGTGGATGACTAGCCTCTTCTAATTCTTGATAGAAGCGCATTGCTTCTTCATTAGGAGGTTGCTCAAAATTTAGCTCAGGTTCAAACCCAGACTGTACTCCCAAAACATCATTAACCATATCATTAACTCTATCATATTGGACATGACTATATTCCTGCGACACACCACTTCCACCAACAACCATATTATAAAATATACCATTGACCCCATCCTTCTCCACGATCAATCCAAACATTATATTTCTCCTTAAACCCACGACTATATAAATGAACCGTAACCGCTTCCGGTTTCAAATACTTCAAATACCAGCAACGAGAACAAGGACACCTAATTACCCCTTCATTTTGAAAAGGGTGAAGTGACATTGCATGTGTGATAAATCGATCAACACCTTCAACAAATTCATCATGTACACCCACACGATCACTATTATTCATATTATACATCCACATACGATCCATCTACAAAAATATACCCACAAATTATTGAGGTTATAGAAATATATTATAACTTAAGAATTCTAACTTAAAATATAACTTAAGAAAACACAATCCCAACCAATTCTAACTTTGAATTCTCAATAACAATTCTAACTTTAATATAACTTTGAAAAGCACAATCCCACCAGTTCTAACTTTAATAACTTACGGATTCTAACTTTAATTCTAAAAATTGAAAAGTAAATCTAGTCAAATAAAGTCTACATTTTAGTTTAGTGGTTATAGAAATATTATAACTTAACAATTCTAACCTTGAAAAGCACAATCCCAACCACTTCTAACTTTGAATTCTCAATAACAATTCTAACTTTAATAACTTATGGATTCTAACAAATATATATATATATATATATATAACTTGGAAAAGCACAATCCCAACCAATTCTAACTTTGAGTTCTCAATAACAATTCTAATTTTAATTCTAAAAATTGAAAAGTAAATCTAGTCAAATAAAGTCGATTCTAACTTTAATTCTAAAAATTGAAAAGTAAATCTAGTCAAATAAAGTCTACATTTTAGTTTTAAGGTTATAGAAATATTATAACTTAATAATTCTAACTTGAAAAGGACAATCCCAACCAATTTTAATTTTGAATGCTCAATAACAATTCTAACTTTAATCACTTATGGATTCTAACTTTAATATAACTTTGAAAAGCACAATCCCAACCAATTCTAAAAATTGAAAAGTAAATCTAGTGAAATAAAGTCTACATTTTAGTTTTGAGGTTATAGAAATACTATAACTTAACAATTCTAACTTTGAAAAGCACAATCTCAACTAATTCTAATTTTCAATGCTCAATAACAATTCTAATAACTTATGAATTCTAACAAAAAGCACAATCCAACAATAAAAAAAAATAAAAAAATAAAATCCAAATAATTAAAGTATACACTTTTGCACATATTCAACCTCAATAATATTACAAACAATGATAACTAAGCTAACACAAATACATTGACAATGAACATAAAATATAGCACAATCTCAACCAAAAAAAATAAATGAAAAGTAAACTAATCAAATAAAGTTTACATTTTTTCACAAATTCAACATTAATAACATTACAAATATTAAAAACCGACCGTGTCCGTAGGTTTTTTTAAAAAGTTGACCAGCATTTGACCCAAAAAAATAATATTAAAAACTGACCCGGTCAAAATCGGTTCCTTAAAAAAATTCATTTATTAATTTTTTAAAACAAAATGAATTGTAAATTATTTAAAATATTTTTAAAACTAAAACCGACGTTGTCCGTCGGTTTTATATTAATTATCATTATTTTTTTAATAAAACCGATGTGGGACGTCGGTTTTTATAAAAAAAAATTGGCGGATATATAGTTTCAAAATTCTGCCAAAAAAACCGACGTCGTCGGTCGGTTTTCTAATTAAAAAAAATTAGAAATGCAAAAAACCGACGCATTTCCGTCGGTTTTTCAAACCGACGCAGTCCGTCGATTTTTAGCAGTTTTTTAGTAGTGACATAAGGTAGACATGTTTGCTATCGTATCCCCTCGAATATAGTCTGGTATACATAAGATAGACATGTTTACTATCGTATCCCCTCGAAGATAGTCTGGATGTCCAAGGCTAGGACAACTAACATATGACGAATCTTAACGTACAAAATTACGAGGTGTAATATTAACCCTCGGATTTGACCTTGATTCTCAGCCTTTTTAAGGAGTGTAGAAAGACCTTCAGCACAAATAATAAATAAATAAGGTGACAATGGATCACCTTGTCTTAGACCCCTAGTTGATTTAACCCACCCTACAATTTCGCCATTTATATTAAATCTATAGGTTGTAGAGGTGGCACATTCCATTACCCAACCAACAAAAGTTTGGTCAAAAGCCATTCTTAAGAGCATTTTCTTAACAAAAATCAATTCTACTCTATCATAGGCTTTAGACATATCAAGCTTCATAGTCATGAATTTCTCCCTTCCTCTTCTTTTATTTTTTAGCAAATGCATTCATGAGCTAACACAACATTATCAATAATGTGCCTATTACCTACGAAGGCAGACTGATTTCGAGATATAATAGTAGGTAGAACCTCCTTCATTCTAGCAACTAATACTTTGTCAATAATTTTGTAAGAAGTAGAGTGGGCTGGTTTTCAGTTTTGGCCTGGAGTTCAAGATTCACTATATACATAAAAATAATTTGACTTTTTATATAATGCAATTTTTTGATGAGGGAGGTTCGACTGAAAATCCCTCCTGATAACCCTTGTTACGTCCACGAGAACAAGCACAAGCAATATCAAACAATGGAGATTGCAAATTAATCTTCCGGCAAGGAGCTAGCTGTTATTGTAGAATTATATTAACCCCAGAGCCATCACGAGAATTTTTTTAAATAATTAGGAACCTACATTCAATTATTATTGTTTTAGTAAGTTTCAAAAATCACCTTTGTTTTACAAGCAGCTAATTCTAACATGAAAGAACCTTAAAAAACCAATACCTACCGTTCGAAAATGATTGATGGATATCACATAAGAATTATATTCCTTTCGTAGTAGCACACAGTGGAAAAGCAGTGCCGATTTCGGCTGAATTATTAAGAATTCAAGAAAACCCTACCCCTAATAGTCCAAGTCCATATATTCATTTGCTTGGCAACAACGGCAATTGACTTATTACAAATGAATTTGATAGGAAATAAAGACAAAAACATTACATTTGCGTTTTGGACAAGGATAACGTGGGAAGTTCCCTAGGAAAATTCTGCACAAAGCGGGACGACCTAATCATTATTCTTTTGGTCTCAATTTATGTGATATTATTTGATTGAATACGAAGTCAACAAAATCAAATCCGTTAATACTTGTAATTCTAAAGAGCCTAATTAATATTTGTGTGATTATAAATTATTTTAAATTACTTTGTAAAATAAAAAAAGTAACATTGTTTTTGAAATATATTAGCCACAAAAAAAAAAAAAAAAAAAAAGAAAAAAAAGTGCCACATAAAGAATTTTTTAGTTATGAATTCAATTAAGTCTAATGATGTTGGTACTTCTCAAGTCGTTCAATAAGTGCTCCCCTCTCCGCCTACATTTTAGCATTTTGTTTATCTCATCCTTCCTCATATTTCTGTTATTCACTGAGTCACGATTATTAGTCTCAACTAATTTATTATGAAAAAAAATGAATAACATATATTTCCCTTTCCCCTACCCTCATTTTTTTTTTGGTTTAAAAATGTGGATTGTCATCCCACCCTAAACATTCCACCACCACCCCCCCTCCTCATTCCCCAATACCCTCGACCCCCACTCCCCCTACCCCCAACCATATCCCCCCACCCACCTACCCCATCTTCACTTTCATAGCATTTGATCTAAACTATTGCTCATGGGTTGTTATTTTTTGTGTACTTACCAAACATCATAAATAAGTAACAAGATCATTTATTTTTTCAGGAATAACATTTTTCTTCCTATCAACACATTCACAATCTGTAAATATTCACTACTACTAATAATTGATAAATGAAACAAGGCTTAGAGAACTCCTTATTCCAATTAGGAAATGAATGAGACTGACAACAAATACTCATATGCATGAATCACGATACTAAACAAGGAGATGAAATTTTACATCTCAATTGTTTCCATGTGTCCAATGAAAAACCGTTTCAGTTCCACAAAGAGCTAGGGGTTTCTTGAACATTTTGCATTGCAGTTTGGTTCTTGTTTTAACTCTAGTGCATCAAATTCTAAAATTCAATTATGCAGTCCCATAAATGTAGTTGGGATTCCATATCATTGCTGCAAGATGGGAGACAATGAAAGAACAATTATGGAAGAGCTCGAGTTTTCACTAAGAAAACTCAAAATATAAACAAGTAAATATATGAAAAATCAAAGAGATTCAACATTCATTATATAAACATAAAATATAATTTTAATCTTTTATATAATGTAAATGAAGGGGAATTTTTGAGTTATGAATTCAATTAAGCAAATCTGAGTAATGATCAATATTGTTCCAACTTTTTACTAACAAAATCAACTGATATCGTCGAGTTAAATTAACTGGAAGAGCCATCGCGATGAAAATATTAAATAATTAGAAACCTACCTTCAATTATTATTGTTTTAGTCAGTGTTAAAAATCACCTTTGTTTTACAAGCAGCTTCTAACATGAAAAAACCTAGAAAAAACCTATGCCTACCGTTAGGAAATGATGAATTTTAGCATTTTGTTTATCTGAATTATTAAGGATTCATCCTTCCTCCATTCATATTTCTGTGACATTCATTGAAAACAAAGACACAAACATTACATTTGTTTTAAGACATATTACTAGCCTCAACTAGTTTATTATTGTTATTTGATTGAAAAAGACATCAAAATTAATCTACGATTATAAATTATTTTAAAAGTAAAAAAAAAAAAAGACATTGTTTTTGAAATATATTACCCAAAAAAAAAAAAAAATAACATTCCATGAGAATTTTTGATTGTCTAATTCGTTCAATAAGTGCTTCCCTCTCCGCGTACATTTTAGCATTTTGCTTATCTCATCCTTTCCTCCATATTTCTGTCATTCATTGCGTGTTAAGATTTGCAACTAGTTTATTATTGTTAGTAAAAGACATAAAATTAATTACGAAGAAGAAGACAAATATTAATAACATTCCATGTTGATTGTCTTCCAAGCTCCCATCCTCAACACTCCACCCACCCCCCCCCCCTTGGCCGCCACTGAGCCCCCAACACCCCCTCCCCCTCTCATTCCCCAACACCCCCCTCACCCCACCCCACCTACCCCATCTTCACTTTCATAGCATTTGCCTAAACTATTGCTCCTGGGACGATATTTTTTGTTTACTTACTAAACATGATATAAGTGACAAAATCATTTATTTTTCAGGAATAACATTTTTCTTCATACCAAGCACATTCATAATAATTATCAACAAATGAAACAGAGCTAAGATAAGTACTCTTCATTCCAATCCGAAAATCGAAGGATTGAGATTGACAACAAATACTAATCTGCATGAATCAAGATACTAAACAAGGAGATTATATTTTACATCTCAATTGTTTCCATGTACAATGAAAAACTGTTTCAGTTCCACAAAGAGCTAGGGGTTTCTTGAACATTTTGCATGTAACCATGCATGTTTGGATTTTGACTTCTTGTTGGTAATAACTCCAGTGCATCAAATTCTATCAGTCCAGAATGCATGTTTGGATTTTGACTTCTTGTTGGTAATAACTCTAGTGCATCAAATTCTTTCAGTCCAGATTCAATTATGTAGTCCCATAAATGTAGTTGGGATTCCATATCATTGCTGCAAGATGGTCCATAAATCAATTCCTTCATCTTACCACACAGAGTTGTACCTCTAAATTCTATTGTTGAACTTCTGTTGATCTGCACCTAAATAGATCAAACATTAAATGTAAGTTTAAACCAATCTAGTTTGATTTGCAAGAAGTTGACACTTGACAACTTATGGTTTTTCTAGTACAGCGGAAGTCGTTTTTCGAAAAATCATTATTTAATTAGCATTTCCTCTATCTCAATTTATGTGAAGGGATTCGGAGTACGAGGGTTAATATATAGACTTAATGTTGATTTTGAATTCGGTTATAAATTCTTTAGTTTTTAGAAACAAAACTTACATATTTGAAAACTGCATGAAAAGCAATACAAGTCAACATTGCTAGTGATTCAAAATATTTAAAAAAAACGTGGCGGGAATATTAAAGATTAATATTAGTTTTAGTAAACAAGATAGTAACTGATGATTTTTTTAGTGTAGATATGAGTTAATAGTGAAGGAATTTTACTTCCATCCGAAGGTTACGGAATTTGTTTTCTCCCTTTTGGTGGAAAGTATTATCGTGAATAATATTTCAGCCAACAAAACATCAAAATGAGGGACTCATTTGTCTATAAATATTTATTCAAAATTTTAAATAAGTGTTTGTCTATCAAATTAGTTGATTATTTCAACTTCAAATTTGAAATATGAAATTTGAAGCTTGAACAACATGAAGTTTTAGGAGTTTTTCAAGTTTTTACTCACAAAATTTCAACTGAAATTTCATGCACAAAGACAACTTTATATACCAGGATTGTTGGCAAGAGCTATAGCAGCTTACCGTGCAATTGATTCTGAAACATATTCCCTTTTTCAACTTTACTATAAATACTACTTTTTTTCAAATATCAACAGATTCAATATGTCCAAGCTCCAACTTATTTTTAGAATGTTTCCCAAAAAAATATTTTCCATTATTACCAAACAACCCTTATAATACCGTCATTACCTTAGTTTCATGAGAAATTTGCAGTGTAGAGTTTCCATTGAGTTGAAAGCTGGTATACACAACTTCAACACCTTCCTCATGGCATAATCGAATGATGTTATTAAAAGTGGCTAAATTATCAAGGCCAGTTATCAGAACCACGATCATGTTTGGGCCCATTTCATGGAATTCGATCTGAGGGCGTGCCTTAGTTGTCTTTGTGCCCATTTTCATTTGTTCCAAGTGCTTCTTCTTCTTCTCCAATTTCTTATCTAAGCTAGCTATGTACTTCTCTGCTGCATGTACTCGATCTGGCACTGCCACTGTGTCCTGCAGCGCTCAAATTGTAAATGATGCATATATAAGAAATATAGTACATGCATGTAGATCGTCGGATCCAGAATTTGATGTTTATGGGTTATGGATTCTAGTTCTTTTTGAGTTGCTAGCTAGGTCCTAAATAAATAAAAAGTTAAGACAAATACTCGATTTTTTAAGCTTTATGGGTTTAACTTTTAAGGTTCTTAGCATTGAACTCAGGGGCGAAGCCAAGTGGGTGGAAGTGGGTTCATCCGAACCCTTCGACAAAAAATTACACTATATATACAAAATTAATTATTGTTTATGTATATATAATAGATGTTGAATCTCCTTGGCTTCTTCGCGTGCTTACTTTATTATACTTTGAACCCTCTTAGTGAAAATCTTGGCTCCGCCACTAATTGAACCCGACATATTTTTAAAGTTATGGGTTCATATCCATCATTTATTACAATTTTAGTAGATTTTTATATATAAATTTATACTCTATGCTAAAAATACTGGATTCATATGAAGTTATGAACCCACCACCAATAAACTGCATCCGCTCTGGAGGCTGGCCTCTGCATGCATGCAAATGATGTTAGCTAAGAGCAAGTGATCATTATTCCTATGGGAAAACGAAAATAATTGGATGCATGCATGATCTCACTCATGAGAGTTGGATGGTGATGGAACAATGATCTCATCTCGAGGCGGATTCAGAATTTTAGGTGGTTCAATTTTTTCTTTTTTTATCATTGAACCTTTTACACTTTTAAAAATTATGGATTCAGAATTTAGTACTAACTTTAAATTTTAGTGATTTCACACACGCGCGCGCAGACACATATTGCTTCAGTGAGTAAAAGATGTTTAGCTCAACTGAAATCGTACCTTCTTATATAACTAGATGTGCCACTAATTCAGAAAAAGTTAGGTGTCGATCGAAGCGAGAGAGATAGAGAGAGATCAATTTCTGAAATTTTTAGTCTGTGGATGTAAGCCTAGCAGTTACGAACTTTAAAGCAGTAGCAGATATAGCTTATATGTTGGATTTTGCATCTGTTACTGCTACAGTTTTCTAGAATAATTAGTTGTTTAGTTGTAGAAGAAGTCTAATAGTTAATTTAGTACTATAATATTCAGTTTTTTAGTTTTAGTAAGAGTCTACTACTTTTGCTGTAGGAGGAGTCTACTGCTCTATTTATGTGCCTATATAAAGGCTTATGATTAGTAAAATTTATATGAGACAGTTTTTATTCATATTTCTACCTTGTTGTTTGCATCTTTCTCCAAAAAATCATAACAGTGGTATCAGCGCCTTCATTGATCTTAATGGGTCTGAGCATTCATTGAAGAAGAAATACTTTCGATCACTTTTAACCCATACCTATTTTCAGCCCATTTTAACTTGTGCTTATTTTTAACGCTTAGGGCTATTTTCAACCTATTTTAACACATGCTTATTTTTAACTCTTAGGGCTATTTTCAACCCATTTTAACCCGTGCTTATTTTTAACGCTCAGGGCTATTTTCAACTCTTTTTAACCCGTGCTTATTTTTAACGCTAAGGGCTATTTTCAACCAATACAAATTTTAATCCATAATACTTTTAACCTTATTTTTTCAACCATAACAAGCAATAGTCACTCTTTGAATGTCTCACAAACCTTCACTGGTGAAAACTATCATATTTGGTCAACCAAGATGAAGTTCAACAATTTTAAAATGTGTAAGAATAATTCTCTTCCGCTTGAAAATAAAAGTTACACAACTACTTTCAATCGATGGAAAAGAAAAATTGTCACTGAGAAATAGCTGAAGCATGTGATGAAAAAGTGCAAGAAAATTGAGGTCAAGAAGAAGAGAAGAAAGGCTCATGTTATCGATGTGTGCAAGTTCAAAAATACTCAAAAAAGAAATCCACAAGCACAAATTGCTAGAATCGAAATTAAGGAGGAACAACTTTTATAGATTGCAGCAACAGAAGCAAGGAGGAGCAGAGGCGGATCCAGGATTTGAAGCTTGTGGGTTTAAAAGCGATGTCATTGTTCTTTGGGTCTACAAAAAATGCTTAAATTGCTCAAATTTTTATATATTTGAATACAACCCCCGCATTATAAATACAGGGGTTTACATGTATAAAACACAAATAAAAGAAACTGCGGGGGTTTGGAACCTCCACCATCTGGGAAAAAAATAGCGCTCACTTTTCCCTCACTTTTTTTTTTGGCTCTTTTTTTCTCTGAAAAATGTTCCCTCACAAATAAGAAACATTAGTATCTTTTCCC
This sequence comes from Lycium ferocissimum, assembly GCF_029784015.1. NCBI lineage: Eukaryota > Viridiplantae > Streptophyta > Magnoliopsida > Solanales > Solanaceae > Lycium > Lycium ferocissimum. The sequence goes on along the minus strand of NC_081353.1, from coordinate 49,423,108 downwards.
CTCTCTCTCAAAACCCTCTGCCTCTCTCACTACTTTTTATTTCTCAAATATGACCAAACAGACTAATTAGACTCATGTTTATTTGTAACTTTGTCAAAAAAGAAGTCCAAACTACGAAATAGTTTTTAATTTAGTATAATATTCAATTTTTTTTTGATTTTTTTGTGTAATTTTCTAATGTGTACTTTTTTTTTTGTCTTGTACTGCTACTACTTCTACTAATCTATCTATTATCTCAAGTATCTTTATTTTTGGTATTTCAGTATATGGGTTTTCCCCTTTCTTAATGTTTTCATGTGATTTGTAAAACTTATATGATTTTTTATTCCTATTTCTACCTTATTGTTTGCATCTTTCTCCAAAAAACCATAACAGCTTACCACTCACATGTTCAAGGTTTTATAGTATTTCGATATAGAACATGAATATATACGTACAAAATTACTCATATTTTAATAAATATAATATTTTGAACTCATAATAATTTCAAAACCTCGATGAATTCAGTAGTAAGAAATTTAAAAAACAAACCTGTGTTAGACTAATCCAGAGAGGAATGAGCAGGAGAGAGAAATAGGGCTGGTTAATGAGATAATTCGTATAAATCCTTCTATTTTTCTCCAAAAAACATACTTCCTTGAAAAAAAAAATTTTGGACCTGCCTTAGCTGATTTAGACCTCGCGGGCTCCGGCTACTTTCCATTTTCTATTGATAGTACTAAGTATTTTTAGAAACTTTTTTCTAGGTGTTTCTTGTAAACGTTTTGCCTATTCATTAGTACTACTTTAGTTCCCAGTAATGTAACCCCTTTTATAGATTCCACCAAACCGTTCTCTCTTGGAGGTCAACAAAAACATGATGCATTAAAACAATAAGCTAGTGACGTCACCAATTAAAACATCGTGTATTTGTCATATTTCTTATTCTCCCCTCAATACAATCAAGATGGAATATTTAAAATTTATGAAATTGCGTGACGACTTGAGGTCTCAGCTTATAAGATAATAAATGAGTTCAGTAGGGCAGATAATTGAAGTCCTATGTTATTACATACTCCATTAAAGTTTAGAGCTGCTATCACTCCATGACTACTCTGATTTGGAATATTTCCACAAGATGGACATGATACCCAATCACCTTGCTAGTTAAAAACAGCTACAGCATATATATTTACATATATTTGTAATTTTATTAATCATGCATTTTTTCTAGTTGGAGTGGAAAAAGATTTTGACCCTTTGCACTTGGAGTTGACGTACTTATTATGAAAGTTGAAACACATGCATTTTAGTCTTTAGTCTTTCTTTTTGTCTTTTTTGTTCTAGTCTTTAGTCTTTCCCTTTTTTTTTTTTTTTTTTTTTTTTTTTTTGTTTGTTATTGTGGGATGTTGAATTATATCACGCGCTGAGCCGAAAATTATATTGAACAGTATAGGAATCTAGCTACTTTTGATTGTTATTGTTCAAGTGCGTGCTGAAAATCTTTTTGTTTTACAAGTAGCTTTCAAAACTCTAAGGATGTTTCTCGTAAAAATTATTTTTCTGAAACATAAGTAATTTTCTTACTTAGTATAGTTAAAAGAGTAATTAAATCTAATATATACATAATAGATGATATAGTCCTTGAAGTAAAATACTAAATTCATCTGACTCCTGTGTCAAATTTACTTATAAGACGACTTGTAATAATAGATTGACGTTGCTCAGGCAAAGTGATACTTATGCACTTAGATCAAAATGTCACACCTATCTCTTCCTACTTGTGGGAGTGGCCCACTTTAAATTCCTTTGGTCTGACTAATGCACCCGCTCATTTATGGACTTGATGAATCGAGTGTTCAAACCTTTCCTTGATCGTTTCATTATTATCTTTATTGATGATACTTTCTGGTGTATTCGATAAGTCGTGAGGAACATGCTTTTTTTTTTTTTTTTTTTTTTTTTTTTGTGATTCACTTGAGAATAACCTTGAAGATACTTGAGGAGAATAAGCCTTTTGTTTAAAAAAATTTAGTCACACCTTACACATTAATTTGCTTCTTCCTTTGTATTCAATAACTTTAATAAAAAATTGGAAGGGTTGGACCTACAATGTTTATACGACTCAACACAAAGTTAAAGATTTACAATTCGGTCGTATTCAGGTGTAAAATTTCAGAATTACGGTATTCGGTTTGGTTGTATTTCGTTTGTATCTCGCATTTTGAAATACGAAAACTTTGGAAATACAAAACTTACGTTAGAGTAAATTTCAAAATGGCTCAATTTTGGAACATATTTTTTTAAAAAAATTTGAGAGAAAAAATAGGTTATACCTGCTTTTTTGGAACATAATATTCTTTTCCTATTTAAATAGTAAGTCAAATTAAATCAACCATATTTCACACAAATCACTGAAGAATAAAATCAGGCCCTATTTATGGAACAGTTTTTTTAAAAAACAATTATGGGATTCAATTTAAAACTTCCCATAAATCACGCATAACGGTTGATGTTTCTTCCATAAAAGCTTAAATTTTTACAAAAAAATCTCTCTCAACTTTTATCACAATCAAAACTTTTTGAATTCAAAAACCACTAAAGACCTAAAAACTTCAAAATAAAGAAAATATAATTGTTGGGGGGAGAAATATAATGAAATATAGTTGATTGTTTAAGAAATATATATATATATAGTATGCGTATATACAATGGAATACAATAAAATATATATTAAAATTACGGAGGTTTATAAATTAGAAATACAAAATGCAGAAATACATTGAAATACAAAAGTCGTGAAAACAAAGTGTAGTAAAAATAGGCTATATATTTGGAACATTCACTATATTTACACCAAAAAAAATATAAATACATTGAAATACAACGAAATAATATACAGTTTTCTAGAAAATAGTTGTTTAGTTGTAAAAGAAATATCTTAAAAATTAGATATACTATTTGTTAATACTAATACTTTTGTTGTAGGAGGAACTATATAATGTGAATTATCCGAAACATTTTATCAAATACTTGTTGTGGGAAAAACCATAATACTCTCATCAATGGTGTTTTCATGGGAAATATAGCGAGTCAAAATTCTCATATTTTAATAAAAAAGGACGTTACTCATAAGATTGCCTTGCATTTGAGGAAATTGGAGCTACAAGAAGAAGTGGTGGCATATCATGGAATATAGCTGGTTAATAAGATCCGATCTAGAAAGTCCTTCATTTTTCTCCACATACTTCCAAGCCAATTTTGGACCTGCCTTAGCTGATTGACCTCCGGCTTCACTTTCCCTTTTTTCTATTGAGTACTAAGTATTTTTAGAAGCTTTGTCCTTACGTTTTGCTATTCATTGAGCTACAAAGAACGAGATGCCACCAAAGCTCTTGCGCATGAACAATCAAGTAGTAGAAAGTAGAACATTGTGTTGATTTTCAAAGATAATGAACAAAGACTTTCAATCGAAGGATTAAATGAGTTCACAAAAGGCTACCGATTTGTTATTACAGAGAAAATGAGATTTTCGACCATGGAATATTTCCACAAGATGGACATGATACCCAATCACCGTAGGATTATATCGACATATATTTGTAATTTTATTAATCGTAGTATTCTTCTAGTTTGTAAGAGAAAAAGAGATCTGGTAGGTGACGAATTAGAGAGAGAAAGAGCATTTTAGTAGGGAGAAAATAAATTTGGTAGGTGAGAGAAAATCAATTTAAAAGACTAGGAGATGGAACGGAGAGAGAAAGAGGGGGGAGGGAGAAAATAGATTTGATAGGTGAGAGAAAAATATTTGAAAAAAAAAAATTGTGGGTGAGTGGGAGAGAGGTATCTTATTTTTAGGGAAATACTAAATTCATCTGACTCCTGTGTCAAATTTACAAAAACAAGTTATGGATGGTAATTTGATAAATAATTAAGCTACCAAAAATAATTTCAAAAAAAGGTATCTATTACTAATAAATAAGTCTTAGAGGTAGTTATGGGAACAAATTTTCAAAAAAATTTAAGTGTGAATCTGGCTTAACTCTGAGGCTTTCTTGGGCCATGTGGTGTCTAACAAAGGTACTCTCTCCGTCCCAAAAAGATTGTCTTAGTTTGACTTGGCACAAATGTAACGGTTCGCTTTTTACGCAGTGTTAAGGCATAAAAGGCTACTACGAACTCGTTGGTGCTCTTTCGAACTTATTTTTTTGAAATAAGTCGCCACCTAATTTTTAGGAAATTAGAAAAACCGGGGGGTGAAGGGCTTATTCAAATACCGTGAAAAAACCTTTGTAATCCAAAGTTCTAGGTAAGGTTCTGATGATCCCCTAGGGAAGGTGTTAGGCACCCCAATATTAAGGGTCCGTACTATACAGTTGACCTTCGAATTCCAAAGTATGAGTACTTGGTATTTGCATGATCTGTATGTTTAGTGTTTATTTCTCGCAAAAAATCTTGTCATTTTGCATATCATTTTGAAAAGGGATTTTGAAAATGCTCATTTTATGTATAAGGTACATAGGTCCGGATTTATAATATCCGGGTAAAATAATACCCCTTTTTGAATGTAAGGATGTATTTCGTTTGAAAAAATAAGTATAAGATTGTTGTCTTATTTGAAAAAGTATGAACTTATTATATTTTTTGAAATGTCCAATTTTATCCATGCTTGACTCATACTTTGTTTGGTTCGAACCTTATAACACGTCTTTATCCGAGAACTCATGTGTATACGAATATATTTTATTTTGGGAAAATGCATTGTTCAAAATAATTTATGAAATTGCTTTTTGTGTTTTAGACTTTTATAGCCAACACTTGATTTGAAAGAGACCTGCCTATTTTGAGCCCAAATGAATTTGTTAAAAAGGGCTTTAGGAGTGTTTAAGTCCTCCCCATTTATTTCTTGTAATTGGGCTTTGGCCCGAAAAAAGTCTCTTGTTTTCCATTCTTGGCCTTGTATTTTTCTTTTTACCCAAAATCAATGGGTTTGGCCCCAAATTGTACCAAATTAATCATAAAACACTTGCCTATTTTTTTATCCTTTAGTTTTAGAAAACATAACTTAGTTTTTGTGTTTGGGAAAAACAGTCCATTTAACACCTTTGCAATATTCGAAAGCTTTTTGAAATACTCTTTTTATTCTCTTGTTTTGAAGATTTAAAGCCATGTCAAGTGTCTTAGTTAATCCAATTTTAAGTTATCAAAATCGTTACGCTAAATCCGGGTTTTAGAAAGAAATAATTTGGGGACTTAGAGTCAATCTAGGCGGCATGAGCACCGTTGTCCTAAAACAGTTTTGACTCTTATGGGCACTTAGTCAAAAGCCTTAAAACAGTTTTGACTCTTAGAAATGACCTTTCAACATACTTAGACCATCCAGAAGCTTTTCTCTAAGAACAAAAGGAAAGGAAAAGAAAGCAAGAAATATATTTATGGCATGATCATAGTTTGGCAAACAAGGGATTCAACCATCACATGGGAGCAGGTTTCAATCACTAAACCAAAGTGGAAAAGTCTCAGACACCAGTCATGGATAAACAAGCTAAGTAAAGATAGATAAATGACACATGGCCAGCAACAAAAGCAAATGGCAAGCAACAATTGACACTTAATTTCTCATGGTGTGGACTCATATCAATACAATACACTCGTCAACCCCATTTTTCTTGCACACAACTGGTTTAAACAATACAAATCAAAACAATCCAACTCCCCAGATAAAGGAAGACACACTTTCCAGAGACATGGAAGAAATCACACATACTTAGACTTTTCAAACATTAACAGCAATTCATTTGATTCTAGGTGTATCTTCCCCTCTTTTTAGACATGGCTAAACTGTTCTTCCCTACCTGAGACCTTTGTGAGTCCCAAGATCATGAGGAGAAGGTCAAAAAATGAGAGAAAACAGTCTCAGGATCCTAAAAGGGAGACAAGATAGGGTGGGGTCATCACCTCCCCATCTCCTTTTCCTGAATTTCCTTTTAGCAAAGGGGATCCTGGGCTCCATTGGTCACTACCTCCAGTTCATGCCTAGGCTCACCCTTTCCTCTCCTAAAACTCTTCCTCACATCGTATGGCCTCATCTTCATTTTTTAGTGACAACACTAGAGGTCCTAGGCAGGTTCAAAACAGCCTAACTCTGTCACAACTCCCACAATGGACTTATGAGACTAATGTCCAGTTTTTTAAAGATCTTTATTTCCAAGTTCAAATATGATGTACTAGGAACAGACCTACCATAAACATATAGCAAAAAATAACGAAATAG
>NC_081353.1:49411655-49416755 GCF_029784015.1 Lycium ferocissimum | reverse complement strand
ATAAAAGTAAATAGATAACCCCCCTCTATTTTCCTTAAACTAAGTTTAAGGATGCCCGGACGCCAGGAATGTTTAATCCCTTTCCCCCCAGGTAAATAAAACTTTTATCTAGAATCTCAAAGTTTTGTGGACTAAAATGGAGCACAATAATATATATATAGGTTTCCCGATTTTTTCCTAAAAAAATAAGATGGCGACTCTAACCTTTTAAACCAAGAAGAACTGCCAAGTTGCAAACTATCTTGACCCGTTCAAAATAGGGCGTAACACATAGTATTGGGGCACAAAATTTCGGAGCAGGGGCTTGAGGTTGATCAAGCCAAAACTGAAGTCATTGTTAAGCTTCCTCCTCCTATCTCTGTCAAAGGTGTCCGAAGTTTCCTTGATCATGCCGGATTTTATCGAAGGTTCATAAAGGATTTCTCAAAGGTGGCCAATCCTCTATGCAAGTTGTTAGATAAGGAGTCAAAATTTGTGTTTGATGATGCTTGCTTAAAGGCTTTTAATTGTTTGAAAGAGAAACTCACATCGGCACCTATCATTATTGGTCCGGATTAGTCTAAGCCTTTTGAACTCATGTCTGATGCTAGTGGGTTTACAATGGGAGTCGTGCTTGCCCAAAAGCATGACAAGATCTTTCATCCAATTTACTATGCAAGCAAGACTCTCAATAGTGCCCAAATGAACTACACATATCACCGAGCAAGAGTTTGTTGCCATTGTCTTTTCTTTTGAGAAATTCCTGCCTACTTGTTGGGAACCCATATGGTTGTTCACACCGATCATGCGGCTCTTCGTTACCTCATGGCAAAGAAAGATGCAAAGCTGAGGTTAATACGTTGGGTCCTTCTATTACAAGAATTTGGCTTCCAAGTCAAGGATAGGTGAAAATCAAGTGGCGGACCATTTGTCTAGCCTTGAAGAAGGTGGGCATCCATCGGATGGCCTTGAAATAAATGAATCATTTTCAGATTAGCAATTGATGACTGGGTAACATGATATGATTCCGTGGTATGCCGACTTTGCTAATTATCATGCTAGTGACATTATGCCGGAAGATTTGAATTTCTACCAAAAGAAAAATTTCTTGAGTGTTGTCCGGAAATTCTATTGGGATGAGCCATATCTATTTCAAGTATGTGCCGACAGCATCATAAGGCGGTGTATTCCTGAAGTGGAGATGATGCCTATCATTGAGGCTTGTCACTCATCACCGGTTGGTGGACACCATAGTAGCTCAAGGACGGTGGCTAAGATTTTTCAAAGTGGCTTTTATTGGCAAACAATCTATCAAGATGGCCATGACTTTGTGAAAGCTTGTGATCAATGTCAAAGGCATGGGGGAATCTCAAGAAGGCATGAGCTACCAATGACACTGATTCTTGAAGTTGAATTGTTCGATGTGTGGGGAATTAATTTTATGGGTCCATTTGTGAGTTCATACAAGAACAAGTACATCCTTGTGATGGTGGACTATGTGTCAAAATGGGTGGAAACCGTCGCGCTCCCTAATAACGAAGGAAGAAGTGTCACCACATTTTTGAAGAAGTATATCTTCTCAAGGTTTGGGACTCCAAGGGCAATCATTAGTGATGGGGGCTCTCGTTTTTACAGCCGGTTATTCAAGACTCTTCTTGAGAAATATGGAGTTAAGCATAGAATTGCCACCCCGTACCATCCCGAAACAAGTGGACAAGTTGAAGTGTCAAATAGGGAGATAAAGAGAGTACTCTCTAAAATGGTAAATACAAATAGGACCGATTGGTCAAAGAAGTTGGATGATGCTCTCTGGGCTTACCAAACGGCTTATAAGACACCAATCGACATGTCTCCTTATCAATTGGTGTTTGGCAAAACTTGTCATCTTTTGGTGAAACTTGAACATAAGGCATTGTGGGCCTTGAAAAAGTTGAATCTAGAATGAAGTGATGCCTCAAACTTGAGGTTGGAACAACTTAATGAGATGGATGAATTCCGATTTAGAGCTTATGTTAGCTCTTCACTCTACAAGACCCGCATAAAGCACTTCCATGATAAGAAGATCTTGCGAAAAGAACTTAGCCCCAGCGATCGTGTGTTATTGTTCAACTTAAGGTTCCAGTTGTTTCCCAGAAAATCGAAATCCAAATGGTCCGGTCCCTTTGAAGTAACACAGGTGTTCCCGCATGGAGCAATAGAAATTGTTGGCCCGGATGGAGAGCATTTCAAAGTGAATGGGCAGCAGGTTAATCACTACTTGGGCTTACCCAATGAATTGAAGACGATTGAGATCACCAACCTCAATGAACCATGAAACGAGTGAAACTGTCGTGCCGCGACGTTAAATCAAGCTCTTCTTGGGAGCCAAGCCAAGCTTTTATTTTCGCATTTTTTCTTAACTTTTGTTTGAGTGTGTAGGATACAAAGTCACAGGAAAATGGAGTGGAAACACCTATGACTCTTGGGAAGATTGAAAAATCAGAGGAGTAAGCAAAATCATCGAAGTTGCGGCTAACATGCGGCACCCCATCTGTGGATGCGGTGTAGTTTGTAGCCGCAACTTCAGCCCAGTGACCAATGCAAAAATGTTGAGGATGCGAGCACTTTGCGCCTCCGCATCTCAAATATGCGGTCGCATCTCTCAGTCAAGGCCACGTCAGGTAAGAGCAACTTGCGGAGAGAATGCAGGGTCGCAAACTTCAAATGCGACCGCATTCTCACCGCAAGTTGCACGAGTGTAAAAGGAACTTTGAAAGTCTTGTTTTTCACTTTTCCCCCTCTTAACCTCCAATCGTTACACTTCCCCACAATCTCAAAACATCGATTTCAAGCGACATTCTCGCTCAACTAACCTTTAAAGAGCACAACCCCTTCCAAATCTCACCATTTCTGCTCCCATTAGCCCTAAATCCATTCAAGTGCACACACACCCTTCACGCCTCTAACTTCTTAAGGTATGTAGATGGCTCTTTGATTTTACTATGAAATTTGTTTAAACTAAGAATGTTGAGCACGTTTATCATAATCTTAGAACATTATTGGTGTGCATGAAGTTGTGATTATTCTCTGTTTGGTATGAATGTCGTGTGTATGTGAGATTTCTTAGTAATTTGTTAAATTCTTTAGATTATGGGTTGCTATTTTTTTATTATCACTTGGTAAGATGTATCCATGTTTGTGGGGGGGGGGGATTAGGGGCGTGTTAGAGCTTAAATTTTGAAAAAAAGGCCTTGAGGTTTGAAAGTTAGGGCCGACAGACGGAGATGCGACCGCATTCTGAGTATGCATAGTCGCATCCGTCCAAAGGATAACTTCCCTCTCTCTAACATCCACATCCTGATAGATAGCTACGCCAAGCACGAGCTGCAGTCATTAGTGGATTGTTTTGCCGGGTATCACCAAATACTCATGAGCGAAGAGGACATGGAAAAGACAGCCTTTATCACCCTCTCGGGAGTTCACGTTACGGGGGTAATGTCGTTCGGCCTCAAGAACGCCAGCGCCACATGCATGAGAGCCATGACTACCCTTTTCCATGATATGATGCATTGAGAGATCGAAGTCTATGTGGATGATATTATCATAAAATCAAAAGAAAGCTCAGAACACACTATGCACTTGCGCAAGTTTTTCGACAGGCTTCAAAAATACAATCTGAGGCTGAACCCCGCTAAGTGCGCATTCGGAGTGCCTGCCAGAAAGTTGTTAGGATTCATAGTCTGCCGCAGGGGTATTGAGCTGGATCCTACCAAAATCAAAGCGATTCAAGAGCTGCCACCATCTAAGACCAAGAAGGAAGTCATGAGTTTCTTGGGAAGGTTGAACTACATCGGGCGGTTCATAGCCCAGTCAACTGTGATCATAGAGCCAATCCCTAAGTTTCTCAAGAAAGACACTCCTACGAATTGGACGGAGGAATGCCAAGAGGCATTCGACAAAATCAAAAGATATCTCTCTAATCCTCCCCCGTTCGTGCCGCCTCTGTAAGGGAGTCCTCTCTCCGTACCTATCGCATCAAAGAATCTTTCAATCATACGTCGTTCTAGCATGATGAAGAAGGCAAAAAAGGAACATGCCATTTACTATTGAGCAAGAAGTTTACATCTGCGCGAGGTACACGGTACACGCTTCGTAGAAAAGACTGTTGCGCTCTCCGACTTGGATCGCCTAAAGCTAAGGCACTGCCTATCAGTGTTTACCACCCACCTCATATCCCTAATAGATCCATTGAGATATATTTTTAGGCAATCGATGCCCATGGGAAAATTGGCTAAATGGTAGATGCTGCTGAGTGAATTCAACATCATATAATTAACGCAAAAGGCGATCAAGGGACAAGTCCTAGCCGACTTGCTAGTGGAAATCCCCGTCGATAACGAGCTTGAGCCTTTACGGACTTTCTTCCCAGAGCAAAGGAGGTACGACTGCTATAGAAGAAGTGTTGGATGGGAACCGTACTCGAGGTTGTTGTTCTTTAATGGGCGGTAATTACAAAGGGTCAGCATCGGGACGGTGTTGATATTAGAGAACGGAGACAACACTATGCGGCCGCAAAGCTCAACTTTAGGTGTACCAACAACATGACAGAGTACGAAGCACGTGTCCTCGGCCTCAGGATGGCGCCGGACATGAGCATACTACAGTTATTGGTAATCGGGGACTCCGATTTACTCATAAATCGGGACTCCAATTTACTCATAAATCAAGTACAAGGAAGTTGGGCGATCAAAAATGATATGATACTCCCGTGTGTAAATCTAGTGCGAGAGACTGCGCAGGGAGATTCAAGAATATCGATTTCGATACTCCCGAGAGCCCAAAATGAGTTCGTAGATGCATTGGCTACTTCTATAGCATCCATGATCCGATGGAGTGCTACTGATCTTGGGGTCAAATTAAGAGAAGAAAACTCCCGGCCGGGCGAGGCCGCCGAGGCCAACCATGGGACACCGATAAGACATACTTAAAAAGGGGGAATACCCCCGGGGGAAATTAAAAAACCCAAAAAAAGGATGGGGGGGTAAAGTTTTCCAACAAAAAATATTGTACGAAAGACACCCCATTGGGTTACTTGGCGGACCCAAGGGGGCAAATTCCCAAAAAAAGTAAACCAGGGGCCCT
>NC_081353.1:49390485-49411555 GCF_029784015.1 Lycium ferocissimum | reverse complement strand
TATCACTAGGGAGTATGCCTTTTTATCTTTGATTAAGAGTAGCCGAGATTTGGCCAAGTTGTGATCTAATTTCTTGATGGAAGTTGAGTGAGAACCTATAACTTGCTCCAAGCTTTTCATTTTATCTCTTGTTCTTTCCAAAAGGAATCGGTTGACTCCACCTTTCTGAATACTCGTGATAGCATGTATTCCATTTTGGAACTAGCGAGGTCGCTAATGGATAGTTGGCTTGAAATAGGTTGACTCCCCTTGGGTGGGACATAAGGATTTGAGCTCCAGTAGTTATTGTAATTGTTGTTGTGACCACCTTGATTGTTATCCCGCCAATGTAAATTCCCTTGCTCCTTGTTCCAACCTCGATTCTCTTGACCTTGCCACCAAGATCCTTGATTGGAACCTTGGTAGTTAGGTCAGGAACCCCCCGCTTGATTGTTTACAAAATTGGCCTCTTGTGCCTTATAGATTTGGAACATTGTTCACATCTTGAGATCCTTCCTTGAAGACCACTAAAGTATTAACCCGTTGTGCTTCCACCTAACACATTAGCCGTGAGAACCTCCATTTGAGTGACCAACTTTTCCATTGTTTCATCTCTCTCTTCCTCATTCTTGATTGTCTCCAGAGACAATCTTATTTTTGGAAGGACCTCATCCAGCTACTTAGCCTCTACAGTATGCCCAAGCTTCATTGGTCTCGGTTAATTTATCCAAGAGAGCACTCATAACATCATAAGAATTGTCCATCATGGACCCAACCGCAATATTATTGGCCACCGACTTGTTGACTCAATCAAGTGACCGATAAAATATTTGGAGAAGAATCCTATCGGGCAACCCATGTTTTGGACAACTCTTGATGTTCTTTTTAAATCGAGTACAAGCCTCTTTTAGAGCCTCAACCGGAAGTTGACGAAAGTTTTTTATTTCGTCAAGGAGTTGCAACATCTGGGATAGAGGAAAGAATTTCTTGAGGAAAGCTTGTGTAACGACCCGTTTGGTCGTTATTGCCTTTTCAGTAATTTTGACCCTTTCCCGAGCTTTTTTAACTCACGTTTAACTCGAGAAAACTATTGACATGCTTCTCGAGGTCTTTGGATATGATTGGGTGACTTTATGGGAAATTTGGGCTTAAAGTGAAAAAGAGTTGACTCATAATTGACATTTTTATAAATGAACCTTTTTCGGGAATTCATCAATTCTGAGAGGTTCGGATGATCTTTTAGAACTCGTGTGTATATTTGGTTCGGTTCCCAATGCACTCGGGTGCATTTTGAGACTTGGATTGGAAAATTAGTTTTCAGGTATCAGGGGTTGACTTGGTCAACAAGACCATCGTTGGGAATTCGAGACCATGAGTGCGTTCGTAGCGTGTTTTTATGTATGCCTACATATATAGTTTGTGAGCAGATGGTCTCGGGTGATAGTTGGGATTTCGGGTTGAATTAGTGAAACTTGTGTAATTTTCTAGTGTACGGTATACCCAAGAGGCACCGGGACCGCGATGGCCAGTACGGCCCCATACTTCGATGGCCACACTCTGCACTCTGACATCTTTATGTATTTTTAGGCGAGGATCGCGAGGAAGTGGTCAAGGGACCGCGGAAGCGGGAGCGCTGGAGCAGTTCATGGATCGCGGGAGCAAGTGACGGGCAGTTAAATTCATTAAATATGTATTAAAAGCCCTAAGTTGTTCATTCATTACCATTCCGACTTTAGAGCTTTTTGGCAGCATTCAAGGTTGTTCTTCACAGAAAATCATTGTGGTAAGTTCTTTCACCTTTCTCTCCATTCCATGCTACATTAATCACCTTAGGAATCCATTAAACATGCTAGTTTCCTTAAGAATTTTTTTTTTAGGCAAAGAGGGTTTATGTGGGTTCTTCATTCTAGGCTATTAAATCTCGAATTAATGGTTGGGTTAGCTCCTTTAAGCATGGGATTGATGATTATAGTCTACTATTTCATGTTTCTTCATTATTGGTGTGTAATTTATGAAATTGGAAATTAGGGTTCATACCCAAATTTGGGAGTTTTGCCTAGAATCCGAATTTAAGTGATTTTTTAGTTCTTCTAGCTTATAATTGGTGGGAATTGATCACCTAGAACATTAATTTCATGTTGAGACCTATAGATTACTAATTTCATCTTTTTAATTCATAAACCCCATTGCATAGGTTGGGATTTGGGTCTTGAATAGAAATAAGGTTTGAATAATGATTCTTCTTGATTCTAATTTCCTAATCCGGATATGACTAGACTTTCATTATATCGAGGCACAAAGGAAGGGCAAGACTAAGGTTTCACTGTTGGAGATTTGTTGTTCGGCTTTCTAAGTAGGTTACGGCTTACCTTATAGTGAGTCTTCGATTAGCGAAGCGTATGTTTAGATGATATTATCAGAGAATACATGTAAACCTTCGGGTATGAAGTTGGGTTGGATATTGCCTTAGGTTGGGCCTTGTTGAATGATTTGGGGATAGCCACCCCGTTGCGTTGTTGACTTATCTTGTTCTATTTACTTATTGGCTCGTTGCCATGTTAAGACATTGGATATTGGTGATTAGTGATATATCATAATTATGATATTACGGTACCTTACTTTGATTTGATATTGAGATGAGAATTGTGATTCCATTGTGGCATATTGTGTAGCCTTATTATTGATATTACTTGTGTATCATGTGTGGTACTATTTAGGATTGAATTGTTTATTTGATATTACATTGCATCATATTCGTACTCATTTTCATGATACATTTATATTGCCTTGTTATGGTACTGAGGATGGAAAGTGAGAAGGAAATACATATGCATTGAGACACATTTGATACAAGTCATCTTTAGGTTTGTGTCGCGATGTGGACGTACTATTACGAGACTTATTGTATATCGAGTCATCTACGAAGTGTGTGCGGAATGACTGATATGAGGCGTATTAGTTGGATATGGAGTCATCTTTGGGCTGTGTGCGAAGTGACTGGTACATGGACTTCGCGGGTCCCCTATGGGTTGTGCTGTCGAGATGTGATATTCCATCGTTAGAGTACATATGTACGGTGCATATGCATTGGATTAATCATTCATACATTATTGCATTGGATTGTACCTCTTGGTTTTCTAGTGATATGGTTGTGATATAATTGTGACATACTAGTTCGGATTGGTTATACTGAGACTTAGGACAGTTGGGTTTAGATGCTATAACATAGGTGATGACTTATACCGTGGTTATTGATTAGTGTTGACTTGTACCTTGTTGTTTTACGTGTTTAACTTGCTTTGTTGTCTTTATATACGTTAGCTAGTCTTAATCGTCCTATGATACCTATCGATGCATTGTTCTTTGTCTTTCGAACTACCTTTTGCGTTCTTTTATGAATCGTGCGTACGGTTGGATGTACCGCCATCGTGGGCGATAGTTCGAGGTTGTGATTCGAGTCTATTCAGTGAGCATGAGGACGTTCGCTTTTGAAGACTCTTATACTACTTATGTCTTACTTTTCATTACGGTACGTGATTTTAGATTACTTGTGTATTATTATCACTGTTCAGACTGGTAGTATTTTGGTTTAGATGCTCTCGTATGACCAGACCAGATATTGCATTTGGATTCTCATTACCTCCGCATTTCTTTGTATCATTATTGTGAGACTTGCGTTATTCTATTTTCTTCCGCTTTACTTTATCTATGATTGTTGGGATAATGGTCCGTCTACTGAGGCGGGAAAGGTACGTGCCCACACGACTTAGTGAAAATGGGTCGTGACAGCTTGAGTCAATTCCGCCCAAGTTGTGATAGACCCGGTCGGAAGATCATCCAAGCATGCTGTGGCTTCCCCCTTGAGAGAGAACGGGAAAAGACTCAACTTGACTGTCTCGCTTGAGACATTTGGATGCACGTCGGTGGTACACACCCCAAGAAAGTTCTTGAGGTTTCTATTCGGGTCATCATTGGCTAGACCTCCGAATAAGCCCTTAGTGTTGAGTAGGTGCATCATGGTGTTATTTATATGAAAACTTGCGTTTCTTTGGATCAGAGGTGGGCGGATAGCGGATGCCTACCCAGTCTCCTCTACCATGCCATCATCGGAATCAGAGTCCATCATTTCACCTAAATCAACACAATTAACAACAAGAAAGTAAGAAGAGAAAAAAAGACTAAAATTAGAGTTTTACACTAATTGGTAAATTTCTAGACGTATTCCTCTGCAACGGCGCCAAAATTTGATGCGTCCAAATTATATCTATCAAAATAGGAATAAAAGGTCGTTGTCAAATATAGAACCCAACAATGTTGGGGTCGAATCACACAGAGAATACAATGAAGAAATATACTTGCTAAGTGTAACGCTCTACTATTAGTCTATATTTCTAGGGATATATAACACCCCGTACCTTTAACCTAAGCTTTGACCATGATCCTAGACTTAGAAAATCAGATAAAGAATGTCGAAATTTGAAATTTCCTCTTCAGTTGTAAGATGGAGGTTTACGCCCATGAACAGTGAT
Organism: Lycium ferocissimum; assembly: GCF_029784015.1. Classification (NCBI taxonomy): domain Eukaryota; kingdom Viridiplantae; phylum Streptophyta; class Magnoliopsida; order Solanales; family Solanaceae; genus Lycium; species Lycium ferocissimum. Next base: position 49,407,047 of record NC_081353.1, on the reverse strand, counting down.
CGTATTTCAGTATACGGCCCGTATTTCAAGTCGTAAACTGGTACCAAAGATTTCTGAGCATTCTGGAATTTGACACTTAGAGGTTACATCGTTAAAAACGGACCGTATTTCAAAATATGGCCCGTATTTCAAAACGTATTTGGAATTTGGGAAAACTTCCTTGATGAAAGTTGTAGATCTTTGAAATACCTTTCCAACGGTATATTACGGGGGTCAAATGGACATCTTTGTAAAGAGTTATGGCCATTTTACCGAAGAGACGCATGCGATCCCTTTCGGAATACGGACCGTATTTCAAAATACGACGTATTTCAAAATACGGCTCTGATCGTGCTTGACGTAAACCGCAATTTCCCGAACGAAGATATATTCGTCCATATCAGTTCAAATCATTATTTTTCATTCCTTCAAGCCCTAGAACGACCTCCTACCCTCTCTATCATCAAGGAACACGAGGTAAGCCTACTCTAATTATTCCAAGTCAATTCTAATACATATCCTTGTAATCTAAACAAGAAATCATCATTCCTAAAACTAGGGTTTTCAAGAAAACCCATCTCAAGATTCAAGAATTCAAGATTTTGAAAATCTTCTTCAAAGCTCAAGTCTTTAATTCAAGTTTTGGAGCGACTAAGGTATGTAGAGTTACTATCTACGTGTGGGAACATCATTGTTCTTCCCCACGCCTCATAATCCATAAATTATGATTCTCTACTAAAACTAGGGTTTTTATACCATGCTCATGATAACGCTAGGTCCATGTCCATGATTATACTATGTATGAATTGTTATAATTCCATCATTGAGTTCTTAATATTTCTTTATGATTATTGAGAATCCATCCGTAATCCATGAAAACCCATATATCTCATTCCATGGGTTCATGAATGCTAGTTTATGATATATTATGCTATTTTCAAGAAAATACTATACATGTTTTACAAGTTCATGCAAGCAAGTAATAATTCATGATATCCATGTACAAGCAAGTTATATTCATGAAAACCATGGGCAGCAAGTGCCACTTATTTTACATGTTCAAATTTTTGGGAGTTGCTTTAATTACCGAGAAAGGCTTCGATAGCACAAAACTACGTAGCCACCGTAGGATGAGGATTGCTCCACCCATGTCCCGGACGATCTCTCATAATGACTAGATCCTTTCATATTTTATTAAATCTCATGTTCCCTGGCAAGGGCGGGTGTTCTGCCGGCGGACGCAACGCACCGATCCGTGATCGGTTATAAGTTATTGCTCTCCTTATGATATTTTTACCATGTTATATATATATATATATATATATATATATATCCATGCTCATGCTCGTATTCATGTTCATGCCCGGTTTTCGATTTCGGTTCTTACCATGTTATTCCATGTCCCATGTTATTTCTTTCGATTGCTTTACATACCAAGACATTCGATGTGTTTGACGTCCCATTTTATTGCCGGAGGCCTCGCATTTCACGATGCGGTACGTATTTACGAGGGTGCCGCATTTGCTCGGTAGGGGATTTGCTCGTATCAGGCTCATTGGTGAGCCCCCATCTCATTCGAGGTTTGATCGATTATCTTTATTTTACTAGTCATGCATTTAAAGGTATCTTTGGGGCCTTGTCCCAGCAAGTACATTTTCCAGTCAAGATTCATGAATAGAGGTTTCATAGGCTAGTCAGTTTAGTTATGTTAGACATGCAAGGTGTTTAGCCATCTTTGGCTCAACTCGTGTTATTTCCGCATTTATGATTTAAACAAGTATTTCATTAAATTATTATGACATCTCATATTTTATAAAAGCTCATCACGTTCATGCTATATTTCTGCTCATGTATACCTCATGATGATTCAGCAAGCCATGTGGTTCACTCGGTCACATGCAGTATGGCACCGAGTGCCGTGTTTCGCCCAGGCCATGGTTCGGGGCGTGACAGGATAGGGGTATAATAATGATTGGTTTGAAGATTGTTAACTTAATTTATCACTAATTGTTGTTAAAATATAATCTATTGGTAAAAGGACTAAGGTTGTGGTTCCAATGGAAAGTTATGCAATTGGATATCAATCCAACTCATCTATATGTCTAGATTTAATTAAATATGGACTACGTAGATTTATCAAAAGTCTCTCGACTAAATTGATAAATATCATTACTAAGCTTTCTCAAGCCTTAGAATGTAGAAAATGTGAACACCCATTTTATTTCAAGTTAGCTTTCCTATCTCTAGCTCAAGCTATTAGATGGGGTTTAAAGCCCCAAATCCTTGCTATTTAACTCTTTTCCTAATTTTTACTTTCTTTCTCAAGCAAAGGCAAAGTATTTAGGCACAAATAATGTTGGCCACCATTAAAAGTCATTAAAGCTTGAAGAGTTAATAAAAAAAAAATCTTTAACATACAAATGTAGTTGAAATATAAAACCGAATCATATAACTAACACATTTGGTCCTACAACCTTAGCTAAATGGTTTAGCTACTCATGTGCATTAAATACAAAACAATGGTAAAAAGAATATTCACAAAGCTTACAATGATTAATGGAAGAAGACGACACAAAGGAGAAAGATTCTCCTTAAAAGTTTCAACCACCACTATTCAATGGCACTAATGGCTAAAACACAACAATAAAGTCTGTCAAGAAATAGTCAATAATGTTCACAAAAACCTAGGCACGAGTATTTAAAGACAGAGAACAAAAATTGCCTAAATGACGACATGCAGCGCTCAGAATGCGGTGGCATCAAGCGTATGCAACACCGCAAACTCAACTGCATCTAGAGTTTGCGGTGTCGCATGTACTCTGCATTCTAGTGCACTTTGTTTGGTTCACTGGTTGCTTGGAGCTGGAGTATGCAATCGCATTTTGGAGTTTGCGGTGCCGCATCTTGTATCACATCTTGCTACATTTTGGCAAACTTGTTGTTGATCTCTACAAACACTTTGCGACCGCATCTCGAATATGCTAAGCCGCATCTTAGCCGCATTCTCATCATTTTTCTCCTTTTTCTGCCAATTGTTCCATTTATGCCCTCACACTAACAAAATCTTAAAACACACAAAAACATCATAGAAATAGAGAAAAATACTTGAAATAACTCCTAAAAAGAATAAGAAGTGGATGTAGAAAGCCTGAAAATCACGACTTATCACATGGTTGACTAAATCCACAAAAACCTTCAATCAGCTCCAAATGCACAAATATATACATATAAGGAAGATAATTAATACCATAAAAGCACAATTGAAGAAGAGAAGAAAAAAACTTTATCTGAGTTTCAGTTTCAAAAGGAGAAAATCTCATTAGAACTTACTTGACATGCCAAGCTTTTTTAAGCAAAGAGACTCGTGTCCTTCAAGTCGCACGTTGCTTTGATTTTTTTTTTTTGTTCCCATTTGTAAAGCAATAGAAAACAGACCACAACCACGTGAAAAAGGCTTTCCTCAATAAAAGCCCACGGAAGGGCCAAAGCACAACAAGCCTACTCATAATCAAAGCAAGTCCAAGCCCATGCAAAAGGGAGGAGAATCTTTCTGGAAATCCTTGAGAATCTGCTTGGATTCCATGGTTCACAAAATCCCCAATAACCACAAAAATGTTAGAATGTGAGGTTGTTAGAGTTTACGCTGGATAAATGAGTAACGATTTGGGGATTTAGGGTGGAGTAAGTGAAGGTGGCGCTGCGACGTTAAATCAAGCGCTTCTTGAGGACAAGCAAAGACTTTAAGTTGGGGGTGTTGATGTGCCGTGAAATTATGGCACATCTAACGCTTTTTAACTCTAAGTTTTACTTGTTTTCGAGCAAGTTTGTGTTAGTTTGATGTGTTTTGTGTGTTGTTCAGGTATTTCGAAGTTAGAATGCTCGGGAAGCGTAAAAATGAGGAAATTAAGCAATTTGTCCTGATAAGCATAAGGACGGACCATCAATATGCTCGACGGTCCGTCGAGTTGCCTCGTCTTTAAGTTCCTACAAAGTGACAAATCATCAGATCATCATCAGATTGTCGACTTGCACCGTCGACATGATCGACGGTCCGTCGAAGTGCTTCGACGGTGGAGTTCCTGCAGAGTGAAAAAGAGTATTCAGATCGTCGATATGGTCATCGAACATGTCGACGACCGTCGAAGTGCAAGCCGAACTGGAACAGGACTGGGATTGATTATTCCAAGTTTAACTTGTATAAATACCTGTTTAGGTTTTATTTTCAGACATCTGGAGTTTTAAACGTGTAGTAATTACTTGTGAGTTGTTATTACTTTTGAAGATTTTCCAGACAATTACATTCATTACTTTCAAATTTTATTCGTAAGTTCAATACAAAATTCAATTATGCAATCTTCAATCTTTTATTGTTTTCTTGTTGCCATGAGTAGCTAAACACCTTACAAAGATTGTGAACCCAAGGATGAGTGTGTTGTGATTGGGGATCGTGAAAGATATACGCATAATGGATTGTTAGGGTTTATTTGTTCTTCGTTTTCATCATATAGTTAGTGGTTGCAAACATTAGCTAACGCCGCCAAACTTTAGTTTATTTGGGAAAATAGCTAGGGTTAGGTAAGAACAAATAACAAAAACTCAAGGCTTTAAATCTTGTTTAATAAATTCACTTAGGAATAAGAGGAATTTACTTGGCATAATTAACCGTTCTTCATGCATACTTTCTTATATTTGGAAAAAGCATAGAAAGAAATAATCTTTTCTTATTGGGAAATAGTTCAGATTCACATAGAGGTTAAGTGCATCCATACAAATGATCCATTAGAAGTATATCAAGATCGATACCCATGATCAGACACTTTATCTGACGAGGACACAACCTTGGTTCTTTTTACCCATATAGTTACAACTTTAAATTTCCAGTCACTTTAAATTAGTCCACAAACCAAAACAACTATAAAACCCTTTTTTTTTTAATACACCAGGATCGCAAGATTAGTATAATACTTGTTTAATAAACTTTTCACACCATATTCTCTGTGGGATTCGACCCCAACCTCGTTGGGTTACTATATTTGACATCGTCCGCTTTACGCTATTAAAAGTGTAAATTTGAGCGTATCAAATTTTGGCATCGTTGCTGGGGAATACGGTTTTGAAATTACTAAATAGTGTTTACTCTTCTTAAAGTCTTTGTCATATTCCAACACACCTCGTTTGCTATCTTGTAAACCAGGTGATCATGGCTAACAACGATCTTCCAGTCGACAATGTTTTTGCTGATGAGTCAGAAGGGCGAGGAAGACTTTAAATACCAATTATTCATCAGAAATTGTTGCCACTACTATCAAGTTTGATAATTCCCTCTATCATATGCTCAAACAAGAGGGATACTTTCGGAATGCAGTCGATGATGACCCTCATCAACACATAACAAACTTTCTGGATGTGTGCTCTCAGCACATCCAGCGGAGTGTGACTCTAGAAGCGGTTCGGCTAAAACTCTTCAAATATTCGTTAGCTGGAGAAGTGAGAAAATGGCTCATAAATCTGCCCTGAAACTCCATTGCTATATGGGAAGAGATGGTCAAAGTGTTTCTCAGGAAGTGGTAGCCCCCAAGTAAAAGAGCTGAAATTCGTGATCAGATTTACGAGTTCAAATAATGTAATGGGGAACAACTTTTTAAAGCTTGGGAGAGGTACAAAGAATATTTGGATAGGAGTCCAAGCCATAGTTTTCCAGTCCAGTTTTGAAGGAGAAGTTCTATAGAGGTTGGATCCTATGACCCAAAACGATAGCTAACAATGCTTTGCCACGGTGTTTCATGAATAAGTCCTATACTACTATTACGTATACTTGATCGATTGACTACACCTTTTGACCCAAGCATGACATTCAAGTAATTCGATGGGCTATCACTTGGAACACCATTGATTCAAAACATTGTGAAAGATAGCCAGGAAACGCAGTAGACATTAGCACAATTGGCCACTAGTCTCTCTTTACTGACAAAGAGGCTTGATGAGAGAGAAGCAAAAAAGGTGAACGTTTGTAAAGATATCTCAGGCATGCCGCGGAATGTACCAAGTCCCGGAAGGGTCCATATCAAGAGGGCCTCCCTCAACCAATTAAGAATCTTCGGTATGCATGCGTATTACGTAGCGAAAAGGGATATTCCTTGGCCAATTCGGAGATGCGGAGACCCGACGAGGGCGGGGGTCGTACGATCAAGGAACTACGACGACGACAACCTGGCCGAGACGCCGGTGAAGGAAGCAGCGGAGCCGCCACGGAAGGATCCATGAAAGAGTATCAGGGTTTTGTGGGCCCACCTCGGACCCAACCATAGTAAAATACGTAAATTATGGATAATAAACCTTAGGGAGTCGTCCATAACCATCTTAGAGTGTTTCGACTCCATTTATGGAAGTTGCATACTTATAGGTCAATTTAGAAGAAATTGGTTCAATCTTCTTGAATGATTTGGCGCTATTTTCAATCTTGGATTGTGAGTCGCAAAAGTGCAATCAAGGCTCGCTTCCAAACTTTGTTACACTCGAGAACATGCCAAAGAAAGATAGGGAAGGCTTTACATACCTTGGTTGTGCCTTACGCTCCTCAAGTCTCAATTCCCGTTTCGTCCAAAAACGCAAATGGTCATCTTTACCGAGTTACTATTCATGCAAGTTAACATTTCAATTTGGTTAAATACTTGGCTACCGAAATTTCGGCAAGACCTCCCCTATAAATATGACACCCCGAGAATTTGACTCGGCTCAAAATAACCAACAACAAGCCAACAACAACACCAACAACAACAATTATCGACTAGAATCGCAATTACTAACATAATTAGTCTTCTTTCTTCATAAACAACAACTTCCAACTAACTTCACATTTTCAAACTAATATCAATATTTTCATACTCATTTACTCATTCAAGACCATTCAAATGCAATTCAAGAACATTTCACATTATTTCACAAATTATACAAAAACTCCACCGAAGCCATAATTCACTTCAAAACTTCCAACTTCCAACATAAATTCATAACATATTTTATCTTTCAATTCCATTAACAACTATCATAATTTGCATCATACAATTTCATTCTCCAATATTACATAAACTTATATAAAATCATATACTTTCCGACAACAACTTAACAACAAATTCTTCATGTTAACTTAAACCATTATTCTTCCATCTACTTCACAAGGCCTTAACGACACAATTAACATAACAAACAAAATTAATTCATTTCATTTCAATGTTCCATACCCCACGGCCAACATCCATATTCCCAACTTCCATCAAATTCATTCAACTTTCATTTTCCAATATAAATTTCCATCATAACCACAACTAGAACACAATATAAAATTTAACATCATAGCCATATATATACACACACACACACGGCCATATATATATATATATACACACATGCACATGCACACACACCACCAAACCCCTCATGATTTCCATTCAATTCCATTCACTCTAATATATATAAATCTTCCATAACATAAAAGGAACATGAAACCTTACCTTTTCCAATTTCTTGTTGCCACCAAGAACCTTTCTTGCCAAAAAATTATACCATGTTGGAGAGGAACTTGAGCTTAGTAATAATTCCAAAAGAGATGGATTTTTGAACCAAGAATAAAGCTCCAAGAATTTTTTCTTTTTCTCTTCTCTCTCTTTTTTCTCTTTAGCCGATTGCCTCTCTTCTCTTTTTTCTTGATTTTTTTTGATTTTTCTTGAAATTTCTAGAGATGAACAAGCATATATATATTATAATTTTTGTCACATGGAATTAATTATTTTTGGTGGACTTGGGCCTTGGTGGCCGGCCACCCTTCTCCAAAATTGGGCCTCATTTTTTATTTTTTTTTTTGGCCCAATTCTCATAATCTCGTTTTGTAATTCCCGAAACTAATTTCCAAAATTCCAATTTTGCCCTTAAGCCTTCTCCAGTGTTTCCACATTCAAGTTTCCATATCCGCCACACACTTACTGAGAAAAATTCAAACTTGGCCTTATTCTCATAAATCACAATTATTTCGAATTTTCGATTATGCAAAAATGCGGGATATAACATCCTCCCCCTTTAAAACATTCGTCCTCGAATGTTAATTCAACCTCATGGTAGATCAAAATCAGTCGGGGAGGTCTTCTTGCCATTTACATACTTGCACTTAATCGAAGAACTTGTAAAGGCCTTCATTTTCCAATTTCATCCATCTTCCTTCGATATCACCGCATTAGGGCTGTTCGTACCGTCTCAAATCGGATATACGGCGGACAGAATCTTAACCAGAACCAGAAGATCAAACGGACGTCAGACGAAGTTATATCCGGAGTCAGAAGTACAAAAGTACGACAGACAGAATCATATTCCGACGTCGTCTTAAGCGGTTTCAAAATCGAGCCGGACGTACGAAGGTATATCGACGGGTCCATAATCGAAAGTCGGACATAAATCCGTAGTTTAGAAATAGGTCGGATGGATTTCGTAATCGGAGTCGGACGTATAGAAATTTATCGGACCGATTTGAAATCGAGTCCGTATAGACACATTACGCCGGATTCACGGTCGAGGTCGGATGTACGGACGTATGTCGGACGGTCCGCGATCGAAGGCGTACATACGAAATATATCGAACGAGTCGTATCGAGTCGGATGTACGGAGATTTATCGTACGATTTGAAGTCGAATCGGACGTACCAAAGTATATCGGACGGAAATTATGATCGGAGTCGGACGTACGGTGGTATATTAAACGAAAACGTAATCGGTTCGAAGCACGGGGTTATGGTAAACGAGAACTCCACCGAAACGCGGGGGCGCGGGAAATACGGCGTACGAATCGCGATCAGAGTCGAACTACCTTTACTATACTCCAGAGACTTACGGAAATTTCCTTGTCATTCTACTTACAAACATTTCCAATCGCCATTCAAATTTGCTTTGGTTTCGAGAACCGTCTTGCTTTTCATTCTTCTCCGATCTCGTACATCTTAATCGGTGTAACCTTTTTAAGATCTCTAATACTCCACATACTCAAATTCCACTTAAGTTGCCTCAATTTCTCATTTAGTCTCCATATCCATATTTGTGAAAAATTCTTGACGTACTTCCCAGGGGGGTCACCCATCCCAGGATTGCTCTGGTCTCAGCACGCTTAACTTCAAAACTTCTATGCATTCGGATGCGTTATCGGTAATATCACTGCGTCAAATGCCCCACACGATCTTTGCCACGTAATTTAGGGCAGTTCAGCGCCTTAATAAATTTTTCAGAAATTTTCGTAGCGGGTCCCACCCCGGTCCAAACTACACAATTACCATATTGCCCTTCAGAATTCCTCAACATCTACTTCCACTTGTACTCATAATTATCCACCACCCGGGGTTTCTAGATTTATACTTATGGCGAGGACATCTCAGTCGCCCTTACTGTCACCGGATAATATTTTACAAAAATCATACACACATAGGAAATTCTAGGAAGCTCATATACTTATAAAATAATCAATTTCGGGTCTGACACGGGAGGCAAACCGTGCGAGGTGTGTCCACCATCATCCTCGTCTGTCGCTCCCTACCTACAAAAACCGCACTATCACCCACATCCGAATCGGAGGGGGTATCGGGATGATCGGACAAATCCCGGCGCACGGGTGTCCGGGACATAGAAAAGAGAAATCCGTAGCACTCTCCGAGGTGGCCGGGCTATCGGGGTTCTCCCTCGCGAAACAACTGGGCGTACCCGAAAATCCTCTCCTCCGTCGTCCCGGAAAGAAGGCTCCCGATGGATGCGCCTCAACTATCCTCCTCCGCGGAGGTAAGAAACTCTGGAGGGGTCATCGCCGGATCCTTCGAGATATCGTGTCGTAGCCATCCTCCGCGGAATCCTCTCGCTCTAGAAATCGGAGACTGCGGAGGAATCGTGGCCGGGTCCTCCGACGGATCCGTATCGTAACTATCCTCCGCGGGATCCTCCGAAGGGTCCGTCTCAATCGAGTAACCGGGGCTCGCGCTCGATCTCGGCCCGGTGACATCCCAGGGGCCTTCTTGGCACCCCCATCCCCCTCGTCGAAACCACCCTCTTCATCTTTATCAACCTACAATCACCCGCAAGGAGAGGGTCGAAATAATTTCCAAAAATGCGGACGCCGATGCTCTTTTCGAGCCTCGCTCGAAACACGCAATTCGTTGGAGGAACCATCCCGATAACACGGCTACTATCGCACGATCTAAGATTCCAAGAAAGGGTAACATAACATCCTAGATGTCCCGTAGCCTCCCGTTTATAGATGTGGGGCCCAACACACCGATAAACAAGACTCTACTAGACACGGCTGCACAGACATTCCGAGAACCGACCGCTGCGATACCACTTTTGTCACGACCCGGCCCGTGCCGGATCGGTGTCCTAACCGGACACCCACACGTACCTACCTCGGATAGGCGTACCATACCAAATACCCGGCTAATTCCATTTAAACATACATAAATTCGTACGGATTATACAATACATCGCACAAAAACATATACATATATACATACGAAACCTCGTACACTAGCCGTTAGGCTATCATATATCAGTCGCAAACTCGAGCATACGTACACGACCGGTGACAACCCACAAACCCACGGACATGTCTACGGGCCTCTAACATACGAACGAGAATCGAAAGACGGGACGGGGCCCCGCCGTACCCAAATGATCATATATACGGAACATACAACAACGGAAGATATATACCAAAAGTATCGGCTCCGATCAAAGGGAGCTCTCCAAACAACAAACGGATACCCTAAACTGGCGGCGTACCGTGCGGCGCGTCTGTACCTGTGGGCATGTAACACAGCCCCCGAAGAACAGGGGGTCAGTACGAAAATGTACCGAGTATGTAAAGCGGAAACAGAACATACATAATCAGAATAACCAGAGTCAGATATGCAAAATCGTAACAGACGGAAATCGGATCCATAGAGCGGACGGAGCGTCGGATTCGTAGCGGACCCCGGACTTACGGGCGTACGTACGAGCGAGGCTCTCGGACAAAACCGAGAACTCAAATGTATGACGTGACGAGAATCGGACTGTCCGAATCGGATTTTCGAAATGTGACGAGACGAGTCATGATCCAAATCGGACATACGAATCATAGTCCAAATCGGGAATCATGCATGCGAGTCATAATCACATACGGACGTACAAATCGGATACGGACATCCAATCACATACGGACGGATCCCGGCCCTTTAGTAAGGGACGCGGTAACGAACCCGGCCCTCGTAGTACGGGACGCGGTGGACGAACGGGAATCGGATCAAATGCCATCCCGGCCGCCATCCCCATAATATCACATAATCGGATCATAATCGGATACGGACGGATCCCGCCCGCACATCCGAGGGACGCGGTGAACAATGCAAAGGAGGTGCACGAATCACAGAACCTGGCCCGGGCGCAGTGAAGGAAGCATTGAGGCATCCACGAACAGACAAATGAGAAACCATATGCATACAGACCGACATACAGACTTAATAAAACTGAAACAGCTCAGAAAGCAGGTCAAATCAGAGTAGGCAGATTATATCAGAACAGAGTGTCCGAGAATCGTTCGGATATCGGACTAATATCAAGGTTCGTAAAGATAGGTCATAATACTTATTAGTTAGCGGACGGAAACATAATTAAGAGTTACCCATAAGAAGAACGGACGAAATAGATCAATTTAAGCCATACCGGAGTATCGGGTTTTGTGGGCCCACCTCGGACCCAACCATAGTAAATACGTAAATTATGGATAATAAACCTTAGGGAGTCGTCCATAACCATCTTAGAGTGTTTCGACTCCATTTATGGAAGTTGCATACTTATAGGTCAATTTAGAAGAAATTGGTTCAATCTTACTGAATGATTTGGCGCTATTTTCAATCTTGGATTGTGAGTCGCAGAAGTGCAATCAAGGCTCGCTTCCAAGCCTGTTACACTCAGAACATGCCAAAGAAAGATAGGGAAGGCTTTACATACCTTGGTTGTGCCTTACGCTCCTCAAGTCTCAATTCCCGTTTCGTCCAAAAACTGCAAATGGTCATCTTTACCAGTTACTATTCATGCAAGTTAACATTTCAACTTTGGTTAAATGCTTGTCTACCGAAATTTCGGCAGCACCTCCACTATAATTGTGACGCCCCGAGAATTTGACTCGGCTCAGAATAACCAACAACAAGCCAACAACAACACCAACAACAACAATTATCGACTAGAATTGCTTACTAACATAATTAATCTTCTTTCTTCATAAAGCAACAACTTCCAAACTAACTTCACATTTTCAAACTAATATCAATGTTTTCATACTTATTTACTCATTCAAGACCATTCAAATACAATTCAAGAAGCATTTCGCATTATTTCACAAGTTATGCAAAAATTCCACCGAAACCATAATTCGTTCAAAACTTCCAACTTCCAACATAAACTTCCATGGCATACTTTTATCTTTCAATTCCATTAACAACTATCATAATTTGCATCTTACAATTTCATTTCCAATATTACATAATCTATAACAAAATCATATACTTTCCGACAACAACTTCTTCATGTTAACTTAAACCATTATTCTTCCATCTACTTCACAAGGCCTTAACGACACAATCAACATAACAAACAAAATTGATTCATTTTCATTTCCATGTCCTATACCCCACGGCCAACATCCATATTCCCAAATTCATTCGAATTCATTCAACTTTCATTTCCAACATGAATTTCCATCATAACCACAACTAGAACACAATATAAAATTTAACTTACCATAGCCATGCACCATACACACACACACACACACACACACACACACGGCTCACACATGCACATGCACACACACCATAATTTCATGATTTCCATTCACTCTAACATCCATAAATCTTCTACAACATAAAAGGAACATGAAACCTTACCTTTTCTTAATTTCTCCACTTGCCACCAAGATCACTTTCTTGCCTTGAAAATTATACCATGTTGGAGAGGAGCTTGAGCTTAGTAATAATTCCAAAAGAGATGGATTTTTGAACCAAGAATAGGCTCCAAGAATTTTTCTCTTCTCCTAGATGATTAAACATGGCTTCTTATCATAAATCACAATTATCATCACATTTTCCGATTATGCATGGGCTTGGCTACTTATGGACCATGTCCGGCCTACCATGAGGAACTCGGATTGGAGGGGATCACTTTCTTATGTCATTATCTAACGTGTCCCGGCCCTTTGTTCATGGACTCGGTATTTTGCAATTCATGAAACAAATTTTCAAATATACCAACGTTGCCCTTGACCTTCTCCGTGGGTCTCGGTGATCCAATATTTTCCATAAGTGACAACATACACACCATATAAATACATACGGATAACGTTATTCTTACAAATCACAACTCGGTGAATAATTTCCCGAACGTGAAAAACACGGGATATAACAGTGGAATGAATAAGGACTCGTTAGATAAATCTTTTGTGCTTATATGTATATGGCACAACGTGTAAAGATACGATGAGCCCACGCATGAGTTGGAGCAATGCAAAAATTGAACTCGATGAACACGGCCACTTCGATAACCAGGCTCGAGGGCGAGTTTCGGGTTCGTCCAACTTTTTTCCATTATTCCAATTTTGGTCCCAAATTTTTCTAAATTTTCCATGCAACAAATTCATGAACGAAGAACATTAAGGCTTATAACAAAATCATATTGGAATACCGGATGGACGACTCGTATCCAAATGCATAGGAATATTTATGTCGACGCTCGTACTTATCATAGTTAATCCGGATTGTCTCAATATACAAAAATGCCCGGATATAATCGGGATACTTTGTGCCAAATATCATATCATGATCCTTTTAATCTCTCAAATACTTATAGCTCCCGGGCATCCTCCACACTTGTATTGAAACATTTCCATCGGAATGATATCGAAAATATTCAAAATATGCGTATCGAATCGGATGGACAATAAGCTAACCGGAATACTCGCCTCGCTCTCTCTACGTCGATAACAAACCTAAAACGTGCCAAAGGTTCATTAGTCTTGTATTCTACTACGGAGGAACAATATACATAGGTCTCGGAATTGTGGGCCCACCTCGGGTCAAATGAGGTGCGTAAGGAACATCTTTACACCATAAATATCATTCGTGATAGTTTTAAGATAGTCGGATTTGTTCTAACGTTCTACACTGTTTAGGATCTCCACCATTAGCAACATAATCCGATCATCTCTTTTGAAAGCAACATAGGGCAATTTTTACGTGGATTAGACAAGTGGCTTGTGAAACCTGCGATATTGAGCAAGTATATCTAGGACATCCTCACATCGAAGTAAACACGTGAGCCTTACATGCCTTTTCCATTTTGTGCAATCTCATAATTCAAATCCCGTAGCCTCCAAAATCTACAATTGGTCACGTTTACTTTTATTAATCATAGTGCTTCAAGCATTTAATGACACTGAAGCAATTTAGAAGCTTAATCTTTCAAATAAATTCACTTATAAAGGGAAATTCGCAATATGGCTCGTGGAATTATGGAGGAAGACGTAGATACAACTCGGCCAATTTCGGAAAAATAATTTTTCATGAATCGTACTCGACAAAAAAAAAAAAAAAAAATCAAGAATCATTTGAGCCACTCTCAATATTCACAACGATTTAATGCCAAGCCGTGTTGGATTTCAATCAAAGTGTAACCACACATAAGTCCTTCTAGAATAAACCATATCTTCCATCGTGCAAGAAATTAGACATGCAAAAGAAGGAGAAACCTCACTAATATTACACTTTGAACTTCTCCACTAATCTAGAAACAATTTCCACTTGTTTCTCAACCCAAACAATTCATATAATCTCATAGAATCATTTACGACAACATCAAGCTACAAATCATGAAAGTTTCATCATTGTAGCCAAGTGAACATCATTCTTGAGGTAAGAACTACACTTTTTCTTGTATATTCCTGAATTTCCCTTTGTTACAGCAACAACTAACAGATGGATGAAATTAATCCATTCTTTTCCAGGTCATGTGTGGCCGTGACTTGCGGCCTCAACTATATATGTTGTATGTTGTGTTCCATATTTTAATAATTTTTTTTTTTGTTTTGAGTGCATGTTGTAGTGTACAAATGTAAATCATCCATGGAATTCATGGAGAATATGAATATAGGGGTGTGGCCGTTTCCATGTATTCCTGTGTGTGTAGAAATCATGTGCTAATTATTTTATTTAGTTTGGTTGTTATTGTTGTGAATGTTTCATGTTAATAATGGAAATTGAATGATTTTGGAGAGGATGTAGTTGTGTATGCTTGATGTTGGCATGTATTTTCCTCATGTGGTGTGGAAGAAAATGAGTCAATTTTTATTTCATCTTTCTTTCTTGTTGTGTTGTGAACATTATGTCTTATTTTGTCCACCTTAATAATCTTAGTATATTTAGTCCATTTCAATCATGTGGTTGAAGTTCTATGTAAATGGAATAATATGTTCTTACTTGTATGGAAGAAGATGACTTATTTGTGGTGATGTTGAAACATTCTTTTTGCTATTCCCTTTTTTTTTGGACGCCCGGAAGGTTTTGAAAGAATTTTGCCCCTAAATTGATTGATTTTACCATTTCTTGGATTGAATTATTTCCGCGTCAATATTTTTCATATTATGATTGATAGTTTGGCCGGGTTGAATTCCCGGATTATTCTATCTCATACAAGTCACGCTAAGATGAATTCATGGGAATGATGTATTTACGGGATATAACAATCTTCTTGCGAAATTTCGGTAGCCCGTGCCATTTTAAGATTTCACTTCTAAATGCTTTCTAATCAATGTTTGGTAAATATGACCAAATTGTAGATTTTGGCAGTTGCAACCTTTGAATTTGAGTAGCATAAGAAGCGAAAAAGGTATGTAAGGCTTCACCTTTCTTTCTTGGCATGTCTTAGACATAATAGGCTTGAATATGGGCCTCGGGATGATTCCATTCCTAGAAATCCCGCACTTGAAATTTCCCATTTTCTTTTAGTAAATTGAATTAGAAATGGTGTGTTTTTATTGAAATAATTGTTTAAACATCTCTAACTTGCCCAAATAGGACCCAAGTGACCTTAAGACCTTCATAAGTGACTCATGAAGCTTAACGCACGTAAATTGTGTACGCCGCCTCATTTGCCCGAGGTGGGCCCACTATTCCCGGATTTCTCTTATTATCCCATTTGGCTTATTTTCATTCTATAGTTAAGGAAAGCTTTTGGGTATTATTCCGACTCTAAATAATAGTTGTTTTAACAAATCCATTGATTCCAAAGCATGATTCTTCTCCTCCGATAGCTAGTAAATGTTTTCCAAAATGTCCGTATTTTCCCGAACAAGGTTTATGGCAAAGTAAGTTTTACAACAATGACGATGAACATATTCTCTGATAACATGGATGATGTCAAGGAAGAAAATGTTTACATGATGAATATGACCATGATGATTCTATGATTAAAGGTTCCAAGTCTATGATTCAGTCGACGAGATGAGAACGTTAAGCTATTTGAATTCTCCT
>NC_081353.1:49321510-49390385 GCF_029784015.1 Lycium ferocissimum | reverse complement strand
GTTAGGGGCTGTAGGATTAGAAGCCCGAATTTTTAAATTTTTGGCTGAAGGGGGATATATTGAACCAATAGTATAACAACAAGGGAATATTTGAATCCAAAGTATAACGATATTTGGCCCTTTTCCGATAATACTGGGGTATATTTGGCCCTTTTCCAATAATACTGGGCTATATTTGGCCCCTTTCCGTTATTTTTTTCTTTTTAGCTAAATAATTTTAAATCAAACCAGCCTGGGACGCATTTTCATTTCATCTGAACATAAAATTTGGCAGTAATTTGGGTTTAATCATTTTTAGCTAATAAACCTTAAGAGAACCACGATTCCTTTTAACTAAAACAAGTTAGTAACTAAAGAAAATTCAAAGATTTGCTGAGAGACTTAAATTACGCAGCTCAAAGTGGACCGGCAAGTTACAAGTCAAGTGCAATATCAACAGATGAGCTACTGATTCTGTTAGTTTCAGTAACATACAGCAGTACATACAAGCCCATACGACAATTTCTACATAGCCACTGAACTTAAATTAACCTGTAACTACAATTTAAACCTTTTAACCGTTTCTACATAGGCACTGGACTTTAACCTGTATATACAATTTAAACCTTTTAACAGACCTTGCCTGGACAACATCTTACAGTTAGCATTCCTCATCTTCTCCAGACCCTCCTAGCAGCAATGGCTTTCTGTTAGTACCTAAGCATTCAGTGTCGGAGAGTAAGCTCAGCTCGAAGATGGAGAATTCCATTGATGAAGTATAAACTACCTTCAGCCATAAACGCAGTCCAAGGCATGCCAAGCAAGTTCCTGTAGCCAACGGCCTTGCCACCGGTGAATGTGTAGTTCCCCTTATACTTGCTCGCATATTCCTCGGTTGGCTTTGTCCGAGCGGCAAACTCATAGTCCACCGCAAATGACACTGACCCTTTCTCTTGCATGCCTAAGAACAACCCAAAGCAATGGAATGAACTCTGTTGATCCATGTTACAATGAGCTGATAGGAAAAAACCCTGTCCACCCAAATGGAAAGCCTGCGAGTAAACTCTACCAGTAGGAAAGAGATTATTGCACTCTTCCCGTTTTAAATCTAGGTAAACGATACACTGCTGACGAGGCATTTCAAACTCAACAACTTTAACTGGTCTATACTTGTATGCACGCTCCACAAAAAGATGGTGTGAGGCATTGCCCTCCTCAGCAGCAAGCGAACGCTGCCGGTATGGTGCTTCAGCTTTGAAAAATAAAGCATCCATGACAACCTTGGAAGCTAGTTCAGGATCAAAATCATTGCAAGTTAGAAATTTTTTCAGCTTCCTGCATGTCATGTGTGGAAAACGAATGAGGCGACAAAGATGTGAGCTCAATATTTCACGTCGTTCCTCCAAGTTTGGGTAATGGATACGAGCCCACTTCAACAGAAAGTCATAGACAGCATCCTCCGAAGCAACCTGAAGATTGTCATTGGAGAGGACAGCCTCAATTCCTGCAAGAGGCAAGTTCAATACCTCTTCTTGGAACCTGGTAAGATATTTAGGATAAAAGCTCAGATGACAGATATCTCTGCTGAAACCATCAAAAAACCATATCTAAGGAGTGAACAAGTTCCTGATATATAGGTTAAATTGAAAGCATTCCGGAAATCTGATACAAGAAGCCCTTTATTGATAGGTAGATTGGAGGTCCTTTATTTCACTAGCTAGTAATGAACAAAAAGGAAAATGTTAACAGCAAGTTCATAACGCCCCAGAAGTAGGCTATGTCAAATGAAGTGTTCGCGAAAGGCACACTCATCCGGAAATATACAGAGGGCAGTTGAGACGGATGACAAGCCTCTTGCTTTCCTTCACATTCCATTTCCAAACAATCAATTTTAATTTCAATAGACCGAGTGAGTAATGAGAAAAACTATATTTTGGAGGAGCTCTTACTTGGTTATATCCTTGAAACGTGCAGCAAGAAACTCTTTTGCAGCATCTGTCAGTGGCAGAACTGCATCAGCAATTAAGACACTAGAAGGAAGATCCAAATAGAGCAAAGCTGATTCACATGTCATGGGAAGATTGCGCAGTAAACGGCTGCAGTGTCTCATGCATGATGCAACCTCAAATTTGTCAGCAGCCATAAGCACATCAAGCAATGCAGTAGGCGTTATCGTAGGTAAAGTATTGCAATACATGAAATATAGTAAGTCCATGAAGGCAGCTTCTTCTGCGAAAAAAGAGTAAGAAATCCAGATGTGAAAAGAAGAAAATTTGTGATTACAAATTAAAGAAACTATGTTCACTAGTTAAAGTAACTACGTAAGAATTCTTCTTTAAATATATTTAGAAAGCAAAAGGAAGAGTAGTTCTTGGAGAATGTTATTAACCTTGCAAACATATTAGTATATAATCAATGTCTCACACGAATGCTTCTAGGAGTATCAGACATGATTCTTGTTCTGGTGTCCAATTCTTCTATATATAGAATGAGTCATCAAGATAGATAAATTTGTGGATACATTTAAGGACAGCAAACAAGCACATTGGTTGAAGTATGGTTTATCAGGTATATAGACCCCGTATTGTAACATGTTTTGGAGAACCATGTTTGGAGTTCAAATGTCGAACATAAATCATGTGCACATTTGGGCTGCTCAAATGTGATTTTTCACATTTTTGGTGAAAACTGTCTCTGAGTAGCTTTTTTCGAGAATATTATATTTCTAATGTAGCAGTCAGCATGCTTTACATAAATAACCTTTGTCCATGATTTTACATAGTTTACAAGAGATGATATTACTAGTTTATAATCACATTTACATTTCAGTTTCCAACCGCTCGACAAAAACGTTTTCCCATCTTTTTCTCTCTTTGATAATGAAAATATTTTTCCATCTTATATGTTTTTCATTGTTCGGTCGTTGAGAAACGATTGACACCTTTCTATATTTGAAAACTTTTTACTTTTTAACATTTCTACTTAGCCCTTAATGATTTCGTTTGATAAAGTAAATTTCCCCTTAATGATATACTCCGTTAAGAATTGACATGGCTTTCAAGAACACTAGATACTTGGTACTTCAGGGATGTTATGTATTTAACTCATGTGTCAAAAGTTTTTCTTTTTAAACTACAAGTCAATCAAACAACATTTGATAAATTGAAGTGAGGGAGTATTATAAGAAAAACCTTCATCAAAACCTATTCTAAGAATTCACACGTGTTCAAATCTATTTTGTCTCCCCAGTTTTCACACTGCCGCTCAGTTATCTAGTCGTTAAACAGCCCATGAGCCCCAAAACCTCAATTTTCATTAAGTGATTGATGCACATTGCTCTCTAACTGCACATCCTGATCACCGAAAATTTGTTTAAAGAGAAACTAAATGTAAGATTATAAGTGGCCCAAGCTGATCCATTCATTCCAATTTTCTAACACTAATAGCAGCTACCACCCCTATTGAAATGTCAAATCATGTGCATAGTATGTGGGGGAGGTGGAGAGTCTGTAAAGAGAAGAGGAAGTACATATAAACAAGATACAGCCTACAAGCATTTCAGTAGATTTCTAGTAGTACTACTCTACGAGGACAACTTTCTAAGGAAAAGGACAATACAATGAAAACAGAACATACAAAACCACAACTAAAATCTTAATACTAACCCGAGGCATGGATTTGTACAGTAACAAGCCGCTGCACTGATTCCTTCATGCCATTGGAGAATAGCTACGAAGAAAACAAAAAGACGTCAAAAAAAGAGCAATCAAGAGTTCCTGATTAAGCTATAACACAGCATTAAAGACTCCTAACCTTATAAAAGAATGGACTCTTTGCGGCCAAAATAGGAGAACTGATGTGTATAGTTCTAAGTCGAAGCGCAGTTGAAGAGTCCATGTTTGTTGACGAGTCAGTGCTCTTAGAAGCTTCACCGTCACCTTTAAAATGGCGCAAGCTTGTTTCAAAGGGAATAGAACAGATAAAGAGACAAAAAACCATGCAATGATAAAGGAACTTAGGTTTCACATGCCATTACGTCATAACAAAATTGAGGTTTCAGATTATGCACACAAAGACGTCACCTATATTCAGAGGTGGACCCAGGATTTGAAGACGACGTGTGTGTGTGGGGGGGGGGGGATGGGGTTAGTAGAATCCGTGTCATGCGACACCGCTTTGTCGAGAAATTTTATCAAAGACACATAAAACCGATGTACTAGTTAATAAATATGAATTAAGAAACAAAAATTGACATAGGTCATTCTCTAGTCCGATGGTCATGAACCTCACTTACATATTGAGGTCGCCAGTTCAAAACTCGCTAGCTACGCGTTTATATGCATTATTTGAATCTATTTTTATTTTTTTTTAAAAAAAAGCCAACGAATGCAGCAACGGAGATCCGAACACAGGTCAAAACACTCAAGCAAAGAGCTTAAGCAGCGTGTTGGAACAGTGACCCTAATCAGCTTTCATTTTTTAGGGTGCCTAAGGTGATATATGATTCTTTTTCGAGGTTGTATACATATGCATAATGAAGTTTTTCGGAAGTTAACAGGGTCCAGTGACCCCTCACCCTTCCATGTGGGTCCGCCTCTACCTATTGCCTAGAAGAGTGATAGCCATGTTAGATTATATCTTAGATTCTCATATATCAGGATCTAATGTTCAAACAGTTAGAATCCTTGAAATAGCGGTACAATAACGGAAATAAGATAATTTGGTCCATGGCGGGGAAGTGCATAGATACCCGGGTGATCTATAGTCGTCTCAATGCCGGATGGAGGTTCCTCAGCCATTGCAACAACTTCCTCATCTTGGTTCTCATAAGCAAGAACATCTTCTGTGTCCAGCATACTACAATTCAAAACCTCCTCCTCACGTTGCGTGAGCACGTCCACATCTGAGAGGTTTATGATATGAGCATCCACTAGAAAGAATAACAAAGGGAATAATCTGAAGAAACTAATTAATAAGCACAAATTATGGTAAAGCATATAACAAACTTAAGTTAGTTTTCTGATAAGCGAAGAAACGAGAAATGTTACAAGAAGGGGACAAACTCAAATGCGTGCTCTGATAGCTGACAAACTTAAGTATGATTTTGAACAGCTGGCAACCTTAAGTTTGTGGCACACGGAAAATTATAGTAAAATTTACAGCCAAGGGTCTATAAGACTCTTCAGAAATGTCGACGGGTGAGTGTGGGATTCTCCAAAAGTAGTGCATTTTTGGAGAATCCGACATGGCTGCGGCTACATTTTAGGAGAGTCCAAGCAACATAGGTCTGCGTATAGTCGTATACACCACCCTCCCCATACCCCACTTGTGGGATTACAGTGGGTATGTTGTTACAGCCAAACTTGTCAGAAACACACTTTTGACTGAAAAATAACAAGACAATTACTACAAGATCATTGTTTTTTTAGGTATTTGGTGGTCAAGCAACCATATTTCCAAATTATCAGATGCCAAAAGTTAGTAATTTATGTTGCATTTGCAAGACCAGTTGTAAAAGAGGGTCTATCATTCATCAAAGATTCTAAAAAATAAAAACCTTAAATTCACAAAGGATTTGAGTGACCCACCTAGATAGTACCGAACTAAAACCAAAAAAAAAAAAGAACAAAAAACAGATAAGACAGAGAAATAAATTCAAATCCTAAATTTTGCATCTTCTCCTTGTAAAGAATGATATGTAAAATCCCATTTTCACATGCATTAACCATAAAAAAATACTCCCTCAGTCCCAATTTATGTGATACTCCAAAAAAGAATGACACCTTTATATATTTATTAAGAGCTTAACTTTAAACTTTCTATTTTACCCTTAATGAGATGATTTACAGTCAAACAAATATATATGACTTGTGTTTTAGACCACAAGTTCTTTTATTCTTAAACTTCGTGGCAACATCTAAATACACCCTCCGTGCCAATTTGTTTGATTGGTTTTGACTTCGACACAAAGTTTAAGAAAGTTAAAAAGACTTTTAAATCTTTTGATCTTACACTAAAGATATATCAAATGTACCCAAGACATCGTTGCTAAAAAAAAGAAAGAGAATTTTTTTTAAAAAACAAACTAAAAATTAAGACAAACAAATTAAAATAGAGCCATAGAGGCAGTACCAAATATACGCACATTAAAATCAAGAAATGCCCAAAATTCTACCCAAAAATAAATAAATTAAAAACCCTAAGTGGAATTAAAAGAGCTAAGCATACCATTTTCTTTCTTGATTTCTTCTCTCCTGTGTTTGCATTTCCGAGCCCAATCAATGACACATTTCTATATTTAGTAACAATTTAACTTTAAACTTTCTATTTTACCCTTAATTGAGATAATTTACAGACACACAAATGTCTGTGACTTATTTTAGATTACAAATTTTTAAACTCCGCGTACAGTCAAACACCAAAAAGGATGCAAGTTGAACATCTATATACCAAAAATATACACACATTAAAATCAACAAAAAAACAAATTTCTACCAAAAAAAAAAAAAAAAAGATTTTAAAAACCATACCATTTTCTTTCTTGATTTCTTCTCTCCTGCGTTTGCGTTTACGGGCCCAATCAACAACACTGCTACTACAACAACATCCCTCACCGTTGGATTTAGAATCAGGAACAATCTCAACCATCAAAATCCGATCAGAGAAATTACTGTCGTTAAAAGCGAACCCGAAATCGGATACAGTACCCGACCCGTAACCAGGAGAGAAATCTGAATCCATTATAGTTGGGTTGCTGTTCAAGTTTTTAATCCAAATTATTAAAGAAGAAAAAGTTTGTGAGGATATTATTATTGTTATTATAGGGGTGTGTTCAGTTATGAGTACACGTTGTATATTTTTCTGCTTTTAGCTACTTTGTTCCTTTTCTCTACTTGTTTGGATGGTTGTTTGTTACGTATGCTACATTCTATTTTATTTAAATTTTACTGTATTGTATTTTAAATTCATAATAATTACTCTCTCTGTTTAATTTATGTGTTACTTTTCGTTTTTTGAGATTCAAATTGTATGAAGTTTGATCAACATTTTAATATATATTTTTTCACCAAAATGATATGAGAAAAGTTGTAGCTTATAGTACTTTTCATGTAGTTTTTAAATATATAAATTTTAATCTTAAAATATCGAGTTTTAATCTAATCCAATTTAGCTTTAAATTTTAGTCAAATTGACCTCGAAATGCAAAAAATGCCAAATAAATTGAGACGGAGGAAGTATTATGTAACAACAGATTTGGTGTGAACATGTCTCTATTTTTCTTATACATTTAGCCTTCAAATTGTTGATGTCTGACAGAAATGTAACCACAAAAAATTATAATATATAATATATTCAAATAATTATACTTGTCAAAATAATACACATATCATACGATATTAAAAATACAATATGAAACAATACTTAATAACCGTCCAAGCAAGGGGCAGTGCAAATTGGATGACACACGTCTTTGATTTCGTTGTTTAGTTATACTTTGGGTTTGTAATACTTTGTCTTCTTTCAGTTGTGGGTCATATTTTCTGTTTTGGTACATTGTTCGTTTCTTTAACAGCTTGTTTGGATGGTTTTACATATTATTTCACAGTGTCTCATATGTATTGTATTGTAGTGTAGTAGTACTTATTTTGATGCATACAACATTTGATAGATTTTACTTTCTCCGTCATAATTTATGTGGCATTTTTAGATTTCAAAATTCAAATAATTTCTGAATGTATTTTTTATACATATTTTTTAAATATTTGAATTGTCAATTTTAAGTGACTTATTACTTTTTAGTAGCTTCTAAATATGTAAATTTAATTTAAAAAACTTAAAAATTTTATATCCGAATTCACCATTAAAATTAAATTATTGACTCTCAAAATTGAAAACGTGCCTCATATTGAGACTTTTCGTCATTACATAACAATGTATCGAGCGATTGATACAATAATATGTAAATAGCAATGAAAATAAATCTTATATTTAAAATAACTATACAATAGGTAACAACCATCCAAACAAGCTGTAAGCCTGTAACTAGGGGGTGTGAATTGGGTGGCAGTATATGTGTGATTTTATACTTTGTGTTAGTTAATACTTTTGTCTTCTTATAAATGTGATTGAGATACTGATAATCTGTTGTTTAGTTGGCGTTATCATATTCGCAAAAACCAAAATGATTGGGTCCTCCTTTTTCTTTTCTCTTTTTTTAATCTTTATTAATAGACCACAAATGCAGCACACGCGATTAGGATAGAACAAGTAGGTTAAAAAATTGCCAACTATATATGTTTTTTTTTTAAAATTTATTTTAACATCAATGTATTTTGACAACTTGGCCTCATGACCACAAGTTTAAATTTTTAATCTGGAACTAATTACTTGAAAAAGAAAACAAAGGAGAAATAAGTGAAGGGAGAATCAGATTATTTTTGGTAAAAGGGTAGATTATTGACGAAAGTCCAAATTCTGTAAATTTGGCATTTAACTCAAAATGATTCATAAATAATATAATAATGATGGTGGCGATTGCAAATGGTTTAAAAAATAATTTGGTTAGTGGTATTTTTGTAGTGATTGATAATTTGGTTAGTAGTGGTGGCGGTAAGTTGTAGACTGATTGATAGTGATATGATTGAATGATTAGCATTCGGTAATAAATGAAAACGATGATATTAAGATTTTATTACAAATCTTAATTGGGGTTTTTGTAACATACAAAAAAACAAACGAACTAATATCAAGATCTTCGATGAAAATTTAGACATGGATCAATAATGTACATCGGACTGATTAAAATTAATAACTTCTTTTAAGTATAAACAAATGAAGCCTAATGGTCTTTATTGTTACAAACACCAAACACCATTTGCTCCCATCACACAAAATTCATGTCGAACTAATGGGAGAAGTCACGTGTCTCAAAGGATAGCAATTGCTCATACCAAACTGATGTAATCGAGAAATCCAAAGATAGATTGACAGAACTTTAAAAGGAAGCCCAAATTAAAATAACAGAATCTAAACCTTTCAATTAGCTACAATCAAAATTCACAAACTTGAGTATAGAATAACCCAAACACTTGATTCAAAGCAATTGAACAATCTGGATTATCAAATAAAAGAATGGAACCCACCCTAAAGGAATTCAAACCACAATTGGATTGCTTCAACTTTACAAGACATGATTGAGTGTGACACCTAATCACAACAATTCAATGTTTGTTCATTCAAAGTAGTCTAATAAGTCTTTACAACACTTAAAAATAGGTTTTGCTTGAGCTAAAGTTCACATGCATATGTAAATGCAGTCAGTGGTGAAGTTGGAAATTTTCGAGAAAATGTATAAATATCACACTAGGAATTTGAATATGTACCTTTTATGCCAAGGAAATTTAAAGTATTATATATAAATTTTAAAAATATGTTTACTCTATTGCACTAGCTTTTTAACAAAGTGATCTGGATTGAATCTCGTTCCGTATATCTGATTACGCCACCGGGTGTAGTCCTTCTCATGTTTCATTTCATAACATTAACCTCCCTTGCATTTTACGATATTACGTTTAATTCTCTTATTGGGATTTTTTTTGTAACAACTCTTTTAACTTAATCTATCTATCTACGTTATTATAAAAGCGTGAATATAAATGTTAGTTGACTAAAATATTCTTTAAATATTGAACTACTTTTATGCCCTTTAAGATGAATTATTTCTTCAAAATATAATTCTTTATTAGACAAAATTGTAATTTAAAATTTCCCCCAATATTAACTTCCATGACTTCTAAACACAATCGAATTTCAACTTTGCACGTCCTACCTATTTCTTTAATATCTAGGACTCTGAAGTGTGCTACTTAATCATTATAGTCCTAATTGGAGTTCAGCAAATTAATTTTATTGTTATAAGGCATGAGTTTTGATTTTATTTTATTTTTCCTTGAATACAAGTTTCAAATTGCCTCTCCTATTTTCTCTCCTTAAAATTTTATTCATAAATTAGTTAGAATTCTAATTAAGTTGGTTATTCCTATTTTTTTCTGTAATAAAACTAGCCCATTAACGTTATGACTTATGTGTGAAGGAAGTCAGCACAAATTCAAATTCCTTTTAGTGGATAAATAAATCTACTAATTAATTTTATAGGATATTGGTAAAAAAAAAAATTGAAATAGTTTTTAGTTCTGAATTTGCAATTCAAAATTTATTATTTTATTACATATTTCATAGTAATTGAAGCAAGATATTTTCATGCAAAGCACGAACATAGAGACTAGTACTATTTTAAAAGCATGAATATAAATGTTGGTTGACTAAAATATCTTTCAAATATTGAACGACTTTTATATCTTTAATTATTTAGTTACTTTGAACAAAAATATACAAGGAAAGGATACAATTGGAATAATGCATGTCAGGATAAAAAGTTGTGTTGTGGGAGACAAGGAAGTTAAGCTAATAATCTTATCCTATTAGGAACTAATTAACTCAATGTTAACCGACTTTTTCACATTAATAGAGCACCAACTTTCATTAAATGTTATAGTTCTGTTTATAACGCATAGATGTTTAGCTTAATTAGTAACACACGGACTCTAAATATTAGCCAAACACTTTAGCTAATTTAGGGCTCCAAGTAAATAGTGAAAGTAATATGAATCTGAGTTGGAGAAACTTGAAAAAAACATAGCTGAAGATAACTAATAATAATGAAGCTTATGTTGATTATTTCACGTCAAGATCTTGTGCAGGAGTAAATTCTCTCGCTCTTTCTTGTGAAAACTGGTATTAACATCTATGATGCAGTGGCTATCATCTTTTAAGCTATGAGCTCTTGGTTGTAGGTCTTAAATTAAAATAAGAGTGTCATTTACATTTTTTTTTTTAATACTATTTCTTTTACTACAATTATATACGAAGCTTCGGAATCAATTGTTGATTACAGAAGGCAATGAGTAGGAACTGGTGAGTAATATGTATGACGACTAATTATATTCAACCATTTCATTAATTAAAATAGCAAGTTAAAATTGCAGATCTCTTACATTATTCTTGAAAGAATTTAAATTTCAATTAAGCTTTTAAATGTGTGCCGTAGAATTTAAATCTTTGTACATATAGTTACATATTCATTAATAATGTATTAACTTTCTTTAACTTTTAATTAGTGAAATATGCATATATTTTGAGGTTTCAAATTAAATTAATTTTCTTATCTTTTATAACTTTATTGTTTTTTTGAATAAATTTCGTCTATAATAGTCAAATCATATTTAAATGTTACATATTGTTGTAGGTGTATAACAACCGATAGTTATAAAAGCCAAAAAAACTATTGGAATAGATGGGTCAGGATACAGAGGTTTGACTGTAATGTCATCTAACTAACTTAAATAAATTGATCACCTTGCTGATTCAAATGATGTTCAATCATTTCGAGTTAAAAGATTATGTGAACACTATTGGTTTTCAACATTTCAATGATGTTGCTTTGTATGTCAATTACGATTTTTAGTATATGATGAAAATAAATATAATAGATGGTCACTATCTCAATTCCTATGTTGGATTTTTTTAGTCATACCATATTTTTTTCACATAGATAAAAACATAAAGAATATATACCAAAACAACATTTTAATGAGAAGTATACGATCAAATAATTCTTTTTATGAGATAAATTGTATAGTATGTAACTTCAAATAACATTGCCTATCATTTGTTATGATTGACAGGGGATAACGTGCGGAGCACATTTCGTAGAGACTAGTTATTATAAATGTGCAAAAATTATAACTTGACTAGTTTATCTTTAGGAATATACTCTGATTGGAATTAGATATTAGGTTGGATCCATCCATAAGAGGTGCTATAGCTTGCTCTCCTTCTAAACCCTATACAATATACGGAAAAGGGCCTAAAATACCCTTGAACTATTAGATTCGGTGCAAAAATGCCCTCCATCCACCTTTGGGGCCTAAAATACCCCTAACGTTAATCTTTGGGAGCCTAAAATACCCCTGACGTTAACCTTTGGGGCCTAAAATACCCTTATTTTTAACGGACCCATTTCATTTGCGGAAAAGGGCCTAAAATACTAATTATAATTATTTCAATAACTACTCCCTCCGAATAAAAAAAAAGTGTTCACTTAACCTTTTTTTCTTGGATCAAAAAAGTGTCCACTTATTAAATCAAGAAACAATTAACCTTATCTTTTCAGATTTGCCCCTATTAAGTGTTATGTGATCAAATCCCAATATCTATTTAATTAAGGGTAGTTTAGTCAATTTACAAAATTTTTTCTTGGAGTGAATAGTTTTTTAAGGGGTGTGCAAATGGCTAAGTGGACTCTTTTTTTTTATCTGGACGGAGTATAATTTTACTTTAATTTTAAATATTCAATTTGTGATGCATGATACTTTTTTGTCTTAACTTGAATGTCTTCTTTGTTTGTCGATTATTAATTGACGTTATCTTTTATGCAGAATTTTAATTTAGAAGTATAACTGAAATATTTAACGAGTTAACGTGAAGAATTCAAGCGTTGCACTAGCTGATCTATAATAAATAAGCATTAGTACTTTCATAATTTTTATGAAAAAAGATCCAATAACATGTCACTTTTACTTTAAAGATATTAAGAAAAGTATGACCGACTAATTGACTTAAGAAAGATAAGCAGAATATTTAATTTGGAAGGGCTATTGCACATTGAAACCATACAATAAACTACCACATACCAAATAACTAGATATCATATGAATTTCTGGATCAGTTTTTATCTTTACACTTGTCAAATTAGGATTTTAAGAACGTAAACTAATTAACCGACAATTACGAACAAAAAAGAGTTAATCACTAACATATGATTAATATAAATACACATCCTTCCAAACCAGCTAACTAACAGATTAATAAATTAAATCAAACCTAATATATTTATTTTGAAGTTCCCATAGTTTACGTGACCATAGCACCACAGATCTTTATTGTCCAGATTTTTTCTTTTTTCTTTTTGTAGCCCCAACTCACAAGATGCTTTCATTTTACGTATATGTTTTCTTGAACAATAAATTGGTGGATGCCTGTGTGGTGTCAATTAACCAACAAATATAGTACAACCAAACTGTTTTTTACTATTATATAGAAGCATGGGTAAAACTCATGCTTTGTCGTCAGTCACTTTGAAAAAAAAAATATAAGGTGGGCCCTATACTAAAAAAACCAAACAATATAAAAAAAGGGCAAAAAAGTGAGCCCTACATATCCAAACTCATGTAAAAAATAAAATAAAAAATAAAAAAAAATAGATGGACCCCATATTAAAAAAAAAAAAGCAATATCAAAAAAAAAATTAAAAAAACGTGCACCCCATATTAAAAAATCATACCCTCATTAAGTCAATAATGGTGGATTCATTGCCACATGCATATCAACTGATTAATGGCAGCAAATGAAATTATTGTACGATAAAAAATATGGACCCCATATTATTGCTTTTCTTCAAAAGGTTAAGTAGCCAAATCATATAATTTCCTTTCTTTTCTTATATTAGCCTGAGATCTAATCTAGATATTTAAGCATTGTATTTGCTATCCGCCATGTCATTTATTTGTTATGTTTACTAAAATAAATATACCTAAAATATTTATGTTTTAAAATAAGATAGAATTTAATTACTTTTTCATTTTTATTCTTTTACTTTTTCATTTTTATTCTTACTCTAATAAATATGAAAAGAGATTAATGTCGTAAAAGAAAAAATAATATTAAATGGAGATCAAATAATGAATAAGGTAAATTAGTCAAATTATAATTCTAACTAACGTTTCCTTAAAAAATCGTGCAAAAGACAACATGACAAGTAAAATGAGCTAAACCAAGAATATTCACCAAAAATTAAAAAATAGTAGTTCTTCGTTTAAATAGAAAATCAAATTTCTACTTTGTTTCGTTTTAAACATGTAAAATTAATTTAATAATTTGAATTAGAATTATCCAAATCAAAATTTGATAAAAAAAAAATAATAATTATTGTTTAGATCCAATCTACATACATTAACAATGCACCCCATATTAAAAAATCATACCCGTATTAAGTCAATAATGATGGATTCATTGTCACATGCATATCAACCCATTAGTGGGAGCAAATGAAATTATTGTACAGCAAAAAACATGGACCTCATATTATTGCTTTTCTTCACAAGGTTAAGTAGTCAAACCATACAATTTCCTTTCTTTTCTTATATTAGCCTGAGATCTAATATAGATATTTAACTGTTGTATTTACTATTCCACGATGTCATTTATTTGTTACGTTTACTAAAATAAATATACTTAAAATATTTATATTTTAAAATAAGATAGAATTTAATTACTTTTTCATTTTTATTCTTACTCTAATAAATGTGAAAAGAGATTAATGTAGTAAAAGAAAAAATAATATTAAATGGAGATCAAATAATGAATAAGGTAAATTAGTTAAATTATAATTCTAATTGACGTTTCCTTAAAAAAAAAACGGTGCAAAAGACAACATGACAAGTAAAATGAGCTAAACCAAGAATATTTACCAAAAATTAAAAAATAGTACTTCTTCGTTTAAATAGAAAATCAAATTTCTACTTTGTTTTGTTTTAAACATGTAAAATTAATTTAATAATTTTGAATTAAAATTATCCAAATCAAAATTTGATAAAAAATAATAATTATTGTTTACGTCCAATCTACATACATTAACAATAGAATATTTTACACCTTTAAATTAATCGAATTAAAATTCAAAGTATCAACTGATGCTTAAATATTGCTATTGTTTTATCTCAAAGAGAGGAAAATAGTTTCCTTTTAAACAAATCTTCTCTTTTAAAAAGTATTAATAAATTTTTGCAAACTTTGTATTCGTAGCAAACACTAATATAATAAAGTTTTGGATACGGAGCACAAACTACAATATTATATTAATTGTATTTTGAACATATTGTGTGTGTGTGTATATATATATATATATATATATATATATATATATATATATATATATATATATATATATATCCTCAGACTAATACATGGCCAAATTCAAGGTCCATGGGCAATAATAGGGGACTTTAACTGTGTCTTAGACAGGGATGAAAGGATTGGTAGTCCTGTTACCATGGCTAAAACTAGAGAATTTAGAGAACGTGCAGCTGATTGTGAAGTGACTGAACTTAAGTCATCTGGGGCATTTTATACTTGGTGTAATAAGCAAAGTAACGAAAGGAGGGTATATAGCAGGATTGACAAGGTCCTAGTAAATAATGAGTGGGTGGCGAGCTCGGAAACGAGTGCCTTAAGCAGTTCTGGACTGTTTGACCATTCACCAGGCATCATAAATTGGGAAGGTGGAGTTAAGCATAAGTATGTGTTTAGATACTTCAACATGCAGAGTTTAGACCCTGAATATAAGAATAAAGTATTACAGGGATGGAATACAGATAAAAGAGGTACCAAAATGTATGAATTGGTGGGAAAACTAAATCAGCTAAAAGGGGTATTAAGAGGGCTGAATAAAGACAAATTTAGTGAGGTTGAGGAGAAGGCAGATCTTAGTATGCAACAGCTCACAGAATGTCAGTGAAGCTGCAGACAAATCCAACAGACCAAGAGCTCATATCTGAAGAAAAGAAGCCGGAGCAAGAATGTTGGAAGTGGAATAAAGCAAAGGACCAGTTCTTGAGGCAAAAGAGCAAGGTACTTTGGTTAACTCAGGGGGACCAAAATACCAAGTTCTTTCATACCAAGGAATGCTAATAGGGTGTTTACAATAAATGATGGCCACAACCAACTGCAAACTGAGCCAAGTGAAGTTGCAAATGCATTTGTGGAATTTTATAGAACATTCTTTGGGATCAACGAAGGAAAATAGAGATATGGTGTGCACTAACCTGGTAAGACAAGGCCCTATAGTTCAGGAGGAACAAAGATCAAAGCTAATACAACCTATAACTACTGAGAAGATAAGGCAAGCACTATGGGCCATACATGGAGATAAAGCTCCTAGCCCTGATGGGTACAGTAGCCAATTTTACAAAGATAGCTGGGAGGTGGTGGGTGAGGATGTTACCAAAGCAATACAGGACTTCTTCAGGTCAGGTAAAATGCTGAAAGCCATTAATACTACTCTAATCACAGTAATCCCTATGAATAAGCACACAGAAGGGGTGGGTGATTTTAGACCAATTGCTTGCTGCAACACCCTTTATAAAATAATTTCTAAGGTGATATGCAATAGATTGAAGCCTGTTTTACCAACCATTATATCTGATAACCAAAGTGCATTTGTGAAGGGAAGAACTATAGTTCAAAATATACTTATTTTCCAAGATCTAGTAAGGTTGTATAGGAGAAAGAATACTACACAAAGCTGCCTTCTTAAGATTGACTTAAATAAGGCATATGATTCTGTTGAGTGGGACTTTGTGAAAGAGATGTTAGAAGCCCTTAATTTTCCACAGGCATTTATCGACTGGATAATACAGTGTGTTACAACACCACAATATAGTATAGCTTTGAATAGTGGGGTGTATGGTCACTTTAAGGGACAAAGGGGGCTAAGACAAGGGGATCCCATTTCCCCCCTGCTCTTTGTCATCTGTATGGAATATCTCACAAGAATACTCAAGAGGGTGGGGGAAATGCCAGGGTTTGAGTTTCACACCAAGTGCAGAAGTTTAAGGTTGAACCACATGTGCTTTGCCGACGATATGTTGTTGTTTTGTAAGGGCAACTACCAATCAATAATAATGATGCTAAGAGGGTTGCAAACGTTTTCAAATAGCTCAGGACTGCAGGCTAATGCAGGAAAATCTAACATTTTCAGTGCCAACATGGAACCTAGGTGCTTGGAGGACATCTGTAATGCCACAGGGTACCAGAAGGGGAAGCTTCCGTTTAAATATCTTGGGGTGCCAATCTCAGCTCGAAAGCTCACTTCAGGAGACTGTGAAGTACTGACAGACAAAATGAGGGCCAAAGTGAAAACTTGGAGTACCAGAAACTTGTCCTATGCAGGCAGAGTTCAGCTAATAAACTCTGTCCTGCAACAAATACATGTATACTGGTCCTCCATATTCATTTTACCTAAAGAGGTGATGAAAAGACTGATTGCATTATGTAGGAATTTTCTCTGGGATGGTAAAGAGGTCACTAAGAAGTCACCACTGGTGGCATGGGAGAGGTCACTAAGAAGCCACCACTGGTGGCAT
This sequence comes from Lycium ferocissimum, assembly GCF_029784015.1. Lineage (NCBI taxonomy): Eukaryota > Viridiplantae > Streptophyta > Magnoliopsida > Solanales > Solanaceae > Lycium > Lycium ferocissimum. The sequence continues at coordinate 49,373,145 of NC_081353.1, read as the reverse complement.
GGGACTTGGTTTGCAAACCAAAGAAGATGGGAGGGCTAGGGATTTTGGATAGCATTGTGTGGAATGAAGCAGCTGTTGCAAAGTATGTTTGGAATATAGCACAAAAAGCTGATAACTTGTGGGTGAAGTGGGTGAACCATGTGTACATCAAAGGCATGAATTGGTAGACTTACTCCCCTCCTAGGGACTGTGCTTGGTACTGGAGGAAAATATGCAATATTAAGGAGAAATTCAAACAGGGGTATGTTGGTGAAGGGTGGTTGACTGCTTCTGGGAAATATACTATCCAGAGTGGGTATATTTGGAGTGAAGGAGAGATGGAAGTATGGCATGGGAGTTGATGGATATGGAACAAGGTAAGTACTCCCAAGCACTGCTTTATAGGATGGCTAGTAGCACATAAAAGGCTACTAATAAGACAAAGATTGGCAAGGATTGGACTTACTACTCATGATCAATGTGGTCTGTGTGGTGGAGACGTGGAAAGCATAACTCATTTGTTTTTTGAATGTCATTTCTCTAGATCTTATTTGGATGGCTTACTAAGCTGGTTGAAGATAAATGTCCAGAATTTGGAAGTAGAAGGACTATGGATGTCACACTCTAGGGTGTGATGGGCACCGCTTCCTCGAGCCGAGCGAACCCTTACATTCGCGTATTAAAACCGCCATTTCGAAAAAAAAATTTAAGAAACTTGAAACTTTTCAAAATAGAGATCACTATCTTGTCTGATTAGGAAAACTTTTCGATCACATAATTTTACCAACCGACAACATCTCGAAAATACACTTTCTTTAGCATCTATAACTGATTCGCGCTCACGACACCCTATCCACGAGACAAAATGTCTCTAGGATGTACAAATACCATGACATAAGTACCCGACGGCAACACTCGAACCGAGATGGAGCTCGCCAATCCCGGGTGACTCCTAGCCAAGTCTTTTTCTCGTGCGGGTGTACACGAGTGGCATGAAACGCGACCGAAGAAAGGGTCGGTACGAAGAATGTCTTTGAATATGTAAAGCATTGACCAATTATAACGTACTTAACTTAAGAAAAATTGCAAATCAAATTCAATTTTACCTAAAGCATAAATATATATATATATACGGGTCTCATGTAATCCCAAGTGAATAAAAAATGCACACACACATCTTAAGTAAAGGATGCAATCTAACCCGCGCGTCGCTTCCGACATTCAATGAAATAGTCCCTTCGGACTACGGCGTAGTAATAAAGACGGCCCCTTCGGGCACGCCGCTTAAGATAACAATAAAGATGGCCCGCCCGGGCACGCTTCCTAGGCATAATAACAACGATACCCCGCCGGGCAGCCGCTTCCGGCATAATAATAAAAACGGCCCCCTTCGGGTGTACGCTCTCCGCGTAACAATAATCACGGCCCCTTCGGGCATAATAGTAATGATAATGTAAACATAAATAACAAGTGAAATGAAATAGTAAAATCTCGCACCCCCTTTCGGAGTGGTTTTGAAAAGAGTAGCTCGCTCATATACCGAGGCCATAGTGCTCCCCGGACGCGTAGCCGAGGTGGGGCCGTAGCACACTCGTGGATCGGTCGAGGCCATAGCTCGCTCGGCAAACCGAGGCCATAGCACACTCGGGCATTGCCACGCATCCCCCTTCCGAGTGGTTTTAGAAAGTCTAAATATTAAAATCTCACAAAGCGGAGTGGTTTTAGAAAAATCAATTTTGGTGTTTCTTTGTACAAACTAGTTCTTTAAAAATCATCAAGTGAACCACAACCGCGTTTTCGAAGCCGTTTTTGGAAAACCGAAGTAATAATTATATTAGGAACATTGTCACACCACCACGTACATTTGTAGAACATAATGAGATAGCTAAACAACTGGCCTTTGGTAGTCGGGTCCTACTCATGCAAGTTCTAGATGGTTAGGGAGTTCTTCCATCATTTCACACAATTTCTAATTCAATTCTCTTGAATGAATAGTAGTTAATTTCAATCTCGAGTTCCTAAGAAAGGAATTGTCCCCGAGGCACATATTCAAGCCTATTACGTCTAAGACATGCCAAAAAAGAAAGTGAGCCTTACATACCTTTTCCGCTTGGAATCTGACTCCTCCAAGTTTGCCAAAAGGGTGCTCGCAATTTGGTCACATTTACCAAATATCAACCATAAGGCTTTAAGAATTCATTCTTAACCAATACTTGTCTTAATCTTCCAAATAAGTTCACTTATTTTCGCGAAATTTAAGGCACTCTCTTCGTAAATACCATGCCCCGAGAATTTTAAAGGCATTATATCAACAACAACACAACAATACCAACAACATCAATAATCCATTTAAGAATATTTCCAACAACTATACCAACATTCTACATATTAACAACATCATCCTTACAATTATAAGAAACCATATTAATGTCGCCTTAACTCCTTCAACATTCCCATAGCAATTACAATTTCATTTTAAACCATTAAATCTTCCTTTACATCATAGAATCCACAACTCCACAACTAGAACATCACATAGAATCAATTTACCATAACTCGCCAAACCAACCTCTATTCGGCCATACAACAACATGCACATAACATTTATACATTCTCCCTACACAACACACACACACCCCACCTGTTTACTCTTAAACACACGACAACAACACAACTTGCATTATTTCCATGAATTTCATACATTTCTTCATACCACAACAAGCAACTCACTACATAAAATGAACTTAGTCTTCCACACAACACATCACGCACACACGGCCCAAGCATGCAACACACATATTTTCATATACTTCACCCACTTCTTCAACCCACAATATATATAAACCATCATAGCAAAATGAAAGAGACTAGTTCTTACCTTTTTCCTTCTAACTCCTTCACTTGACCAAGATGCTACATCGATGAAATAGCGTTCTATCCTCCGAAATAATTATACCACGTTGTCGAGGACCCTTGAATTGGTAGGAATACATGAAGAAAATAATTTTTGGCACAAGATTTCTAATGGCTACTTTTTCTTAGCCATGTCGAATGTAGCCTTCCCCTTACTCTTCATCTTTCTTTTTTTTTTTTTTTTTGTTCTTGAATAAGGCAACTCATATATATACGAGTGTATATCCAAGTACGCGAGGGCACATGCCCCTCTATAATTTTCTTGAAATTTTTTCTCAAATTAAATTAAAAAGACTAATGCCTTCTTCAACAAGCTTTGCCCATAACTTTTAGGATTTACAATTGACCCCATTAATTAAAAATAAGGGCACATAGTGCACGGCCAATATGGCCCCTTCATGAATTTTTCTTGAACTTTGTAAAATTACCATTTTGCCCCTAGCCTTTTTAAATATTTCCATGAACCATTTTGCGAATTTTCCTTTTCGCCCTCAACCTCTCACAATATTCCCATACTAATAATGTTCATAAGCAACATTCATAGCCACTTGCATTAAAATAATTTTTGAAAATCGTCTCGACCGTAACTTTCCACGACGACTTCGAAATATCCAAACGTACAAAATACGGGCTATAACAATGGAGGAGACTGACTAGGAGTAGGAAGGGGAGGAATGACAGAGACTTCATCACAACAAGATTTGGCTCATCCACGGATATGGTGGGCAAGGAATGAAGCTATTTGGCAACTGAAAGTGCCAGCGCCTAGCATGATCTGTGAAAGAATTAAACAAGAGGTGTACATAAGAGATAAAAGTAAGAAGAGGAGAAAGGAAAGTAGGAAGGGAAGACAGTGGATAAATAGCCTTTATCAACCAAGTAGTTAGTGTTACTTATTTGTTTACATAGTCTAAGACTATAGGGATGCCTCAGTCTTAGTAGCAAAATAGGAAACTTGTATTTTGTTGTCCGGTGATCAATAAAAATCTTTCTTTTCACCAAAAAATATATATATTATCACTACCCAAACACAACTACATACACATAGATACAGTATAATCCAAAGTGTTGCACACGGACATACGCCGTCTAGTCATACATTAAAATCTGGATTTGTACGAAGATTGTATATGAGTTAAATTAAATTCAGATACACTAATATAGTATAAAGTATTTTTGTACTATCAATGTGTCATACTTTGTTATAGCTAGTAGGTAACTTATTTGATTTTTGGTTTAGTTATTGAAATAATTATAATTAGTAATAATTATAATTAGTATTTTAGGCCCTTTTCCGTAAATGAAATGAGTCCGTTAAAAATAAGGGTATTTTAGGCCTCAATGGTTACCGTCAGGGGTATTTTAGGCCCTAAAGGTGGATGAAGGGCATTTTTGCACCAAATCTAATAGTTCAAGTGTATTTTAGGCCCTTTCCCATACAATATAAATCTGTACACCATTATGAATATTAAAAAAATAGATTTTTGAACCAAAATATGACGGCCAGAGTTTAAACCAGTCGTAGTTCCCATTTCTCCTGAGAAGGAATCCATTAGTTCTCTAAATTAGTATTTAGCTTAAAATGAAATGGGGTGTACCAAACTCCAACTATTTTCACCCATGGTTGGGCTTTCTTATCATTTTTACCCATGATTGGGCCTTCAATATATTAACTTCTCTTTCTTTCTCTTTGGACTCGAAGACATTTGAAAGAATTTTCCCTATTGGGCTTTTAGCCCAATAAGGTGGCTGGACTTCGGCCATGCAGCAGAGAGGGGAAAAAACAAAAGACCCCGATTAGTTTATATTTACTGTTCCTATCATACATATGATATATGCACATAATATATATAACACACTACGACTTTTAATAAATCCATTCTATACATAAATATACGCACATATAAGCAACATAGCCTATTTATTCATAAGCTCATGTGAGGGGCATATATGCGTTCCATGTCCTCAAACTCAATATCTCAAACTAGGTGGTGGAAGGCCAAGTCATCACCCCTCTTTATTCCTAATGCCGCACAAGTTCCAAGAGGTTTCATGAACCTCCGGCATGGCTAGTCACCAGGGAAGGGTTCAAACTAGACCCCTTTTTACCTAAACTGCCACTCAACCAACAACCATGGAAGACACAGATCTCCACACACGCACACACACATAGCTCAGAATAAGTAGGATAAGTCTAATAGACATGTGTATGGAACAATCATCAGCCAACAAGAACAGATGAGACAAGTAGAGGAAAGATAAAATGACTTGAGTATAAAGATGAAAAGCAATCTATATGGACATAGTGTGGCTTAGACCAAACTTAAACCAAATAATCACAACAGTGGCAGTCACATGGAAATAATGCAATTCTGGACAATATTGAATCAGGCAAATGTGATGAAGTATAGAGACATACAAGGATAAGGGAAACCATCTTCTAGGTATAGTATAACCACAACAGGTTTAGTATACATGAAGTATATGTATAACTATCTTAGTATAATTCTTAAATGAGCCTAGACATTTTATGGACAATTCAAATGAATACTCTTGCCAATTTTTAGGACATTATATTCCAAAGTCTAAATGATTCATCTAGTGAAGACAAAAATAAACAGGAGGATCCAAACTATAATCTTAATAGATATAGCCTAACAAGACCAAGCAGCTACAAATCAAAGTCCCTTTAAAAATGGAACAACCCTTTATTGGTATGATACTATGTTGCTTTTACATAACCCAATTCAAGACACAAGCAGTAATGAAAACCAAGCTAGGATCATTTGCAGAAACAATTGCCAAGAGACCTTTAAGTTATCATGTTCCCATATAGGATATATAAATCTCAGACACAACAGTTACACCTCTATACATGACTTAAGCAAGTAGGAAGGTCAAAGTCTAAAAAATGCACAGAAATTTCACAATTTTTTCTAAGTGCAGAGCTTAGAATTTTCCTAACCTTTACTCTTGATTCTATCTCATTTGCAGAAAGGTCTAAACTAATCTTTAAGGGATGCACCTTATTTTAGTTATGGCCTTATTCTTAATCTCTCTCTTTTTTCAAAATTGGACAAGTATCACATATTTTTGACTAATTTTTAATGCTGCACAGAAGGAAAATAAATTCTTCAACATAACCAGATTAGGTTCAGTTTCATCTATTACTGGGGCCTTTAGATTAATGGATTCACAACACAGTTCAAGGGAGAAGATGGAAAGGGAGCATGACTTATTGTTCAAAGTGTCACAAGGAAAAAGGGTCAAATATAACCCCCCCCCCCCCAATCAGCCTTCATTGCTATCTTGACTAAACACTGAACCATTTTAAAAAAGAGGCACTATTAGGATTTAGGATGCAAGAGAGAACAAACCACTTTTCAAAAAAATGCAGATTGAAACCACATCAATGCACACAGATTCTACATAGGGTCTAAACCATGATCCTAACTCAACCCAATTGTTAAAGGGTCTGTCCTACATCATCATGTCATCTTTACAAAAAGAAAAGACTCTTCTACTTTATTTTACCAAAAAATAATCAGTATCCTCTTTTGAAAACAGCTTTTCCTTTTTCCGATTTTATTATAGTCTCCAAATCATCATACATCATCCAACTAATCCAAACATTTTCTTGAGACACATCAGGACAAATACAACAAAAACTACGCTAATCAAAAAGGGAAACAGAGTTCACATTCAAGTGCCATAATCATAATGGTTCTAAGATTCGCTATGAGTCATGGACAATTAACATACACTTGTCACAAATCACAGGTGATTATACATAATCTAGCCTACATTAGATGATGACTCAACCACAGATACAACCATGAACAACCTATCAAACTGTAAGCTTAAGGTATGAACCTGATACTCCTTTTGTTTTAGTGTTGATTAACAAACAAAACAGACCATTGACTTATCTTGTTTTACTCTATTCTAGGTGAGCAAGATCATTTAAGAGGAAAGGAAAGAAGCAATAAGGCATCCTATTGTGTTCAGAGATTCAGCAAACAGGCTCACATTTTTATCTAAGTGTTCCTTTATTTACTTATTTTCAAAAAGAAAAGAAACATATCAGGGATTGTGTCCAAAACAACTTGTCAAGTTCAAATAGCCCAGTTAAGATTTTGACAAAAGACCTCACTTCACAGTAGGGGCCATTTATGACTGATCAGGAAAATGGGGGACTTAGCTATAATCACAAGCACACACTACCAGCAAATCATCCACATTTCATCTGTACTAACACATAGACTGTCTCATATTCCTCCTTTTTAAAATTAAGTTAAACTTCTTATATTGACTCTACTTAGGATCATGATCAGTAAACTAGCAAAAACATTCAAGAAAAGACAAGGGAAACGGAAGGGGATTTAAAAAAAAAAAAAAAGCACCTCACACACACATCTTTATAGTGAACACAGAGCCTCAAGACTACGTGAACAAAGAAGACCAATAAGTAATTCAACAGCCTACTTCTTAAATGAACTTCACAATAACACTTTCCTCAATTCCTATTATGTTTGTTATTAAATAAAGCACATATTAAATATAGAACCCAAATAAGGCATACTTAGCATCATCAGACACATAAACATAACTAACCTACAAACATATTCAAACTAGGCAGAATACTAAATACTAAATACAAAATGAAATGAATTAAATTAAGGTTTACCTTTTAAGTGCGCAGCCAAGAAAAGAATGGATTTGGGAGCCTCTGTGCTTCCAAATCTCAGCAACCCAGCCACACACACATGAAAAAAAAAATGAAGTGAGGACCAAACATAAAAAAAAAAAAACCCAACTATTTAGTCTACGTTTTCAAAATTCTTTTTACTATGAAGTTTTTCTGAAAAATCTAATTTTTTCAACTTCTTTTTTTTTCCACTCAAATTTCTCTATATATTTTTTCAGACTTCCCACTTTTCAAAGAAAACTTGTTCTTGTACGAGGGTTGGGGTTCTATTTATAGAACCCCAAAGTTCAAACGAAACCAAACAACAGTCGATGTGGGACAAAACCCCCTTTCTCACAATCCAAACCAAATTGCCAACAAATCGACGACCCAGATCTAAGGTAAGCCGACATACGGTCAGATCTGACCCTCTTTTGGGTCGATCTGACCCAACAAATGTAGACCAATAACAAAATACAAGCAAAAATAAACTTTAAAGTAAAAGATAATGGTGATTTTGACTAAAAATTTGAAAAAACAGAGTAAAGTAAAGATTCATTACCACATTTGGACAAAAGCATTCGTGGAACCAAGCGTATATGCCATATTTCATCACAAATGGCATACAGATGCTGTGCATATCAACACACGCCTATAAAAATGCCATTTTTGGCATGGGAGAGGCAAAAAATACATGGCGGCCACTTAGGGTTTTGCACGAGAAGGGAAAGGAGGAGAGAGAAAGAGAAGCGGTTGGGGGGGGGGGGTATACGGCGATTAATTAAAAGGATTGGGCCGGGTCACAGCCTCGCTTGGGCTGGACTCGATCCAAATCCTAATTTAAATTAAAAGGGCCTTAATTTTTCATGTATACACCAAGTGTATACATATATATTTCATATATATGTGTATACTTTGGTGTATACATTGGGTATATCTAATTCCCAAAACAAATAATTAGAAACTAAAATTGGAGGAGATTTTAATTACGAACAACATTAGGCTGTAGTTATTTTAAAATAAATTTAAAAAGTCGATCAAATTGTCAATGGGCTTAAAATGGCCTTAATTAATTAGCCTAGCATAATTATTTTACTTATGCCCTTTTTAATCAATTTTGGAAATTAAATTTAAACATATTATCACATGTTAACAGGTCGATTGTGCAAAAACAACTCTAATTTCTTTAAATCATGGACTGAATAAATTAATTATGGCCAAGGCAAAAACAAAGAAAAGAAATATATCTATATAAAAGGCTCAATTTTGCAATCACTTAATTAATTAATTAGCCTAATTAAAACATTTAAGGGCAATTATGTCTATTTTATAAAAATCAGAAGTTAAAAAGGTTAAATAGTTAATTACTTAAATTATTCAGATTTTCAAAGATAAAATAAAAAGGAAATGAGTATTTGCAAAATAATTTTAAATAATTAAATAAGGACCCTTCCTCTATCTTTCCTTTTCCTTTTTAAATTAAATTTAACAAAATATCATGAAAATGCTCATTAATCTCTAAATAAAATTTATAATGCATGAAAAATCCTTTTCTGTTAATTTAAGGGAAAGAAATATTAATCCGGACAATTTATAAAAATCACTGAAGGCTTTTAAAAATGCTCAGCTCATTTATTTATTATCCGGGGATTCTGAGTAATTGAAATAAATTACGGGGGGTCAAAAATTAGGTGTCAACAGGAATCATTATGGGTAGCGTTACGTTTACGTTTCGTTCATGAGGATCATGCCAAAAGAAAGAAAGTTAGCCTTAACATACCTCAAGTCGTCAACACAAACCCACAGCAAATCTGTCGGACCAGTACTCCAGTCTCCTTAGTCATTATAGCACACCTAATAGCCAATAACACAACAACAACCTCATATGAGTCTCTTTAATTTCACATCACTACTCACCCCACGATTCTCATCAAAACAGCCCAATATATGCATGTATACGACACTTATACCCTTTCTTCTTCTAATTATACCAAGTATAACCTCCTCAATACAATCTCAACACTAACTACTATCCTTACAACAAGATTCTAGTTCAAAAACACATTAACAACATGACTCAAGTTAGATTACATCTCAACATAATCTCAAGTTCATATTTGAACCCTCCCTCCAACTTCTTTCCCTTCAAACCTAGCATAACCATCATATAAACTCATAAACATGAAAATAAGATGAAATCTTACCTTAAGAGCTCAAGAATACTTCAATTCCAAGATTACTGCACCTTGGAGTATCCTTCAGAGCTTCTACAAGAAGGAGAAACAAGCTTCAATCAATACTTTGAAAACCTTTAGCACTTAATCTTCTCTTTTGATCCTTGATACTTAGGGGTTGATTAGGTATGTTGGAGAGAGTTTTCTAGAAGGTTAGAGGTTAGGGGAGATGAAGGAAATGAGATAAAATGAGGGGTATACGAATTATTTCAAAAAAAAAAAAAAAGAGCTGAAACCGACATAGAAATACAGCGTAAATATTGGCCGTATGTATATATACGGTCCAGAATACTAGCCGTATATATATATATACGTCCATATATATGGACCGTATTTCCCAACGAAATTTCAGGCCCTCTCTGCCAAGAGAAGTAAGGACCGTATTTCAAGGTACAGTCCATATTTTGATATATGGTCCGTATTTCTCTTCTATATTCGTTCATCCTCTAATCCTTCCGGCACATGCCAACATGAACTTAAACCCTTCGTATACTTAAGATGAACACATCTAATCTTATAAAACCTCAAAGATAATTCCGCTCTCCAAATCTATAATCACCAACTCACAAAGATGCTTAATGTACAAAAGTACGGGGTATAACAACTACACATTCGTTGAAGCAGAAGACTAAAGTAACAACCAAATTGCTGAAGAAACCTTCTCAGAAGGGCATAAAAGCGTGTAAATTGACTGAGAAATCTGAAAATCAATTCATAGCACCAAAACCAGTTGTGGGATCAAATTGTCTGGTTGAATTGCTGATGGTATTCTTCCATCGAAGAAGCTTCGTCTTTCAGTCAACCATGTCTGATGGCCCTGAATATGGTAGGATTTGTACAGCCTATCTCTTTTAGCATTGCCTTAGTGTACATCATTGATAGTAGAAAAGTTCTCTCTTTAAACTATGGCATTCCGACCATTCCTGACGCGTGTAAATGAATCCATCATGTAATATCTATGCCTGAGAGATTTAACTCTTTGCTTATGGAAAACATAAATGACCAATGATCAATGAGCATTGCGAAAAGGCAAACAAACTTCGAGATACTTTGTTTCCTTGCTGTGTCCTTGAAAAATCTTGTATCCTAAAAAGGAAAAACCAGGCAAACTACTTCAAAATATGTGCGTCTGCCGGGAGTCGAACCCGGGTCTATTGCTTGGAAGGCAATTATCCTAACCGTTGGACTACAAACGCTTCTTGTTTCTGATGAATCACATTTATAATAACATCGTCTGATATGATATTCATGGATGACAATTCTCTTTCAAGACGCCTTAGTGGTGAAATGGTAAATACGCGAGACTCAAAATCTCGAGTTAGAGAGCGTGAAGATTCGAGTCCTCTTCAAGGCATTATATAATGAGCATTCTCAATAAGAGAGCTCAGATTGAATCGATATATCAATACCATACGCGAAAAACTATGACACAGGTTTGCTGACTCTCAAAAGCTAATAGCAACGGATACCTAATAAGCTTCTATGAATGAAATGGAAGCACTATCATAATATACTCAGACCACGGAACTCTAACAGGGAATTAAAGAGAGAATAATGGAGTAGACATATGTGCCCATTTTAAAACTTGTTCAAAGTTCAAACTATAATACGAGTTCTTCATTAGAATTAGTAAGGCCAAGTTTGGACTCACTTACTATCCTCTTTCAGTTTTTTTTAAATCATTATTAATAAAATGAGCCACTAAGGCGCGCATTAGTGAAAGCGAGGCTGAGATGATGCGGCTATGTGAAGAGGAGATGTCCAGATGTCCCAGTGCGAAAGTGTGAGAGGTTGGCTATGGATGGCTTCAGAAGAGATAAAGGGAAGAAGTATAGGGGAGAGATGATTAGGCAGGACATGACGCAGTTGCAGCTTACCAAGGACATGACCTTAAATAGGAGGTTTTGGAGGACGCGGATTAGGTAGAAGGTTAGTAGGCAGTAGAGTGTTGTCGCTCTTATCCTTCCTTACTAGTAATCATAGTGTTTCTCCTGTAGTTTCTTGTCCTTCGATTTCTATTATTATTTACTATCTCTTGTTTTTCGCCTAGCATACTGGTTCGGTTTAGTTACTATTCCTTTTTCCTATTTGACCTGCTTTGTTATTGCTTTATTCTGAGCTAAGGTCCATCGGAAACAACCTCCTTTTTTGGTCGAACAAACTTTCTTTATTTATTTTTAAAAAAAACCATGCATACAGACACCAAATACTTCCTATAGCAACTCAAAAATAACTCAGCACTACTCTCGACCACCCTATCTACATTTGCATTAACCTTTCCTGTTGGTATAATCTCTCTATCCACCCTTTATCTCTACAATGTTTCTTCCTATCTATGATGTCAAAAATTTTGTACTTGTTGTCCAGCTTTATATGTTCCTCTCTACATTGATGCCATATATTCCCGCACTCCCGGGGGGGGGGGGGGGTTATTTTTTTTTGGTTCCCTAAAGGCTAAATATATTGTTCCGCAGTTTTGTGTTTACCCATTTTGTTTTTACATGGATTTAAGCTAATCTGCCCAGCTAATATGATGAGAACAATGAATCATGCCTATGTGTGTGTGTGTGTGAAGAACTTGTAATTGAACCATCAAACCGTTTTATATGGATGACATTGTCTTCTTGCAAGCCTAGTTAGTGATGGTGGGGAAAATATTTTCAGCTGAAAAAAAAACATTTTCAGGAAAACACAACTTTTTTTCATGTGAATATACAGCTTTAAATTATGCACCTAAAACACCCTAAGTTATGGCTTTAATTAGTGGATGTGAATAGAGTTTAATTGGATGATACAGCATAAAGTCTGATACACACAAGAAGCAGATAATATTGATCCTATTGGCTTTCCAAACTGAGAATACGCGAAAATGGCTCCACTTACAATAAACAGAATAGCAAGCAGAAAAATTGCGATGTCTTCATACATTGAATTGTTGTAATTAAAAAGTGATAATTACAGCTCGAAGAGATGAATAGGGCAAAATGTCAAGAAACATCACATTTACAGCTCGAAGAGGCGAATTTTTAGGAAAATATCGACAACAAAAAACACAAAATTACAAGAAAAAGGGAATGAAAAGACAAAGACTATATCAGTATGCAACTAAAATACTCCAAAAGGCTAGCGGATAGATTAATTCAATAAACAGTTGAAGGATATTTACTTATTACAAGGAGGGCAAGAACATAAATAAAGATCATAGTTGTCATAGAGCCTCCTCTTATCCCATTTGTCTCCGTATAAGTAGTAGTTCAATATTGGATCTTCAATTAATCTGAAACTAAAAAAAGTAATCCAAATTTACACAATCTTACGTTAGTTAGGCAACCGAAAACAAATATAATCATCTAACTAGATTTTTTAACCTGCAGATATATAAAGCACGGGAGTTTAAGTTTTACACACAGTTAGGGTAAAGAATTCTTACACTAATTAGATCAACCAAAGAACCTATGATATATAAGAACCTATGATATATAAATCTTAAACTCAAAAGACAAAAGCCACAAGTGCAAACCCTAAAAAAAAAAAGTTTTGAGTCTTATGCATTGACAATAACCCTAGAAATGAGTTTAAATCTTATGAACTGACGGAGTAAAAAATATATATTCACTCAATCAATTAAGTGACTTAAATACAAGATAACAACGGGATGTCGATGATAAACATTACTAATTAGTGATTTGACATATATGGTAACTAACTATTATCATAAACGACAAGTGATACTGTAGAAAAATTGAGTAGATTATCACTCTACAGAACTTAAATAACCCTTAAAGTACGACATGGATAGCAATCCATGTTAGTAAGGAAACTAGAACTAAGCTCCCGTTTGGACATAGATATTTTTTTCATTTTTTCAAAAAGAAATTGAAAACATGTTCATGGAATTTCATCAAACTGGTTTGGGCCAATTTTTGGGTGAATTTTTTTTCTTCCATTCACAAAACTTTTAACCTTTTTTCAAGTTATTAAAATGTATGTCCAAACACAATTTCAACTTCCAAAAACTATTTTTCGACACAACTTCAATTTTTTTCTAAGTTTCAGCCAAATCTATGTTCAAATCTAGCTATAAAGTAGCGTAGAAATTAGATAAGATTTTCAAGAAGAGAGAGGAGTGTAAATGAAAGCAAGTAATTGAAGAGGGAGCTCCCTTCAGTCCAAGCAGAGGAAGCTTAAGATTCAACAAGTCTCCCGCTTCATTCACTCAGCTACTAAGGCATTCTTCAACTCAAACCCCTTAGCATTTGTGTGAATGAGTCAGCAGCTAATTGAACCATACTACCCCCTTTATGTGGACTGAAGAAAGCTCTCTACATATATATTATGCAAAAAAAAATAAAAAATTAAGGAGCCTCACATAAGAAAAAATTTCAAGAATATTTTGGACAAACAAACTCCACAAGGTGGAAATGGAGAGGAAAATTAGAGGAGATGTAGTGATGGAGTTTGAATACTTGTTTGTATTAGTATTTTGTGCCTAAGAGGAGGAGCTCATGGGTTTTTATTATGATTATGAGTAGAAGAATGGCTTTATATAAGCTAAGAGAAAGGGAATGTGATTAGACAGCTCTATGGTTTAAATATTGCAATCCACTACTATTTGGAAGAAAGTTATATTGTCATATGCTTCTTTTTTCACACTCCTTCCAATGTTATTGTATTCTGGAAATGTCCATCACTTTCTTTGCATATGCTTTACTTTTGCAAGATATAAAATGTTTAAAAATTGCATAGATTGTGGAAGCATAAACAAACTACGTTCGTGTACTATACACACTATAATTTTAAGTATGTCTATATTGATAATGCATATGCTACCACTTTATTGGTGTTACACAAGTCATTCTTCCTAGAAGATTTACATTAATAAGTTCATGTTTAAATAATCAAGCTTATATAGTATCACTTAGGTGAAAGAAACTTTCGTCCTTGCCTGTGGCCAATTTGTTTTTTAGCTTCAGAAGACATATTTTATATATTAACTAGCCATTACCTTCTCCTTAGTACCTAATTTGAAGGATCATTAACATAATAATTATATACAAACGAAGGCGGCGAAATAAAACGTAGTATTAGTATCCATGCTATTAAAACCATATCTAGACAAAATATATATCGGCCATAATGTTGGCTTCTCTGAAAATGTGTTGCATATGTGGTCCTCTAAGATCATTAAGCAAAGATCTGCATTTAGCAAGGATATGCAAGTATTTATCATTTAATCCATTAAGCATAGAGCACACTGCTTGGGAGTTAGATTAATTCAATCTGCAAAAGTATAATGTTCACTTTCTAGGCCAAGAGCAATCTACTATATAATAAGGCAAGCAAGTATGTTTGGAATTTGGATAATAGAAGTAGAGGTAAGGTGTTTGGATAAATCAAGTATCCAACTCTGTATGATTTCTAAAAATACCTCATATTCCTCCTCTTCCAATTATATTATCGTACGCATCATGTACATTAAGTTTAATAACATCATCAGAGGGCTGCTGCCATTAACGGGAATAATGGCCAAAGAGATATTGAGTGTGTTCGGTACGTAGGAAAATATTTTTCAATTTTCTCATGTTCGTTCGATCACAAATTTTGGAAAACATTTTCTTTCGGAAAGCAAGTTCTTCAAAAATTGGAAAAATGACTTTCCTAATAAAAGGAGGGAGAACAAGTACACAAGTTCATTCCACCAACCACCCAACCCACCGCCAACCACTCCCACTACCCCACCCCACCCCCATGCCCCCCTCACCCCACCCCCAAAATTAATTTTGTTTTGAAAAAAAAGTTCTGAATTTTTTTTGGTTTATTCCACCACCCACCCCCCACGCCCACTCTCAACTATCAAACCCCGACCACTTCCGCAACCATGCACCACCTCACCCCCCAACCACTCCCGCAACCCATGCACTACTCCCTCCACACTGCACCCTACCCCTAGCCTCACCCCGCACCCCACCCCCACGCCCCACCCTACCCCCCCATTTTTTTTTTAATTTTTCTTTTTTGGTTTCTACACCACCACATCCATCCCCCCTCGCCCCCACCACCACCCCCACTCAACCCGCCCCCCACGCGCATACCCACCCCCCGCCCCAATCCCTAATTTTTTTTTTCTTAAAAAAAGTTTTAGAAGTTTCTTTTTTTATTTTTTTTTACCCCACTTACCACCCCTATGACCAAAATCTCGACAACCCACCCCCTCCAAAAAAATTAATTTTCTTTTAAAGTTTTGAAAAGTTTTCTTTTTTGATTCTCTATACCCCTACCCCTTTCCGAATTTTCTACTTCCTATTTAATTTTACCTTTATTAAAAAATTATAAAAATTGAAAGTTTGCGTGGTTATTGAATGGGTGAGTGGTGTGAAAATCTGAAAAAAGTAACTTTTAAAAAAAAAAATCATGGGGTTTTTTTTTTTTGGGGGGGGGGGGGGGTGGGGGTTGTTGTGGTGGTGTAGAAAACCAATCAAAGAAAATTTAAAACTTCAAAAGAAAAAAAATATGTGTGTGTGTTGGGGTGGGGGTGGGGGGTTGGTGTGGTATGGGGTGGTGGGGTTGCGGTGCAATTATGGGGCTTGGGTGGGTATTTTTTTAAACATGTTTTATACTAACCAAACAAATATAAAAAAATAAGTAAGAAATTTACTTGTTTCTGCCACCAAACGAACATGAGAAAATAAATAAAAATTCACTTATTTTTCAAGAACACATTTTTCAGGAAAACATTTTCCTCCATACCGAACACACCCATTATTACCACGTTTTATTCCAAAACAGTCAAAATAGTAGTTACAAATTTAGTGTTAGTATAGACTTTTGTTCCTTTGTAATATACTAAAAAATTGTCTTTTCCTTCCACTTCGTCTCAATTAGGTTTTACCGTATCATTATTTTGTTATTTTTCTCATCCTGTTGATTTTTGGAAATACGCTTCATTAAATATCTTTAAGAACAATGTCATTAATACTTCAAGAATTTTCACTTACTGTAGTTTTTCAAGACAAGAACTTTAGAAAATACTTTCATTCACTATGTTCTTACGGAACTTGAAAACGTTCAATTAATTCTTATATTACCCCCCTTCCACCAGTGGTGCACCTTCTGCTGTCACAAAGTCTTGACAACCTAAGCAAACAAGAAAAGAAAAAAATACGCAGTAAGTGTCATCATGTCATTGAGGCAACAAAAGGACGTGTTGTCATGTGTGCAATGCATATTCAATCAACAATCAAATTATCTTCTGCGCAAAGTTCCTACTACAGAAATGGCTGTCTTGTCGATCCATCTCAAAAGTATGAGGACGCACGTTGCGGAATCAGGTTGTTTATCTGAATTTAATATTTTAATTTGTGTTCAAAATAGTAAATCAGAATATCGAGAAAAGAAGAAATTTTAATTAAAATATCCAAGCTCACAGAATTTATTGTATATCGATAAGAAATTTAATCCCCTCACTATACTCATAGTGTTAGATTACTTTCTCGTAGGATAGAACGGATATATCTAGATTACTTTCTCGTAGGATAGAACGGATGTATCTGTTGTTGGAATAGCAGTACCTCAAGCGCCAACAATTTCGTCGAATTTGAAGAGAGTCACGAACCACACAAAGACTATCTTGGTCCAAGAAGATAGCCAAAGTCAAAGCCAAACGAGGACCGAGGCACTGGACTGGACTTCTTCTCAACTCTTTCAGAATTAGAAGAAATGCTCTTATATATAAGCACAGCAATGTAACATTCCTCTCTTTAATCAACAATCAATATTGAGGGACAAAGTTCCCTTACCAAAAGAATTTTTTACAAATTTTCATTTCCCTCTATTTCTCATTTACACCTCTTAAAAATCCAACAAATATATTTATAAAGCTTCGTTAAAGTGCAATAAATTTTTTATATATATATTAGGTTCAATATTAATATCTTAATAATTAAACCCATAGAGGTTAAAAGGCCTTTCTCGTGAAGCAAAACAATTTCCTTTTACTCATTCCTGAACTCTCAAGTGTATTCGTTTTTATTAGTATCAAAAAGGAAATATATTATTTTCCTCTTATTAGATTTTCGTACAGTATAATTTTCTATTCACTTGTATTATCCATTGGCCTGGCACCCATGACCAGGATTGTCTCGATAAAGCATGCTGCAAGCAATCTTGTCAAGCACAAATATATATATATATATATATATATATATATATATATATATATATATATATATATGAGAAGTTAAAAAAATCTATCAAGAATCTCTGAACCCACATATCTCTGTTGGCCACAAAGTCTGGAAAAGCATATCATACCTCTCCTTCCCACTAATTTTTCTTGAAGAAAAAATTGTGTAATTTGGGTTTATCTTATTAGGCATTTGGCCATGCGATATGATTTTAATTTCAACTCAGCGTTTATTTATGCAAGTTGCATAAAATTTCAATTTTAACTTCATATCGTGATTTCGAATCTCAAATTCTCCAAAAAGGTATGATTTGGAACTCCAAATCATGATTTCATATTTTTTAAAATATAAAACTTAATCCATAAGTTTATATTTTGTAAAAAAAAAAATCATTAGTTGGTAGATATATTTACCAACCATTTATATCAAATATTAAAATATCTGCAAGTTGTTTTAACAAATTTACTCTTACCAACCATTTACTAAATGTTCATATGATGTGGAGGGATTATATTAAAAAGTAGTTACACTACAACTCATGTTTAATTTTTTTTTTATTGAATTAAAGTTCGATCAATTGACATTGTATTTTTTAGAAAGTCATTTTAGTGGCGTATTAATTTTGTTATGAACTATGATTTGCTCATTTGGTAAGCTTGTATAAGAAATGAGAAGTTATGATAGTTTTCACAACTTGTGTGGTTTTTATGTCTATGAGAAAAAAATACAACTTAAGAAATCCAAATTGCATGTCCAAATAAAATTTCAACTTCAAATCATCCTAATTTCAAATCACTGATTTCATATCCTGATTTCAAATCATGTCCAAACGGGGCTTAGATTATATAATAAGGGTATCAAAAACAACAAAGGGTTATTACTATAATTGGAAAACGACATCTTAAAATAATAAACAGATGCTATTATATTTAAAGAGTGTCACTTCAAGAATATAAATTAGTGTATATTGCTTTTTGGGTGATTTGCAGTAAAAAAGGATACTTTAGATTGGTATTTAAAATATGTTTCTGCTTTTGATATTTGTGCGGAATTGATAATTTGAAGTGTATGGGGGTAAAAGCGCATTAGGGCCAGATCGCGAGACCCGGATACCCATTATGACCGCAGGAATTGTCCAGCTAGTTCTCATTCTCACCAACTCACGTTACGTCAACAGTCCTGAATCAGAGCGCCGCTGCAAGTATGCACGTTGGGGTGGCAGAATGGCCACAACACCTGTACTATGAGTTTAGACAAGTTGAGGATTGACTTATAAAAACTTAGCTTAGGGTGGAAGGAAGGCATCTTCTTCCTTCTCTCTCATACTATTTTAACATTGTTTTTATCTTCAAGAACGAGCAATATACATGGAATCATCACTTTCTTGTCAATTTAGCTACTTGAATCTTGTTATATGATCTTTGTTGCTTGCTAAACTCTATCATGATCCAAATTACTCCTGACTGGGCTCATAAAAAGAGTTCTCGGGGTTGGATACGTCCCACTTGTCTTTAAACCCTATAAACACAAATCTCTAACTGATTTTCGGCTTCGAAAAAACGTTGTAAGGCCTTGTCCCATGGGGATATACATCCGTGGTGTCGATCCCGATCAAAGCAAAATCTTAAAAGACTCGTCAGTTTGTAGTTGATGTCAAAAAGAAAACGCGCTTGACCATGCTCCTCAAACAGTACCACGGACGTGGGAGCGTGTTCCAACAGAACAGAGACCGCGAGGCTCGCTACCGAGGAACAGCTGAACTTTAACAAGAAAATCAACCCAGAATTAGAAGAACGGCTAGAGAGGGAGGAGGTAACACCACTCCCAGAGGAGTTCCAAAACGAGACTCCGATTGAGAAAGACCATCCTGACCATTCGGCAGAAAGCAGGGCGAGGCTTCCTGTTAGAACCCGTATTTTTGTACATTGGAACAATCCGGATTAATTATGATAAGTTAAGGACAAAACTATTCCGGGATATAAAGTCGGGATTTTTGACCTTTGATTTTTTTTTTAAGACATAAGTTGTTCATGAATTTGTTGGTATGGAATAATTAGGAGAATTTGGGACCAAAGTGATGAAATTGGGAAGTTGGAAATCATGAATTATGTATTTATGGCCGCGTGGCATTTAAGCTGGTGCCACACAATTTTGTGTCATCTTTTAATCGGGACAACACATTAGCGCGGGCTGCGGGGCAATTGTACAACGCATGGCGTTAAAAGACGACCACTAGTCATTCCATTCATTCTCGCACTAAAAAATTAAGAGCGAGCAACTCCACAAGGGGGCGTTCTCACCATGTATACTGTGAACACTCATATAACGTAAACCGATGAAACGAGGACCGAGGGAAAGAAACAGAGGGAACGTGCCTGATGACATTCGAGCTAAACCGAAGGGGAGCGCCGGGACCGAGCCGAGTGCGGATACTATTCGTCCGGCAGTAGCCGTTAGTCCGTGTGGTCGTCATCCGCATACCCGCCGCACGAGCCACGCGTCGTTAGGCCCCCGCCATGGTCAACACCAACCAGCGCGTGTCGATCCCGCGCCGCGGCCTAATCCCACCAAATCGCTCGTGTCGTCCCTACATATTATTTTATTTTAGTTCACATCGTACGGTTCGCACAACACTATAAATACGGGACACCCCCTCCTTTCGTGGGTTGGCTCCCTTTATCTTTCAAGAACACTTACAAGCAGGTAATAAATCTCATATATTTATTCTCCCTCTCATTTATTCTACGAAGTGCCATTTCTTTTTAGAATTATCGCTAATAAGATAATTCATCGCTCATAACGGCTACATTCTCGCTCGCTATAAGCAGCCTTCAAATCTATATTTTCTTTATCTTACATACGTCAAAGAACAAAGCACATATCCTATACCCACTTACAAATTCAATTGACAACTCGAACCGGGTAACAACAAGGCGCCCACCGTGGGGCTGTGGATAATAGTTCTTAGTCTTGATTTTTATCCAACTCATATAAATCATAACGCCTCCAACGCTCCATCCTCCGTTCGTCTCGTCAAAAACGATCTACGTCGACGGGACAATCCTACCAAGGCAACACCGAAATCGTGCGTGTACGAGGGAGCGAACCACGGGATTACTAAACCCCTCACGACCCGAACCCCATTAACCCGAGCAGGGGCTCAATCGGCAAAACACCGTGATCGTTGTAACGCGCCACACCGCCACCGATCCTCTAAGAACTCATAACTCCGTTACATTATCTCGACCCGTGCTTCTGCGGGCGCAGACAAACACAACACCGCATTAATTTGCGTCTCGATTTTCGAGATGTCGCAGAACAGGAAGCAGCGACCGCCGAGCAAGCGGAAACGGCGATCGTCTTGCCGCAAAACGGCCGCGGGTGCTCGGGCCGGTGCTGCCGGCGGCGGGCTGGGGCCGAGGTGCCGGCGGAACGCCCGCCGGTGCTCGAGAAAGCAATGATTCTCGGGGCCGTTCCTCCACCGAGGTCCTAAAGACAAGCGAGACTTTACAAACGGTGGATTCGACCCACAGCGTCGAGACATACAACCCTCGCCGGACCCGTACACGGGCCCCGCCTTTGTCGGGCGGGGCCGAATTGTGTGGGGCACATCCGTGTGGCCCTCCACCGGCCGGCTCGAAATCGATCCCCAAAGAGGTTCAAATGCCCGACATCCGAATACGACGCACTACTTCCGACCCACACGAAAGACGCGACCTCATATACCTCGCGCTATAGCGGTACGATATGGAAGAAGACGAAATTGAGCTTCCGCATCGTCAAAGTTCGGGGGAAACTCGTCAAACGGAAAGCGCCGAATGGTATGACCATCTACCCGAGCACCTCGATCACTTCTGCTCGGGACGTTGTACCGACGCTCGTAGCGCGTACGCTGCTATCAAGGTACAAGTTCGTAAGGCCGACATCTTCCGGACACACAAAGGGCCCACAGTTACTTTCTGGCGGGAGTTCGGCTCTCCCGTTCCGCAGTGGAACTACGGAATGGCCCCGGCGTCGGGGTTAACGGCCGCACAAAGCCACAAAGCGGGCTCAATATGCTGAAGTCGGCTGTCTCGCCGGCCGAAGGAAAACTTGCTAGAATACGAGGCCGTGATGGGCCGATGTCCACACCTGTACGAGTCGAAGATTCGGCAGAGACGATCAGCCGAGCCTCTCTCCGTAAGGCCGCACGGTCGAAGCCTTCGAGAAATCGAGAAGGCTTATCAACCTCGGCGTCCTTGTTAAAGCTGAATTTGGCTTAATAATGTCCGAACCGCGAGCTCGATTTTACGGACGCGGACCGTATCCCGGGGGTGACACTTCCGTGGAACTTCGCAGCTGACCTTGACATCTCGAAAGTGGGCTGAAAGCGCAGGGTGGCTTGGGTGCTGAAAAGCGAAGCTAAGGAACCGGTAATTCGGTGGATGACTGCTAGATTGCACAGCGAACCGAACCAAACTTATCAAGCAACGAACTCTTTTGCATTGATTTCGAGTTAACGAGTCAAACAAGAAGTCGTACGCAACAGATATAATTAAACGCAATAACGTGCAGGTTATATGAGGTCAAGAGAAACAGAATGAAACGGTAAAACGAATAGTAATGGCCTTATATGGTGCAAGCAGGTGAACGGTTACCGAGGGCGACCAATCGAATAGAGCCGCGTGTCCCCATCATTAACGAGAGGCGACTCGATACGACGTGCAAAAGCGCGCTCGCGCAGGCATTACGTAGTCATTCCCGCCTAAAATGTGAAGATAAGAACGAGCCGGCCGAGTCACCGGGCTTAATATTCACTCCCCGTTACCCCGATGGATCAAGATAACGAGGAGCGTAGGGCTATCCGTATACGGTAAATACCCCATATAACGTAAACCGATGAAACGGCGACCGAGTAAAAGAAGAAAGAACGTTCCCGATGACATTCGAGCGAAACCGGGCGGAGCGTCGGACCGAGCCGAGCAAGGATACCATTTGGTCCGTGTAGCTCGCTGTCCGCGTGTCGCCGGGTCCGGCGCGCGTCGCACGCGAGCCACGCGTCGTTAGCCCCCGCCACGGTCAACCACCAACTACGGGCACACACAGACGAAGGCTCGCTCGGGCCTAATCCCACCAAATCCGTTCAGAGTCATCCTCATTATTATTATTTTATTTAGTTCACATTGTACGGCCCCCACAAGCAACACTATAAATATGGGGGACACCCCCCCTCCTTTCGTGGGTCGGGCTCCCTTTATCTTTCAAGCACTTACAAGCAGGTTAATCTCATATATTTATTCTCCCTCTCATTTATTCTACCAAGGCCATTTCTTTTTAGAATTATCGCTTAATAGTATAATTCATCAAGCCATAACGTTTACATCTTTAGTCATGAATGTGCGAGCCTTCAAATCTATATTTTCTTTATCTTACGCACGTCAAGAACAAAGCACATATCCTATACCCACTTACAAATTCAATTGATTAGCCGAACTGCAACAAAAGCGCCATAGAAAAAATCCCCATTTCAAGCTCTTCCAAATTTGTTCCTCGGGTGTAAACCCACCATATTAAGGTCCCTAAGCGATGTAGTTATTGTTGTAGCCGATCAACCCATTATTTTTCATCCATCGAAACCCTAGGCTATTGGAAAGTTGAAGAAGAAAGGTAAGAATTCATTATGTTTTATGTATTCGTGAAGGTTGTATGCTTGTTGTAGTATGTTAAAACGGGATATAAATCATGAAACAAGGCATGTCGAAGTCGTAGTCGTACAAGCAGGCGTTTAGCCGTGTAGCAAGTAAGCAAGCTGTTGTGATATCAAGCTAGACCGAAGCTTAGTTAGCATTATTATGATCATTGTAAGGTGAAGAACGATTGAGAATCATCCATATATGTATATGTGTTGTCAGTCTAAACGGGTCATATTATATGGACAATGAACGAACGATTATCGCTTAATGTTTTAGTCGTCATTATTGTGAATTCTACGTTGGAAATGAATGTCTAATGACTCAAATTGATGTTGTAGTTGTTGCGGATCGATTTGAGATTATTGTACATTTAATGTATTTTGTATATCGATGAAAATAGCATTGTTAGAATGTGAATCAGGATACAAATCATGATTCGAGAGTCTAAGAAAGTGCTGTTAGTGGTGTCTCTGTCAGTCGAATTCGGTCGCTTTTGGGGAAAATTTTGGATTGTTGAAAATGTTGTACGAATTGCTTAGAATGTCTTTAAATACTGGTTGTACGGGTTCGGGTTAGTACGTGAATGTATAAGCGTCGACGTTGGCTTCGAAGGTAAGTCGTCGAATCGAATTTATGAAAGATTGTCAACGTACGTGAAAAGTAGCCAGTAACGTCGTATTACCTTTCGGATTAATTATTAATGTTGCTAGGTTGGTTGTTGTTGATTGATATCGGCCGAGTTAAAATTCTAAGGGTAGCCTATTTACGGGGGAAATCCGCCCAATTTCGTAGAATTAAGGGCAAATTTGGAATTTAGTGCCCAAAAAGTCTTTAGCTAATGTTTGGCATTTCATGACTTGTTTGTAGACCTTGGGCAGCCCGAATCGTAGGTTGGACTTGTCTTGAGTTTGGATTATATTAGAGAGCGTTTGATGTATGTAAAGCAACCTTTCTTTTTGGCATGCCTTAGTTAAAGTAGGCTATAATACGAGCCTCGAGGAAACTCTATTCCCGCAATCCGAGCATGTTTACGAATCGCATTTGTTCCTTGGTATTATTGTTGACATGACAAAACATTGATCCGTATGTTCTTGGAATTCATAATTTGTAAGATTTCATAGCCGATTTTTTGTTTTAAAGCTTAACTGGCGATTCCAAAATTTCAAACGCTCATAACTTTCACCGAAAAGCCTTGACATTTTTGAGATCTTCAGAGATTGTATAGATATAGAATGAGTATGTTTTTCATAAAGTGCTCGTTCGGGTCATGCTCGTCCAATGGTCCCGCGACGCCCTTTAGTGAATTCGATAACTTTTGAAACAAAAAGTAATAATTATTATTCCGATTTGAATATGACTATTTTACTTATCTTTGGATTTATGATAATGATTTTATGCATATGATTACTCACTACCCGCTCGTGCCTACTATGATATCGTTCGCCAGGTTCCCGGGATTATTGTCGTGCGCATTATGACGTACTCCGGTGTTATCGTGTTTATGGTTCACCGATTTCTCGCCGAGGGGGTTCCCACTTATATATTGGTGTGATCCGTGTACGGTGATATGTCGTGTATGATATGTGACGAGATCTCGGGAGATTTGAAACTTTACCGGTGTTATCTTGCGTGTTGCGTGCGCCATCGACGGGCGGCGACCATATTTCCGTGCCTTACGCATGACTTATATTTTTGAGTAACATTTTGATACTTTGAAACGCATTTACAGAACTCTATTTCGATTGCTTGTAAAATTGTATGCCACATTTTCTACTTTGCATACCCGCCTTATTTCGTCCGACCCCCCTCTTTGTCGGGGTCGCGTTTCATGCCG
The DNA here is from genome assembly GCF_029784015.1 of Lycium ferocissimum. Taxonomy (NCBI): domain Eukaryota; kingdom Viridiplantae; phylum Streptophyta; class Magnoliopsida; order Solanales; family Solanaceae; genus Lycium; species Lycium ferocissimum. The sequence goes on along the minus strand of NC_081353.1, from coordinate 49,347,643 downwards.
CGTGTGCACGCACGACGCCGTGATCCACCTATTTAGACACCCTCTTCGCTATTTGGAGTGCTCCTACTCGTTCCGAATTTATATTTTTTGGTATATATTTGTTCATTTGTATATATTCGTTCGAGGGTACGGCCCCGTCCCGTCATCCGATTCCGTCCGTGTTAGAGGTCCGTGGACATGTCTGTGGGTTGTGCCTACTTACGCACGATTGTGTTTGTATATGTTGTGTTTGGCGATTCGGGCGCGCGCGACGGCCCCCGCGCCCGCGTATGTATATATGTTCTTTCTGCCGTCCCGCGGGCCTGTTTACGCGGTATTTTCTCGCGTGCGTGGTTATTTTGGATAGTCCGTAAAACAAAGGAAACTACTTACGAAATTTTTACGGAAATTATATAAATTTGAAACACGGCTGATCGCTTCTCGTTATATACCCGGACGTGCTTGATATTATCAAGTAAGTTTGTGCGTACCCGGATCGGGCCCAGTCACTGGCCACGGATCGTGGGTCGTGACACTTCCTCAAGGACATTACTCCGGAAAAAGGAAAAGGCTTTTCCTCATCCTGGTGGAGGAATGTGCACAAAGCGGAGGATCCCTCATCGAAATAACTACAGCACCGAGTTCTGTAGTCGACCGCCATGATAGAGAGAGCGCATGGAAAAGCTCATAAGTATCGTGCCGGGGGCAGGTGAGATGCCCTACGGATAACTCAGAGCTTATTAAGGCGCTTGGGACTCCCGAGGTGCATATGGAACAGATGGAGCCGGGAGCCGGCCGATCGGTTACTGCGTACTTAGCGATGATCGCCAAGAAAAAAGAGCTTCACGACCGGATGAGCCAAATAACCGAGGCTCCCCTGGCCTTTGAAAGGGGCGGGAGCGAGGAAATACAGAAAGATTTTTTTTTTTTTAAAGTAAAGCCACGTAAATGTGGAATTTATTGATAAAGAAAAATATGTACATATCAATCTAAAAGTGATTGATCAAAGAAAAGAAACAACAAAAAAAGGGAGATCAATCCAAAAGTGATTGATCAAAAAAATACGGAAAGATTCCATACAAACCGAGTGTGTTTCCCGTGCTCATCCCAAAGAAGTTCAAATTTCGAATATACCCAAATATGACGAAACCATGGATCCTGAGGAACACATAACGATCTTCGGGCAGCCGTTACGGACAAGGCCTTTCAGCCGTACGCAAATTGAATCAATCATGTCGAAATTTTTTAACACATGCTCGTTAATGGGGTACATTCTTAGTATAATCTCTTGCCCGTAATTCTATTGACTCTTTTGTTGCTCTTGTAGATACGCTTGTAAAAGCTCATGCCGGGGCTCGGAGAGTCGAGATGCACAAAGAGGACATCTTTGCTATAAAACAGAGGAATGATGAGACGCTCTGCACCTATGTGGAAAGATTCCAACGGGAAAGGATGCTGCTGCCTGCCATACCGGGAAGACTGGGTTGTTGCGGCATTCGCAGATGGTTTGAGCGTCAATGGTTCAAAGGCATCGAGAAAATTAAAGGAAAGCTTCAGGGAGTTCCCGGCCAAGTCTTGGAACGAGGTGAAAATTATTTTTGATATGCCATGGTTCTTGGCCCTCTAGCGGTTGGCTGAGATACTCTTGCAGGTCTTATCGACCCCAGGAGACACGCGTAAAATAGCCGTCACCCATCCGAAGAGTTCGGGCATGTAGTCTTGTTCTATAGGGGTTGTTGTAATGAACCGGGCAAGAGTTAAAATCGGGACTTTTTAAATAGAAAATGGTGGAATAATTATCTGGATAGGACACATACGAGTAGGGTTCCGCTCGCTCCGAAAATAAATTCGGGGAAGCACGGTGCAGGAGGTCAGTACGGATCATCAAGAATCGATTATATCAACCTCGATCGAAGTCGTCTTCGGCACTGGTGATTAGGCCTCGAGAGCCTCCGGAGACCAGATGGATCATTTCTCCCCGGAACATATAAGGGAGAATACAGGTGGAGCAGGTGGTTCAGAGTAAAAGGGAGCCCGACCAATTCAGCCAGGTGTTGTGTACATAGAATTATCCTCCAAACTTGGGGCGCCAATTGCGCAATGCAGATTTGGTAACGACGGCAAAACGCCGCCATCATCTCATGGGCGGGTAGCAAAAAGCCAATGGTAAAAGGGTAAGTGTAGATCATCGACATTCCTGTGGCACGATGGGCTATGTTGGTATTTTGAGAGGCCGTCGAAATATCGACTTCTAGCCTCTACTGGCAGTCAAGACGAACTTGGGGGATGGAAGCATCATAGGTCATAGAGCGCATTTGCATAACTGACCCCAATTGTTGGCTGGAGTGGAAGTCCTTCGATAAATTCAGGACTGGGGGAATGATGTCGGTAGTGTTCGACCCCGAATCGATTTCTTGGGTATCAGCAGAGGAGGTGGTGTCAGTCCCTTGGCCGGAGGTGGTGTCAAAGATCTCGACCAAATATTCCTCGACCGTGGTGAGGGCTAAACGATGGGAGGAGGATGATGAAGAAGACATAGTTTCTTTTGTTCGAAGTTTCAAAGGAGAAAAGGTGATAGGAGAAATCAAATGGTAAAGATATGAAGCAAGAGAGTTGTCAAAAGAGATTGTGTGTAGACTCAGTGGGCAAATGAACGGCTTAAATAGGGGAAATCGCAATCATTAGCCTCGATTCACGAAGGGGCGAGTCTGCTCCTGTAACCGCCAATCGCTGCCTTTGAAGCAATGCCGTCGAATGAGTGAACAGGTGCATTCAATGCCGCCCTGACAACACATAATATCGTTATGATTCTATGATGTATTCAACCTAAATGTCATTTTGGATTAATACTCATAAATCATGTCAGATCATAATGATTTCAAAGTTATAACTAATAGATAGGCAGAAAAAATATGGTTTAAAACTATGGCATTCAAGTAATGACAGATCAGTATAACTTCATGTTATATTCAACTTAGAAGTTTTGTTGGATTAGCATAAATCACACCGGACTGTCACGATTTCAGATTGAAGCTACAAATTCAAAGAAGAGGAAAAAATATATTTCAAAACTTGGCATATATCATGACAAACCAGTTTGACTTCGTGTTATATTTAATCAACTGTCTTGTTGGATTACTCACAAATCATAACGGATCGTCATCAATATATTCTACAGCTACAAATATTATATATGCATATTTAAGAATATAAATATCAAAAGTTTATGAATCCTTTTTATTTTTTATTATTATTACGTTAAAATGAACGGAAAAGGCTCAAATATGCCATTCAACTATAAAAAATGGCTCATTTATGCCACTCGTCAATAGTTTGGCTCATTTATGCCATCGAACTATAGGAAATGATTTTCATTTATGCCATCTAACTATAGAAAATGTCATTTATGTCACTCATCAATAGTTTGACTCATTTATGCCATCGTCTGTTATCAAAATGACTCATCTATGCCATATTTCATTAAAGCTGCTTTTTCAATACCATATATGACACGTGGCCTCCAACTAGATTATAGTTGTGAGTGGGTAAGGTGTATGAGTCGGATTTTTTATTAACTTGGTATTTAAAATTGGGCTGGTTTAATTAAATGACGTAGACCTCTAATTGGAGGACCTCTAATTGGAGGCCAAGTGTCATATCTGGTATTATAAAATCGGCATTAATGAAAAATGGTATGGAGGAGTCATTTTGGTAATAAGCAATGACATAAATGAGTCAAACTATTGATGAGTGACATAAATGAGTTATTTCCTACAGTTCGATGGCATAAATGAGCCATTTCCTATAGTACGATGGCATAAATGAGCCAAACTATTGACGAGTGGCATAAATGAGTCATTTCCGATAGTTGGATGACATATTTGAGCCTTTTCCGTAAAATGAAACTACGACAACAAAGTTAAACGGATGGAGTAATTTTTAGTATTTTTGTACAGTGGTTAGTTCTCCAATTCTCTATACCAATCACAACGTCATAGACAGAATAATTGTGACGTTTATTTTACGTCAGTCAGGCAACAGGAGAGAGCAAGAACAAGGACTTAGGGTATCTCAAGAGCTACCAGAAGCAGACTGAAAATTTAAATTTAATTGGTTTAACTTTTAAAGTTTTTATTACTTTATTTAATATATTAATTTTTGGAATTATAATTTTACATTTTAATATTTATTCAAAGCATTCTATGCCTATTGACAAATGGGGTTGTCACATGAAATGACCTATTGGCTGGTGCGGTGCTGCTTCTGTGTTTTCTTTTTACCAGTTCGTTTTAATTTATATAACATAATTTAATTCGATATGGAATATAAATAAAATTGATTCTTTAGATTTATCATTTATGATTTGTACATGTCAAATTTTTTTATAGCTATACAATACAAATGTTATGATGTTTACAATAACATACCTAGTGTAATTCCATATGTGGAGTTTGGAGAGGGTAGAGGTTATTTCCAAAAGACCCTTGGCTCAAGCGCTGCAAATCAAAATTGTTATGAAAAATAAAATTCGATAATGAAGAAAACATGACAACTAATAAGGAAAGCAGTACAATACATTCAGAAAAAAGAACAACAACAATATCGAAATAGGGCAAGATAATCGAAACAGAATAAACAACAGATGGTAACAGATATCAAAAAGCAAGAAACTACGTGAATAAGACTAAGATAGATACGGTGTTCCAGAATACCACCAAACCTAATCCCACTAAAAAGTGAGACAACGCTCAACTATCTACTAACCTTCTACCCTAATCAGCGACCTCCATACCCTCCTATCTAAGGTCATGTTTAAAATTAAAAATTTTAATATTTTTATTATTTTCTTAAATTTTACGTTAGATTCAAATTATATTGAACAGAGTGGAATCCATTATGAGTTCATTCATATTTGCAATTACTTGTTAAATCCATGCCATACTCTCTTTCTCCTTTTGCCTTTTGACTAAACAATTACCTTACACAGAGGTGGACCCAGGATTTGAACGTTAGGGGCACCTTTGCCTTTTGACTAAACAACTACCTTACACAGAGGCGGACCGGGGATTTGAGCGTTAGCGGGCACCTTTGCCTTTAGACATGCTAACTACTAATGCCAATGTTCGGCGTACTACTCTTTAAAAACTTAATGATTGATGAGTCACTGGTCATTTCGTAAAAATATATTCAATGCAGACAATAAAAAACATTATTATAAATAGATTTATTTTTTATAATAATTTTCTAAAACATTATCTATTTATATTTTAAATAAATTTTAAATTTTAATATTAAAAATATTTGATTAATGATAATCAAAACTCAAAAATTTATATACATGATAGATGTAGACAAGCCCAAACACACATAGCGAGACACATAAGTAATGCCTAATGCACGTTATATTACGATAACAATTATAAAAATAGAATTAATATTAATGGACTGAACTTAAAATAAGACAATATAACATTAATAAAATTATAGGTGAAACACCTAGAAAAGGATAAAAATATTAATGTATACAGGTACTACATGGATAGAAAGTGGAAGCAAGTTTTTTTTTTTTTTTTTGAAAAAAGTAGCCATTACATAGAATAGAAGGAGAAAATATCTTATTCAAAATCGAAGAGAGTGCTTGACTTTAAAATAAACTTGAGGATGTATAAATAATTTTGTCTCAATTTATAATTAATAATATAAAAAGCAAGAAAAAAGTAAACAAATGGACCCCTATGTGAAGAGTGCAAGCTAACGTTGAATTCAGAAAAGTAAAAAGTAAATGAAAAACATAGCAAAGTTGCAGTTGAGTTTAAGTAAAAAGAAAATGAAAGATACAGCAAAGATGCTGTAGTGATTTGAACCCAAGCAAACACAGAAGTAGTTCTTTTGGCTGATTGCTGAACCAGCGCACCACTTAGGCCTTTTTTCTTTTAGGTGACACGGAATATTATTTAAAGGTTCTTTATGATATATACACACTAACCCCTCTGTTTCAATTTGTTTGAACCTATTTTCTTTTTAGACCGTGTCAAAATAAATGACCTCTTTCCTAATTTGAAAACAAATTCACTTTATGAATGATTTACAGCCATACAAATTTTCAAGGCTTATTTTGAACCACAAGTTTCAAAAGTCTTCTCTCTTTCTTAAATGTCGTGCCCAGTCAATTGGGTTCATATAAATTGAAATGGAGGGAGTAGATATTTCCCTAGGCTACGGGGGGCACGTGACCTCACATGCCCACTGTACTTTTTTTTTTTCTTTCTTTTTTTAACTTCTCCCCTCTACCTTCATGTCTTGAATTATTCACTTCTCATCTTTCGAATACAACTGTAACAATATTCTTATCTTCTGCACAATCCATCATGTTTTTTTCTTTTTGGTTCTGCAGGTTATTGTCATTCTCAAGTCTCATCTCAAGCTCGTGATGTTTCAAACTTTAAATCTTTCACTTATAACAACACATGGAAATGGTAAAAATAGGAAATGTCCTCCACTTAGTTACACAGTTCATGGAATTGGAAATAGCCAACGTAACTTCCTCTATACATACAAAAGTTTCTCGTTGCCTTAGTCCAAATGTGTAGAAACATAAAATTGTCCCATTCCAACTTGGAATATAGTTACCTTTAGTCTTTTCAACCTGCCTCAATAGTTGAATCATACGAGTACTGTAGTATCTTTTAACCCAATGAATAATTCTAGACTTGGGGCGTTTGGTAGGGTGTACACTATTAGAAATAGAGGCTTTTTCAACTGTTATTGAATGAGAAATTTATGTTATAAAACGTGATTTTTCACATCGTTCCTATCTAACCAGCACACTGGGAAAACGCATGGTGGGAAATAGGTTTTCCTTGAAACGCTGGGAAACTTTCGAATTTTTCAGTGTGAAACAGTAAAATTTAGATTTTTTCGACCGACATTCAATGGAAATAGCCAATAAACATTTTTCAGTGGGTAATTCAGTGGGAGAATAGTAATTTTTTAGTAGTGGTATGAGGTACGCAAGAGTATTAATTTTAGTAACAATGTTTGGTTGCAAATCTCACATATGTATTTGATTTTTGGGTTCAAATGCAAAGTAATGAGTCACAGTCAATTAGGATTTGAACTTTATGAATTAAAATTGAAAATTCTACCGTAGCTAATTTGATTTATTATGTTCAAGGCATACTTATTTAATAAACTTTTTAATATATATACAAAATTCGAGTCAAAAGTATTGATTCAAAGTAAATCATAACTATACATTAACCCCTATGATGTGAGAACATCCTTTACAAGTTATGATTTTGATTTGTAATTATGCAAATTGCATACCAAATTTGAGTATTATGCCGAAATCCCATTATGCCTATCACATCACATTGGGTGGAGTAGCTCAAGACCTCTGTTGTGCCTAAAGTTTTAGGAGACGATTCGGGACTAGTTTAGATAGACATTTCGTATGTTGATGGACAAAATCCAATCAACACACAACAACCAATAAAATTGTAAACTTCTTATCATCCATAAACTTCCTTCACCAATACTTCACTAATAATTAATTTGTAAAGATGTTTTTGTTATTTTACTTGTCCTTAATGTACTGAAAAATCAAAGTTCTTCAACCTTAACAAGAAGTAAACCGAATGTAAATTACAAAAAACAACTGCCGTGGAAAATGACCTACCTCCGTAGAATAATCTTCACTAAGGGTGTATTCGGTATAGAGGAAAATGTTTATCTAGAAAATGTGTTTTTGGAAAATAAGTGATTTTCTACTTATTTTCTTCTGTTCGGTTGGATAGTGGAAAATAAGTGAAATTCTTACTTATTTTCTCATGTTCGGTTACTTGGTAGAAATTATTTTTCGAAAAATACCCATCCAAGCCCCACTGATCCCACCCCATACCACACCAACTATTCCTTACCACCACCCACCCCACCCTTACCACCTACCCCACACCAAAATTAACCACGCAAACTTTCCATTTTTATAAATTTCTTATAAAGGTAAAATTAAATATGAAGTAGAAAATTCAGGAAGGGATGGGGATTGAGGCCCGAGAGGGGTAGGGGGGGGGGGGAATGGGTTGTCATTGAAAACCAAAAAAAAAAAAATCTTTTCGAAACATTTTTGTAAAAAAAAAAAAAAAAGTTAATTTTTTTTGGAGGGGGTGGTGGGGGAGGGGGGTAGAAAAAAAATTTGGAGGGGGAGTGGGTGGTCCCGGGATGGGGGTGTACAAAACCCAAAAAAAAAACTTTTTTATACTAATTTTTTTTTTTGGAGGGGTTTGCGGTGGTGGTAGGGTGGTTGGTGAAATGACACTTGTGGACTTATTTTCTTTACTTTGATTATTTTTCCATTTTTAAGAAACTTGTTTTACTAAAGAAAATGTTTTCTAAAAATTTTGACCAAACGAACATGAGAAAATTGAAAAATATTTTTCGAAAAATATTTTCCTCAACACACCATAAACAAGAACAATTTTAGGATATAGTGTATAAATTTTACCACTACTTTTCCTCCTACAATTCTCCTAATTGTAATTACCCTTTTTAAGACTCTTCCTTAATCGAGATAACTTTAAGCAACTCGATCAGCAAACACCTATTACAAAACTTCTAGTAAAGTAAATAGGTTACAACTCACGAACACAAGAATCAACCTAACAACTTGAGAAGTAAAGCACCAGCTTCCTTGGGAATAGCTTCTCTTCAATGACAGTTTGACTCACACAAAGCACTGTTCACAATAACTGTTATTTGCCAATAATATATCTCAATCTGTGCGAATAGCGTAAGAGGTAATAGCATCAATGTGGTGCTTTATATAGGAGTAGGGATGGTCAAATTTCCCTTGGCTTCAAGCACCAACTCCCATCCTACTGCAATTGGTTTATTTATTTGTTTCAACCTCAACACGTTTTCTCCTATTTTCAAAGCTTTTTCCATATATGCAAGTGTAGCAATATTTCAAGTATGAACTCGTTTTCATGATCCACGTGTTTCTCCATAAACTGATCAATTCCTCAAGTAATCCTTCTTGCATTTGGAATCTGCTTCGTAAATACTAATCAACAATCCTCTTCAATCGTCTGCTAAAGACCTCGTCCTTCAATGCCTACATAGTATTTCTGCAACCTTGTTGACAACATAACTAGTTCCTCTAAGAGATATGCTAAGGACCTGGTTCTTGTGTAATGTTCGTTAATCATTAAAACTTGAATTTAGCTCAGCTCAACAGTTTTGATCCTTTTTGCCTATAACAATAAGTTTTCTGGAAACAAAAAGAATTCAGGAATTTGAGAATGTTAATTTGCGTAAGCTAAGCTACACTGGAAATGCTTGGTTCATAACTAGATAAATTAAACATGTCAACTGTAATGACATGACAAGTATAAAGTTGTGCTATTAACTTGGTTTGCAATATACTTCAATTTTATGCTTCCAACTTACAAGATCCGTGGTATCACGCATTCTTCTAAAAATTCTTCATGTCTGGTATTTAACAATAATTAAAGGATAGTTGAAAAATACATTCCAAACTTATTGGTGTCGTTCTTTTTATTGCTAAACTCCACAAGAAGACGACATTCCACTTTTATTAGTATTACTAAATCGGAATATTTAAGAAAAAAGGACAAGAAATTACTTGTGTACTAAGTGTGAGTTTATTAGGACCCAGACTAGTGGCGGAGCCAGAAATTCAAGTAAGGAGATTTAAAAAAAAAAAAAAAAATCTTACACCAATTGGATTCAATAACTTATTTTTATTTATATATATATGTATGTATGCAAAAAGAAAATTACTTTTGCCCTATCTACATAGCATAATTTTTTGACAATGGGCTTCAATTGATCCCCCCATACCCTCAAGCTCGCCCTGACCTAGACGTATCAATAATTAACCCAATTTGGCATACATCTAAGGTTTTTTAATTAGGAAAAGGAAAACCACTTCTTAGTGCAAATGAACGTCATCTTCTAATCTTTGGAAGGTTCTAATTCGGAGTATAATAATTGGAATGATATCCCAAAATCACATCCGTTGAAAATTATTCTCTAATTGATGTGATATGACATACCAATTTTTATTTGATCTTATTGAAGTTAAATATCTTCTCAACCAAAGACGCTTTTTCCTTTGTAAAAGTTTTTGGATCCAAAATTTGTATATTGTGCTAGGATTTTGCTTGTTAAAACTTTCAACTCCTTTGTCCAAATTTTGTTGGGGATCTTTATATAATTAGCCGGCGAATTGACTGTTTACTTTTCTTAACCGATATACGTAAATTATACATTGATTATATATGACTATACACAATAATACATGCTTATGCATATATTATATATCTATCGACTATTTTAGTTTAAGTGATTAGTGAACAGATGTTTATTTTATTTTTGGGAAAACTACGTATATATACATATTAAGGAGTATCTACGAAACGTATTCCTTATTTACAAAACATAACGATATTTTACGAAACATGACGGATTTTCATATATTTTTTGTTTTTTAATTTTATTTTCAGAAAATAATTTTGTTGAAAAAAATAATTTTATTTTTAAAAAATATTTTAAAAAAAAACTTATTTTATATTTTAAAAAAAAATTGCTCAAAGGCTTAAAAATTACTTCAATTTTTTGTGTATGAAAGCTGTATGAAATGTGTATGTGTAAGCAAAAATTTTAATATAGTTTTTCATACACAAAATGTGAATGAAATTCTAAGTCTTGAGCGAGATATACACATTTCATACCATTCTCATACATAAAATTTTGAGCGTAATGTTTAAACCTTGATCGAGATACACATACACAAAATTTGAGCGAATTTTTTAAGTCTTAAGCAAGATATAACATTTTACACAAAAAGCGATTATTTTAAGTCTTGAATGTTGTATCAAAGTTGTATTAAATGTTATTGTAGTTGTATTAATTTTAGAGAAATCTAACATGTACTTTGTACGCGAAAATGTGAGCGAAATTCTAAGCCTTGAGCGAGATACAAATTACATACCGTTTTCATACATACAATTTTGAGGTGATTTTTTAAGCCTTGAACGAGATATACACATTTCATACAGTTTTCATATTGTTTTCATACACTAAATTTTGAGAGAACTTTTTAAGCCTTGAGCGAGATATACACATTTCATACAACTTTCATACATAAATTTTTGAGCGAAAAAAAAAAAAAATCTTTTTTTAAAAAATAAAAAATATTTTTTTTTAAAAAAAAGTATGTTTGTTATAGGATTTATAATGTTATGTTTTGTAAATAGAAAACTATCGTCACGTTTCGTAAATATTTCTCCTTAATATGTATAAATATGTAATTTTCTTTAAACTAATAAATAATGATTACTTATATTGCATAGAAATCTAAATGTAAAGAGTAGCTACGCATAGGGTGTGTTCGGTATGGAGGAAAATGTTTTCCTAGAAAATAAGTGAATTTCCACTTATTTTCTCATATTCGTTTGGGTAATGGAAAATAAGTGAATTTCTTACTTATTTTCTCATGTTCGTTTGGTTGATAGAAAACGTTTTCTAGAAAATACTCATCCAAGCCTCACCAACTCCAACCCAACCCCATACCCCCAACCCCACCCACACCCCACTCTCACCCACCCCCCCTAACCCCCTCCAAAAAAAATTTCTTTTGATTTTTTTTTGTTTTTTTTTTGTTTTTTACACCCCCACCCCAACTCTCACCAACTCCAACCCAACCCCATACCCCCCACCCCACCCACACTCCACTCCCACTCACCCACCCCTAAGCCCCCACCCCCCTCAATTTTTATTTTTTGCATCCCCACCCCCCAACCACCCCCAACCACCTCCCTTTAACCCATACCCACCCCCTCTCACAACATTTTTTTTGAAGTTTTTAATTTTTTTTTCTAAATTTTCTACACGACCGCATCCCCCATCACCCCCTCCCCCCTTGCGTGGAACCCATACCACACCAACACCCCTCCCAACCCCAACCCCAACTTTTTTTTTTTTTTTTTGAAGTTTTTTATTGTCTTTTGGGGTTTCACACCCCTACACCCCTTACCCAAAAAAAAAAAAAAAAAAAAATCTTTTCACCACACACCCCGACGCCCCCCACCCCCAGTCCCCCCAAAATACCCCATCACCCCTTCCAAAAGTTTTAATTTTTAACCACGCAAACATTCAATTTTTATAATTGTCAACTTTTTTGGGAGGGGGGGGGGGGGTGGGGTACAAATGTCAAAACATTTTTTTTTCAAAAAAAATATTTTGTGTGGTTGGGGGCGGGGGGGGGGAGGTAGGGTGCGGGGGTGGGGTGGGGTTGGGGCAAAAAACCAAAAAAAAAATGTCAAAACTTTTTTTTTCAAAAATATTATTTTTTTTTTCGGGAGGGGGAGGGGGGTGTGACGGGGGTAGGGGTGCGGGTGGAAAAAAAAACTTTTTTTTTTCAAAAAAAATAATTTTTTTGTCGGGGGGGGCAGGGGTGCGGGAGGGTAGGGTGCGGGGTGGGGTGCAAAAAAAAAAGTCAACTTTTTTTTCAATTTTTTTTTTATCGGGGGGTAGGGGTGAGGGGGTGGGGTGCAAAAAAAAGTCAACTTCAAAAAAAATAATTTTTTGCGCGGGGAGAGGGGGTGAGGTGGTGGTGGGTGGGGTGGCGGGGTGCGAGGGGGTTGGGAGTGGTTGGGGTTTGGTGGTTGGGATTGGGTTGGGTGGTTGGTGGAATGAACTCTTGTGAATTTGTTTTCCTACTTTTTTATTAGTGGAAGTCATTTTCCCAATTTTAAGGAAAAAATGTTTTCCAAAATTTTTGACCAAACGAACATGAGAAAATTGAAAAACATTTTTCGAAAAATGTTTTCCTCCATACCGAACACACCCATAATGTTATGATTGTTTAAATTAGCTCTAACCTTGTTTTTATGAGTATTTACTACTTATCAAAGATAGAAATAAGGGTATAATAGTCAGAAAGCCTTCTTATAAATAATTTCTTAAGAGTCATGTAAAATAAAAAGGGCAATTTGCAGGATTGTCCTTCATTGGGGGTGGTCTTTAATTTTTCCCCTCTAATTGGTGGTCTTTAATTTTTTTCCTTCGCTAAAAATCCCTTGATTTTGGGTTCGAACCCATGCTCAATTAAATTTTTTTAAAAAAAAAAAAAAAATCGTAAGGCAGAGTTTGGATTCGCAAGGCGGAATTTTGCAAAATTCTGCCTTGCGAATCCATACATCTGCCTTGTGATTTTTTTTTTTTTTACTGAGCTAGGGTTCGAACCCATAATCTCGGGGTATTAGGCAAAGGGCAAAACTTAAAGACCACCAATTTGAAGGGCAAAAATTAAAGACCACCCCAAATGAAGGCCAATCCGCTAAAAAAAAAAGGAAATAAAAACACGACACCTAAAATGGATCGGAGAGAGTAATAGGTAAAGCTTTTACAAGACCTTATTTTGGATTAGTAGATAAAAATAAGGATGATTGTGGCTAGGAGTGTACATGGGTCGGTTTGGGTTAAAACCAAAACCAAACCAATCTAGTTAGTTTTAAAATTATGAAAACCAAACCAAACCAAATGTAATACATATCCATCGGCTTGGTTGTAGTCGGTTTGGCTCAGTATTTCGGTTTTTAAGAAAATCAACAGTGTTTCTTTCTTTCACGTTCTTTTCCCTACAATTAGGAGAGAATTTTCTATCCTTTTTCAACTTATAATCCATTATTACCCTTTTATTGTGGTAGCTATAGTTTCTTGCATTATGGAGAAAATGTCTTAGGATTTATGATTTAAATTAAGTGAATAAAGTTTATAAGAAATACAAAAAATAAATCTAGGTAAATCTCATATAGTTGTTTCTTTGAATACATGAGTTTGAATTCATGGATTTTTTTTTTTAAAATCGGCTTAAGGTATAAAGTTCATTTGCCTATTAGAGATAAAATAAACTTTTGCTTAAAAATTATATATATTATTTAAAAGTATTTATAAAAATTAATATATTGTATATATATAATTATAAAAATTATGTATTAAATTTGTCGGTTCGGTTCGATTTTTTCTTCGGTTTGCTTTTAGTAAAACCAAAACCAAACCAAATATTATCGGTTTTTAAAAATTCAAAACCAAACCAAACCTAACCCAAGTAAATATGGGTTTATTCAATCGGTTTGGTTTTGGTTTTCGATTTGGATCGGTTTTTAACCAAATCGTGAACACTTGTGGCACTTTCGTGTGTCAAAAATCTTTCATTTATTTTTTAAAATATACCATATCAAAATACTATCACATAAAGTGATATTTATGCAGTATTATTTAATTAGGAAAGATTGTATTAAACAAGTATAATCAAAACACATTTATTTGAGACCATGACAATTTTTGCAGACTCACTTTTTTGTTATCCAAATTGTTGTCATATATGGTTTATCTTTTTTTTTTTCCTTTTTTTCTTTTTTTCTTTTTCAATTTATGTTTTGTAGGATAAAGAAGATTGGGCTTCGACTCTTGAGCCCAAGACTCATTACTCGTGGAAATCAGCCCAGATTTCAAGTTTTTAGGTTACCTGTCAATTTAGAAATTGGGTAAATTACACACACACACACACAGGCACATATATATATATATATATATATATATAAGGAGAAATATTTACGAAATGTGATGATAGTTTTCTATTTACAAAACATAACATTATATACCCTATAACAAACATACTTTAAAAATATATATATATATATATATATATATATATATATATATATTACGAAATGTGATGATAGTTTTCTATTTACAAAACATAACATTATATACCCTATAACAAACATACTTTAAAATATATATATATATATATATATATATATATATATATATATATATATATATATATATATATATTAAGGAGAAATATTTACGAAATGTGATGATAGTTTTCTATTTACAAAACATAACATTATATACCCTATAACAAACATACTTAAAATATATATATATATATATATATATATTATTTTTTTTATTTTTTTTTTAAATAATTTTTTTTTTTTTCGCTCAAAAATTTATGTATAAAAGTTGTATGAAATGTGTATATCTCGCTCAAGGCTTAAAAATTCCGCTCAAAATTTAGTGTATGAAAACAGTATGAAAACTATATGAAATGTATATATCTCGTTCAAGGCTTAAAAATCACATCAAAATTGTATGTATGAAATTTGTATCTCGCTCAAGGCTTAGAATTTCGCTCACATTTTCGTGTATAAAGTGCATGTTAGATTTCTCTAAAATTAATATAACTACAACAACATTGTATACAACTTTGATACAACATTCAAGACTCAAATAATCGCTTAAATTTTTGTGTATGAAATGTGTATATCTTGCTCAAGGCTTAAAAAATTCGCTCAAATTTTGTGTATGAGAATGGTATGAAATGTGTATATCTCGCTCAAGACTTAGAACTTCATTCACATTTTGTGTATGAAAAACTATATTAAAAATTTTGCTTACACATACACATTTCATACAGCTTTCATACACAAAAATTTGAGGTAATTTTTTAAGCCTTTGAGCAAATTTTTTTTTTAAAAAAATTAAATTTTAAAAAAAATATAAAATAAGTTTTTTTTAAAAAAATATATTTTTTAAAAATAAAATTATTTTCTGAAAATAAAATTAAAAAACGAAAAATATATGAAAATCCGTCATGTTTTGTAAAATATCGTTATGTTTTGTAAATAAGGAAAACTATCGTCACGTTTCGTAAATATTTCTCCTTTACATGTATATATACGTAATTTTCCCAAAAATACTAAGGGTAAATGAGGGAAAATACTTAATTACTCCTATGTCATTTATTATTAGTAAGCATGATGAAGATGAGCCTTGGAACAATGATAAAGTTATTTCGGTGTGACCTAGTCCACGGGTCCGAGCCCATGGAAACAGCCAGTAATGTTTGTATTAGGGTAAACGTATTCTACATTACATCCTTTGGAGTATGACGGCACTTGCATTAGGGTAAGCCGTCTACATCACACCCCTTTCCAAAACCCCGCTAATACGGGATGCTTTGTGGCAGAGGTGGCTTGTTTTTGTTGCCCTTTAGTAAGCACAATGATTAAAGTGGACTGGAGGGAGAGCCTAAATAATTTTCAAATATGAGAATTAACAAAGTTAGTGTCTAGTGAAAAACAATTTGGGATTTGCAAATGGTTGAAGATAAGGTGCCATCAGCATAAACCATTCACACACACACACGCATAGTGGCCATGGGAAGCACAAATATGGAATACAAGAAGTTAGAGATGTATGAAATAGGCCCTTGTGAAAATGCTTTCCAAATTGGCTTCTTGATAGGCCAAAGATTCTCCAAACAAATTCACAGCAGATTATCTACAGACCTTATTCTTCAAAACCAACTTCTACCTTTGCTCAGCTCCCAAATTCCCAGCCACTCATTCATACTGTCTGAAAATAACAAGAGCAAGTTCCCAAATTATTGGAATGAACTCAAAGGAATTGCTCAAGGAAGTGACGTCCCCTTTCTCAATGTGAACTTTCTAACTTATCCTTGTACACATCTCACGCCCTGCATTACAAAACTACAACACTATACGTATCAACTTCAGGTTATAATTATAGTATATAATCACATAACGCATAAGCACAAGGTAGCTTGATCCTATAATTTGTGTTTGCACATGAGTACTGTTACTAGGATCATTACAAAAAGTTGAGATCATTACAAAGAGTAGAATCATACAAAAAGGAACATTTCTAAACTACACAGTTCCCACTTTGGCTGCTTCCACTAGGTCTGAAACAAAGGGGGATAGCAAAATGTAGTATATTTATACGACTTTGTAGGCTACATCCATATTTAGCGGGTTTATCTGCTACAATATTCTGCTCCTGTGTACTTGTGATCAAAATGGCTGAACCTGGAATCATTAATAAATATTAGAATAATTATTTTCAGGTTATACTTTTATAGAACAATTCATCCTTGCACTAAACATATATAAGTCGAAGTAAGCCAGCAAAAGCATTATGCTGGATGGAAGCATCATTAGTTTGAAATGCAACTAAGTATGAAACAGCAACAAAAAAATGAAGGAGAGGACCGAGAATTCAAATCAGAAATGTCAGCTATGCAGCAAGTGGTGAAGTAGATATTAGTAGCAAACTAGCTACAAATTTAAAGGCCATTTTTCTTGTGAGCTGGAATGACTTGACAAGGAAATTCTTTTCAAGTAAATAATTTAGCTTAGGAAACCACATTAAAGAAATAGAGCATTAACAAACCAGTACAAGTCATGCAGTAAAGTTGAAATAATCCAGTTACGAATGCCAGTTAATTTCCTGAAACTTACATTATGATACTTATATTTCATTGTCCCTCGAGAAATTTATAGACACTACAGATGACAGCCGAAACTGGAGCAGCTTTATAGCTATGTTCAATGCTTCTTTTTCTTCAAGTTGTGGGTGCTGCAGGAGGGTCATTGTCACAAGTGATGGCGAACTAAAGAGAAGGAACCGGATAAACTCAAACTCAGGAATAAAACTTGAGATGTTTGTTAACTTCGCCAGATGAAGTTTGCTGAGGGGAAAATTTGTGTAGTCGAGGTGTTTTAGATAATCTGAGACTAGTTCCTGATTTAGCTCGACCGTAGAAGCCTACAAAAAAATAAAGCAGAAACTTAACAAGTACTTTTTTGTTTCTGAGACCAATTATCATGAATTAGATCACAACTTACCTCAATATAAAGTTCTTGCAAATTCGCGGCACTTCTAAGCAAGCAGACAACAACAGATACTTGATTCAAGTCCATAAAGTTTACATCTTTGAGTTCAAGAATCTTTAGAGAGTCTGGTGGTGTCCTGAGCGTAGGCGGAAATGGAGTTTCAGCTAGGAGCTGAAACAATGATGTGCGAAAACACAAATTAATAAGATTAAGTTATAATACAAGAATTCTTGGAAGTTGGAACCCTTATAATGTAAAATACAAACTTGATTAACAGCAATAAAAATATAAAGACATCTGCAAGAAATTTCAGTAGCACTAACCTGCAGAAACTTGCCATCAAGTTGAAGTATTTTGACATTGGACATGCTACCCACAAACATAACTAAATCAGAGACATGGCGGGTTTCCAGGCCAATTAGAGCTCTCTCCAGATAGACAGAAACTTTAGACAATTTAGGAGTATTCTTCAAGGAGATTGATTTGAACGTATCGGCTTTGATGAACAAACTCTTCAGTTTAGGACCACTGATATTAAAATGATGGATGCCAGAGCACCCAAACAATGATAGAGTTTTAAGAAAAGGGCAGCTAGAAATAAAACTTTCGAAACAGTTGTTTATAAAGTCAACCCCATAAAGTACTAAATCGCGGAGTTTAAAGAAACCTTCAAACTCTAGTGGCGGCGAAAGAACAAAATTAATAAGCTTCAAGGATGTCAAGTGCAGACAAGAGAAGAACGAAGTAGGCAACTTATGACGATGCATATGAGCCTTCCATATCAACACTAGTTCCTTGATGTTTTTATAAGATAAATATTGTATCCATTTGTTCAAACAAGGAGCCTCAGTTGAGACATTATAAGGAATGCATACTTCGAATCTCTCTAATCCACAAAGATGAAGCAGAAGGGATTTGGTGATAATTTCATCAAATTGATTGTACTTGAGCTCATAATTATCTTTTCCTTTCTTCACACAGAAGTCATCAACTTCTTTGCAAAACTGGTCATCAAATACTAACTGTGGAATGTACAAATAGTGCGATCTCCACGTTTTAGACAGAACACTGGTTCTTACAGCTTCACGTATAGGCATTTTCCCTAGGATGCGTGCTATCACAGTCCGTGGCAAGTTGCTGATAAAACCTTCATCAGCGCCCGATTGTTTTCGTTTCACACCTTTCGGAGACATATCTTCCTGAAAATCAAAATCAAGTAAACAAGGCAGACAACTCATCTTTCTTTTGCTTCTAATTTGAGAGGAAAAATAAAAATGAAATACAATATATAACTGCAAAACAAAGGAAGAACATAGGTCTTTTTACATGCATTTGATTGCTGCATATATAAAAGAGCCATTAAGTCTATAAGACAGGATCAACAAATCAACAGAAAACGTGAGGAAAAAGACAATTCTTAAAATCCATATCACTTTAGCTTAGTAGCATTATCCCCACAAAATTCACTGCAACATAGTTATAGAATTTGCAGCTGAGCAAACACCAATGTCAACCACTGAATGCGTGTGCATATACAAGAAATACCAACACCTAAAAAGGGATTACAAACAAGAAGATAAGAGCCTCTTAATTTGCTACTCTCTGTATGTGGCTTATGCTTTTCTCTTTTGATTAATCTTTCTCTCTATCTCTCTCTGCATCGTCTATCACAATACATTCAGAACATTGGATTTATAGCTTTATTTTTTTCTTTTCTTTGAAGGGGGCAGAGGTGATATGAGGAGAGAGAGAGAGAGAGAGATGTGCTTAATTCTAATACCGTGACTTACGGTGTAATTCTCTTTTTTCTACTTCTTCCTTATTCTAGTCTCCTTTCATTGCTCACCATGGATAATAAAATCACAGTTTTGATTCAATACGTCGGAGAATGGGATGTGGAACACAATTACAATAAATTCTGTGTTGATGGCGTGTTTCTCAATATGGATTGCGATTTTAATGGTATGAGTCCTGAAGTGTATCAGGTTCTCAATAATGACTCAACTATGGCTACGCTCGAAATAAAATATGTTGTGAAAGAGAATTATCTGCTGATGAAGATATACAATGACCGAAGTTTGCTTATGTATATGGAATTGAGAAGAAAATGTCCAGAACTCATCTTTGTTCTCGTGAATCACCTCCCTCAGCAGAAGGGAGTGTACAAGTCGTAGTTGGATAGTTACCGGCTGTAAATTAATAAAGTATCCAAAAAAGGTTTGACTAAACAAATCAAATTGTTTCGGACCCAGCTTGTCCCTCATTACTTTTAAATACA
Source organism: Lycium ferocissimum (assembly GCF_029784015.1). Lineage (NCBI taxonomy): Eukaryota > Viridiplantae > Streptophyta > Magnoliopsida > Solanales > Solanaceae > Lycium > Lycium ferocissimum. The sequence continues at coordinate 49,327,651 of NC_081353.1, read as the reverse complement.
TTAGTATTACTACTAACACCAAGCTTCAATTTTGAGTGATCATGTAGCTTGAAATAAAAGTCCCCACTCTGCAATTCAATAATATTAGTATAAGATATTCATTTATATAAAAAATGATAATGAAGCCATGATAATAGCAAAAATCAGCTTGACAGCAACAGGTTTCCATTATGTAATAGTTGGCCTTTATGTATTGGTTTAAAGTGGCAATAGTATACACATGTTGACAACATCAAAAAATCAGATATATTAATATAATAAGTTATAATTAGTATTATACCATGTATATAATATATTAGTTATTATACTATGTATCTAAGAATTATACCATGTATATTAGTTATTCACTGGGTATGTTGTTGTTGTTGTATGTATGAATTATACCATGTATATTAGTTATTAAATTTGAAAACAATAAATAATTAAAAGTATACAAGGTATATATATATATATATATATATATATATATGAATAATCAACGATTGTGGAGGTCAAAAAATACCTTCAGCTCCTTGTTTTGACCTTTCATCTGCTTGACCTTGCTGTTTTGACCTTTCATCTGCTCGACCTTGCTCTTTTTGAGGCTAACATCCTCGCTTGGACCCATGTTTTGACCTTTTGTCTGCTCAACCTTTCTCCTTTTGAGGCTAACATCCTCGTTTGGACCTTTTGTCTGCTCGGCCTTTCTCCTTTTGAGGCTAACATCCTCGCTTGGACCCCTGTTTCGACCTTTGGTCTGCTCGGCCTTTCTCCTTTCGAGGCTAACATCCTCGCTTGGACGTACATCTTGAACTTGAACACATTTTTCTTTTTTCTTTTCATCAAACTTTGATCCCTCTTTATGATTCTTGCATGTCGAATTGATGTCCCCAATATTTGGAGATTCTTTGGACCTTTTAGAAGATACAACTAAAGTCTCCTCCCTTGGATCCACATCGACACTATGAGCATTGTGAGATATCAAACCTCCCACACTTTGCATTTCCACCACTTTGGCGGGAGATTTAGGTGTGGGAGTCAACAAATTGAAATTCGGTTCTTCCAACGGTGCGAAAACATCAATACTTTTAGAGGGGGAATCAACTACATCCTTTCCCTTAATAGCAGACAAATCAACCTTCCATCCTCTGCCTAAAATCTTCACTGAATCTGAGCTTGGAACTGATTTCGTTTTCCCCATTGTTGTCGATGCTGAACCTGAAAACATACGAAAAAAATCTACTAGAAATAAAATTGGATGTCAACCCTAACTTCAAATTTGTCAAGAAAAATACTTTTTGAACTGCAGATAAAAAAAAAAAAAAATATATATATATATATATATATATATATATATGAAAAAAACCCTGAAAGACCAATTACTAATTAGACACACAGCGTGAGAGGAGAATTTTTTGTTTCCAACCTTAAACCTTGCGTAAGTCCACTGTAACTCGAATAATCAAGAAGGGAAAAGGAAAGAATGGAGGATATATTGGTTGAAGAAGAGAGATAAGTGAAACGGAAAAGGGTCAGATTTGCCCTTGTACTCTCGCAAATAAGCTATATTTGCTATTCATTATACTTTTTGCAAAATATTTGCCCTTGTCATCCAACTTTAGAGCCATATTTATCCTTGTACTATCAAAAAAAAGTCCATATTTATCCCTACTCCGTTAAATACCCATGTCCCACTTTAATTTTCCTATGTGGCAGCTACGTGGATTTCAGCTTTCAGATAAATATGGATTTTTTATCTGTGTATCTCAACAGAGCGAGCGACAAGCAAAGGACTTCCAGATTATTCAAACTTTTACTTGTATTAGACACAAGATCATCAAACAAAAGTATATGCAACAATGTTGTAGACTAGAAGCAACAACAATACATTTCAGCAACCTATTGGGAAACCAATATCCCTCTATCTGTAAAAGCAGTAACAACACCTTCTAAACAATCCACTTTTCAATAGGAAAATCACACTCCTGCATACTTACATCAACAAAAATTATTGTTTTTCATAAAGATGCTTATGAATTCACCAGATAACTAGATTCACATTGTCTAACAAATTTGCAGCCCACTAGTCCTAGCCTCTTAGACTTCAATAATTTTCTACCTCCCTTTTGTTCCAGAATAGAAAATGGAAACAAGCAATTAAGCAAAGCCCGAAAGAATCATTTCACTAATTAATGTCAAGAATATACATGTTTGCCCATTGAGCCTTTCACTTATTCCAAAAAAGGAGAAGAAGAGGAATGTCAGGTTTTGGGATCTGAAAATCCAAATTTAATGTTATGATATGCAATTATCTGAAAGACATTCCTGAAAGCCAGTAGCTAGATTAACCAAAGAATTTACCCCATCCAATTCAAACTACCAGAGTATCAATGTACTTCGTCTCAGAAGAAATGCAAGTAATGAACTAAATAGAAGAAGGCTCTTCACTTGAAAAAGAAAAAAAACATAGGATGTGTTTGGTACGACGGAAAATGTTTTCTTTGTCTTGGACAAAGTTTTCCTTAAAAATTTGACGGAAAACATTTTCCGGATTCAATAAAAACACACCAACGCATCCCAACTCCACCCCTAAACCTCCCACCTGCCCCCCACCCCACCGCCACCTACCCCAACCCACCTAACCACCCACCCTACCCTCACCCCAACCTAACCGCCCACCCCACCCACCCCCTACTCCCCCACCTACCACGCACCCCCACCCCATCTTCCCAACCAACTTTTATAAAAATTTAATAAAAAATGGGAAATTTTTTCTTACCCCACCACCCCCACCCTCCCCCATCTACAACAACATCATGCAGGTGTGTCACAAGTGGGGTCTAGTGAGGGTAGAGTGTACGCAAACCTTATCCCTACCTTGGGAGGTAGGAAAGTTGTTTCCGATAGACGCTTTGCTCAAAGAAAATTAAAGCAAAAGTAAAGAAACACCAGATAATAACAGAAATTAAAGGACAAAAAACTACAAGAGTAATACTACAAGTATAGAAAAATAAGCATGACAACGCTCAACTAGCTACCAACGTTCTACCTTAATCTGTATCCTCCATAACCCTCCCATCCCCCTTACCTACCCCAAAATTGTTTACTTCATATATTTATTTTACTTTTATAAATTTTTTATAAAAAAATGGAAACAAAGCCATACCTCCCACCCCACCCCACCCCACCCAACCCTCCCCCGCGTCAATACCGACCTAACCCCCTGTCTATCCCCACCATCAAAAGTTGCGCTCCGAATTCAACATCCTTATAGTATTTTGCTTAGAATATATGCAAATGCTCTTAAAATGACACTTACCAAACACAAAAAAAGGAGTAGAAAAATTAGAGAAAATATTTTCTTTCTGTCATACCAAACACACCCCTTAATCCAAAATGTGTTTCATATCCAAACTCCAAAAAAAAAACAAGGCAAAACATAACTTTTGGTTTAGTTGGGAGTTTGTTTCACAGCTTTCTTTAGCGCGAAACTCAAAGGCAAGAAGCTGACATTTAAAGAGTTCATTGAGAAGCCCAATCTTTTTTATCCTACAAAACATTAAACATTAATTAATTGGGAAGAAAAAAGGAACTTTTGACACGTAGCAACAAGTTTTTTTACGTAGCAACAGTTATTAGTGGAGTACTTACGCCCTCCGTCTCGAACTAATTGTCACTTTAATTAAAAAAAAAAAAATCACAGTAAGCGTCACAAAATAAAGATTGATAAGTATTTTTAACTATGGCTTTAACAGTAAAGAAATAGTCTTATTTAATATTGTTTAATTCTCAAAAAAGCATCTGATGAATAAGGGTAGTTTAATAAATTTTTATATTGAATTTATTGATTTATTAATTAATATAATTTTTCTTTAAGATGACACTTATTTTGAGACGAAGGAAGTATTTTTTATGCACCCAAGAGGACAATTCGTCTGACAACAATTTGGATAATAAGAAAGTGAAAGTTATTACTCCGTCCGTTCATTTTTATTTATCAACTATCAATTTTGCACATTCTTTAAGAAATAATAAATGAAGTGCATAATTTACCATGATGCCCATATTAATTGGTGTATAGTCTTAATGGATTTTGTAAAATAATTTGAATTGAGTAATTAATACTAAGGGTAAAACAAGTTATTTTTCTCATGATATGTGAAATTAGACAAGTAAAAGTGAAAATCTATTATCGGAATAGCGGACAAGTAAAGTGAACGAGGGAGTACTATGAAATAAAGCTTATAAAGAAAGTAAAGCAAATATAGAGAGACTAATATATTATTCACCTTTGAATTGATGTGCATATCAAGAAGTCATAATGAACTATTTATAGAGGTAGGAAAAAGTAAGGAAGAATCTAGACGCAACAAGTGTGCCAAGTGTCGCCTTGCATGGCTGTCAAGTATCCCTTCCGCATGCCTGCCATATGTCTCGTAGCATGTTTGCATTTGTCCTCACCAGATTTTGCTTGCTAGCTGTCTGCTTGAGTTATTTATACGATGCCGGCTTGATTGCAAGCCTCAAGAAGCTAGTGCAAGGCTTTTCAGGAGCCGAATGAACATCCACAATTTAGTGTATTTATAACAAAAGTCCAAATAAATGTCATGGCCTCATATTAATGTGATTTGATTATATATTCAGTCAATATATTTTTTTCCTAATTCATAAATAGTACTCCAAAAAGTTCATTTTTATGTGATAGTATTTTGATAGAACATGCAATTTAAGGAAGAGAAAAGGGATAAAATGACACTTAACTATGGGAAATAGAATAATATTGCGTTTCATTTAAATTTGGTACTAAGTATGCTCTTATCATTTGGTGAACTAGCTCAGATTTGCGCTCCGTTTAAATTTGATCTCCAATGTGTCCTTATCATTGAAGAGCTTGCTCAAATTTGTCCATCAAAATTAATGGACCTTCAAAATTTTATTTTTATCCATTTACAATATATTTTATTATTGAAATGGAGTGCCACCTTGAAAGACAATAATCTTAACCCTAATATTTTCTTCTAAAAAAAGTTTAATAAGAAAAATATAAGATCCAAAATGGTTAAAAAGATTTGTTATATCTAATTTCTCACCATATTTCAGTCTTTCCTACATTAAAAAAATTTAGTCTCTTAAGTTTAATAACAATTAAATAGAACACAAATTTCATAAAATAAAACATTTTTCATGAAAAAATAGAAATCTTCAAGAACCAGCCTGAATTGAAATTCTTAAATATGAGAGAAATAATCTATATATAATATAAAGCTAGGCATAGACAAGGTGATGTGACACCTCTCTATGGCCTCTATTCCTATTTATCCTTTTTCTCCTTTTTTTTTATTACATTTTTCCTATATTAAAAAAGATCAAAGACACTCATTTAACTCTCTTAATTATGTTAAATGTGCTATATTAATTAGTAAGTTATGTACCTCTTTGTATTTCAATTTCCAAGCATTGATAGAGAACAACAAAACCATAACAGCCGAATGGAGATGAGGGGCACATTAAATTCAATTACTATAAATTATGTTAATTTTCCATGTAGCTATCAACATTCAGCTGTATGCAACTATTTTGTGCATTATAGTTCTGCAATTTTCTTTTTTGAATGTGTTATATTGGAGTTTTGTTGATCTTCCCCTTGGCTTAAAATTGTCTTTCTTTAATTCTTTATTTTTACACAAGGGCAAAGAAACCAATGGAAAAAGGTAAGTTATACCATACTTTATTTTTTGTAGTAGTTCTGCAAATTATACCTGTCATTTTCTTATTTGTATAGTGATATATTGAAGTTTTTGTTGATCTACTCTTTCCTCGGGACTTAAAGTTCTCTTTCTTTAATTCTTTTTTACGACACAAGGGCAAAGAAACCCAATGAAATAAGGTAATTCATATCATTCACTTTGGAAGGCAGGCTCTCAAGATTTGTTGGTTCAATTTCATGATGATTCCAATTACTATAGTTTTTTTGCAACATAATATGTTCGGATTTAAACAAATTTGATACCTGCATGCAGGGAGTATTCAAATAGAGGCTGCACCACAAAAAAAAAAGTATGCAGTATGCTTTTGGAGGTGCTTAGCTTTTTCAGGAATGAAGGTGAGAAGTATGATGAATTCGGAGTACGATGGTCAAAACACTTAATTTTTATATGAATT
>NC_081353.1:49277810-49321410 GCF_029784015.1 Lycium ferocissimum | reverse complement strand
GAAACTTCCCACACTATTTTCGAATCAAGAGAAGACAATAAACACTAGCACAAATGGAAATCCGGTCAGCGACTATACCAACAATAAAATATCAAAGCAAGTAAAAATAAATCGAATGCAAGAGACATCAAATTTACGTGCAGAAAACCCCTTCAAGGTGAAGAGGAAACATCCACGGGACTTCCGGCCCACAAAAGCTCCACTATAATCAACAAAAGTTACAACAATGTTCTCCAAATGGCTACAACAACAAAGCCAAGCACGGAGCAACAATACATAAAAGATAGCACCAAAACTAGTGAAGAAAGGAGAGAAATCACCCCCAAAGAGCCTACTGTTCGTACTCGAAAAACTGGAGCTACAGAGCACAAAATCCGATCTCCACCATTGAAATCGAAGAACCAGATATTGAAAACCCCCAGTTCAAATTTCAGCACGATCCAACGGTTAACGAATCGGGAACGCAATTTAAAGTGGACTGCTGTAGCAGAAAATTTTTGGATGAAAATCTACTTTCTCTCACGTTTTTCTCTCTATATGGCTGCTATGAATTCACTCTTGTGTTTTGAAAATAAGACCTAAATTGATCCTATATATAGAGGAATTTTTGGGCAAAAGTGGCTTGGTCTAAATTGGATTGGGTTTTATTAATGCAAATTCCACATAGGAAGGAAAAAACTAAAAACCTGCCCAAATTAAGCAATGACAAACCTATTGAATTAAAAGACACACTGTTATTGACCTTAATTAAGGTCAATCAATATTATCCATTACGATGATAATTATGGTGAATTTATTCTTACAGTTATCATCTCTTTCCCCTGTATAAAGCTGAAGTCCAATCTATTTGCCTTGCATATTTTATCACATCATAGATCATTTTCTTTTGGGTTTTGGAAATGCTGGAAGTTGCAATCTCAATTATTATTATTCATTTTTTATTTTATTTTTCCTATTTTTGTTGATCTTAATTAAAAATATTGTACTTGAATTGTGTTTGAAGCACTTTTCCTTCCCTTTTTTCTATCTCACTGAATTTTTTAAATTTTTTTTGCAGGTTGATTGTTGTGTGTAGCTGTAGATTGTAATTATTTTATTCTATGGGAATATTATTAAGTCGTTATTTAATTGATATTTCCCGGAACGATTTTGATTCAAAGAACGTTTAAAGTCATGATGAATAGTAATCGATACATCATTACCTTTTCTATAAAGTTTCGATCGATCATTATTGTTTGTGCCTAGAAATTGTCTCACTTTCAAGCGAAAAAAAGTTATCCACATAAAATTTAATTTCACATGAAACCGAAATAATGTCAAATAATTTTATGTTTTGTCATTTAGTTTTATTAACTTTCTTTGCACCTAAACCATATGCAAGAATTCAAGCACAAAAAAAGTCTTTCTTCAACTATCTCCTCCTCTATTTCTTTACCCTTCTCTTTTCTTCTTTGGTTTTTAAAAAGTAGGTGAAGTTTTTGTCTCTATAAAATCAAAATTGAGTAAGGTGTTGTTTAGGGAAAAAATCTTTTGAATGATTCATCCCTCTGAATTATGGTAAATGTTGTTGTAAACCTTGTGGAAAATTTTTTTTCTCTCTTTTTCTTAATAAAAGTAGATGGAGAGCGGTATGTAAAGAATTTGAAGCAGGACTATTATGCATTTTCTGACCTCATATACTTTATTCATGGCCATATTTAATAATGCAATTTTGTAAAAATTTACTACTTGTATATTTATCCAACAACATGTTTGTTAAGTCAATATTACATAATATTAGAATATTTTATGATTCTGAAATAAAAAAAGGTAATTATTAGCGAAAATTGGTGAGAGAAAATATTTCTATACATATATATATATGAAGGGAGTGCCAAATAGTAAGAGAATCTATTTAAGGAAAAAACTTATCTTTCAGATTCTACGTAAGAACTAACAGGAGAAAAAGAAGCTTCTAATGGGTTCTAAAATTTATTTTATTTTAAAAATTCTTCACAATTTAAGTTCTCTGATCCTTAAAATGAGAAAACACTAATGTAAAATATTGTAATAGAAAAGTAAGATTGAAGTCTAAGCTCATTTTAATCTATAGAAAAATAATTAATTAGAACTGATTATTAAATGTGAGCAAAATTTAGGTATGTACACCAGATGTTAATAATTAGAATTAGAGGTTTTAACATTTTTAATTTTGTAAGTAGTTAGTGATTTACTTTGCTTACATCTTCTTTCTTGAATTTTCATTATTTTTCATGAAAATTTGCGTTAGCACTCACCAAACCTCCTACAAGCATATTTTTGACAGAATTATAGAAATGTAAATGGTGATATATTGATACCGTACGATGAGCAATTGAGTGTTAATTTTTTCTAAATTTTCAAAATATGCTTATGCAAAAAGAATGCAGGCAACAAAATTTGTGATTTTTTCTCTTTTTGTAGACATGATTTTTGTAGACGAGAATGCAACCTCATAGTTCTTCTTCTTATATCCCAATTAAATTTAACAAAAAAGTAATTTAAAAGTTATTAATATGTTTAATGAAATAACTGCGCGAAGCGCGGTCAAATTCACTAGTTGAAAGTAAATGAAGAAATTGGAAGGAGTAATTTTATGCACTTAACAAAAAAGTTTTCATCTTACTAAAGAATTGCTTGTTGTCATGTCAAAATGAAAAAAGAAAAATAAGAATATCAATTTTATTTTTGTTGAACTAATTATGCAGAAGTTCAATTTATGCATATGATCACAATTAGGTAGACAACGAAGTATTGATTTTCAAGTTTTCTTCTTTTTGTTCCTCCTCTCACCTTTTAGAAAAGAGAAGTCTAATAAACCTTTGATTCTAAAATAAAATGATTGATTGAAAAAAGTGAATTTCGTTTGTTTTGAGAGGCGTATTTGAGCAAGTTCTTCAACGATAAGAGCATATTGGGATCAAATCGAAAAGGAGGGCAAAATGTTCTAAAAGTTCTATTTTCCAAAGTTGAGGGGCAAACCCGAGGCATTTCACAACGATAAGGACATATTTATGACCAAATTCAAATGGAGGACACAATTATTTTACATAATAAATGCTCTTCAATCTTTTACATATTTGCATAACACCATGAATGTTTAATCGGAAAAGGGCCAAATATACCCCTGTACTATTAGAAAAGGATCAGATATACCCTTCATTATACTTTGGAGCCAAATATACCCCTACAGCTATACTTTGGAGCTAAATATACCCTTGTTGTTATATTTTGGCACATATATACCCTTTATCTTAACGGAGGGACACGTGTCATCATCCTATTGGCCTAGTTTGAATTATATCTTAATTAATTAAAATTTAACTCATAACCCGATATTCAATTAAAAGACCCATATTCATACCTGGAAAATTCGAGTCTTAAGTTTCGAAAAACTTCTTCAATGGCTTCTTCCTAACAGAGTTTCAGTAAAGGGTCTAAAACAGAACAACTTTAAAGTATACAAAACTATATTAACACGGGAATTTTCATTACTTTATCAGATTAACCAGGGAAAAAATGTACAATTACTTAACAAAACTCATTTATTTGAGAGAGAATGGAGACGTAGATGCATTGCACATGGCAAAGATTATCATGGTAAGTGCAATTGCAGACGAGAGTATTATTATACAGGGGCATATCTTTCCTTTTCAGTGTGCTCCAATTCGGATTACCATCACAAGGGATTTAGCTTAAAATCCCAGTCTTTTTACCCCAAAGGAGCTGCTATTTCTTTAAGAGCTTCAACTGCAACCAAAGTAAACGGGTATCAACCTTTTAATATACATTCCCTTAAAAGAAGTTGAATCTGTTGACCTTCATCTTTGCGAAGTTGACAATGTAAATTAAAATCCTTTCAAGCTTTAACTCAGAATTGTCTTGCTCCTTCAAAATATACTTTTCTTTAGCCATTTGAAGCAGTTTTTTTAAGCTTGACCTGAATTTTTCCGGGTATGGGTCTTAATTGGATACTGGGTTATTAAATTTTAATTAATTAGGGTATAATTCAAACTAGGCCAATAGGATGATGACACGTGTCCCTCCATTAAAATAAAGGGTATATATGTGCCAAAATATAACAGTAAGGGTATATTTAGCCCTAAAGTATAACGGTATGGGTATATTTTACCCCAAAGTATAACGAAGGATATATCTAGTCCTTTTCTAATAGGACAGGGTTATATTTGGCCCTTTTCCGATGTTTAATAGATTAAAAGAGATCAAATTATTTTTCTAGGATCACAAGGAAAAATCTTCAATTATAGATATCAAAATTCTTAAACGACTTTTTTTTTAGAGAGTTGCTAAATTGCCACACCAATTTGACCCAAATTTGGTCACACTTATGTAAAAATCACCATAACTTCTATTGTACAGTTATAAATTAAGATAAACTTTGAGAAGAAAAGATAGAAATGACATTAAGTAAACATAAATTGTTAATTTGACCTAAATAGTCATATGAATTTACCCCATTTGAGCCATTATAGCCAAAATAGTGTGGCCAAAAAACCCTTATTGTTTTTTTTTTTTTAATATTGTACTTTAGACTTAGGCGGTTGTTGCATTAAGTCAAATCCAATCCACGAAATATGGAACATAGGTGGAAAAATTATCTGGTGTCTCCGAGTTTCTAAGTTAAGGGGGACTGTTGGCCTTTTTTCCGTAAAAAATAAAAATAGATTTCTGATACATAAAGTACCAAAATTGTTTGTATGTGTACTACTCCCTGGTTTCTTAATAAGTGGTGTTTTTAGTTTGGGCACACCCCTTAAGAAATTCCTTTTATTCGTAGAAAGTAAGTGTTTTTATTACTTACCCTTAATCAAATGGCTTGAAAAAAAAAATAACTCTTTAATTGTTTTCTGCCTTTTTGGTTACGTAAAACTTTATTTATTTAAATAAGGGTAAAATTGCAAGAAAATAATCAATGCCTTCTTGATTTTAATGAAACGCCACTTATTTTGAACTAAAATAAAAGGATAAAACACCACCGATTATGAAATGGAGGAATTACTTAATAAACAAGAGAAGGTAAAAACTTTATACTTTCTATATTTCCTTTCCCCTAAAAAAAAGTTTAACTTTTATTTCAATTGAAATTTCAACTAATCGCATTAATAAAAAGAGTATATTAAAATTAAATAGTTTTCAAATATGTAAAGGGACAAAGTAGGGTCCTCTGGTTCAAAACAAGAATATCCTAGAATCATAATTTGAATATTAAAATCATAATCATAACTTAGATAACTTATCCCAACATATGTGATAAGTTATCAAGATTTTAACCTAAAAATATAAATTTAATTTCAAAATTTATATTGGAATAATCCACCTAATCCGTTGAATCATACGAACCGAGTGACTAGAGAAAACAATTAGGATTCATTGGGAAAATTACGCTTTAGGTTTATTTTGTGACATATTTATGTCAGATAGCCCATACTCTGAGTTTATTACCCGATTTAGCTCATATTTATGTATAAATATATTTTATACACTATTCTACGCTTTGTACAAAGTTGATACATCATATATAATACTTTTCTCCACGTATAATATTGTATATTGGGCTAGCGCAATAATTTATGTTGGTTATATATGGTTGAAAATTTCCCATTCGCAAAAGGTTGAAGATAAGGTGCCATTAGCACAAACCATTCTCCCACACACACACAGACTGACCATGGGAAGCACAAATATGGAATCCTACAAGTTAGAGATGTATGAAATAGGCCCTTGTGAAGATGCTTTCCAAATTGGTTTCTTGATTGGCCAAAGATTCTCGAAACTGATACAAAGCAGATTATCTACAGACCTTATTCTTAAAAACCAGCTCCTCCCTTTTGCTCAACTCCCAAATTCCCAGCCACTGATTAATAATCTGTCTGAAAATAACAAGAACAAGTTCCCAAATTATTGGAATGAACTCAAAGGAATTGCTCAAGGAAGTGGTGTCCCCTTTCTCAATGTGAACTTTCTAACTTATCCTTCTTTTTTATCTAACCGGTACTCATGTGCTTGACTAATTTAAATTTGCATCGTGTAGAACCCAATGAGAGAGCTAGGGGAGCAAGGGTTCGTTTGTATTCCCTTCGTCGAAAAAGTAAACTATATATAAAGGTGAAAGAAAAAATAGTCTGTAAGATTCTTGATAAATTATTTATATATATTAAACAGATTTTTAAACACAATATAAGGTTTGAACTAAAGTTAATATGTTCTGTCGAACCCATAGGCAAAAGTTGTAGCTCCAACCCTGACTGTATATACAAAGTTAAAATTATTTTTATGTATCTATAGTAGACATTGAGCCCCTAGACTACTTTATGTGTTTAATTTACTTCTTTATATTTTAAATCTCTTAGTGAAAATTTTATTTCGCTACTGGTAGAACCCATTAAATGGAAAGTGCCTTGTAGGAGTTTCTTTTGATTTTCGAACCTTTAATTAAGGGCGGACGAATCTCATCTGCCAAACGACTTTAGTGGCCATACTTATCCTTTCATTAAGTGCAGCTAAATGATAAATTAAAAAACTGATATTTTCTTTTCTTTTGGTTTTTCCAGATTTTACTATTGAACTTTAGGAAAGAGATATTGCCTTTCATTCGAAAGACAGAGGATTATCCCAAGGAGGAAGAGATTAACGATGACTGTTCAGATATTCTTGTTGTTAGTAACACCGTGGCTGTGGCAGCTCATAATGAGGATGCAAATGTTGCTGTTGTTGGACACACGTAAATTATCTTGTTTTCTTTTACAGCAATAAATCCCTGTTTTATATGTGATTTTTTTCTTTGGGATAATTACATTTTTGGACCGCTCAAAAAACAATAGCCAGCACGTGTATAGGTTTTGTATATTAAGTATAACTATACATATAATACACATATAGTATACACAAAATATACATATAATATATATAATAAGTGTATATGTTTTGTATATTTTGACTAGTGCCCGCAATTAATTCCGGCCTACGGGCCAAAAATGAAAAAAAAAAAAAATCCTTTTTCCATCTTTGGAATTTGACCATTTTCATTATATTGCAGTTATTTGGTTAAGGTGACATTGTCTAATGGTACAACATTCACTGCGTATACATATGCTGGAGAACTTCCAAGTTGTGCCTTTGGATTTAATAATCATGGAGTGGTACACTGATATTAATTACTTGTCAATTATCACTAATATTCTAGTTCTTACTGTATTTGTATGTGTTTTATCGATTATAGGCATTTACTTTGAACTCAGTACCACCATGTGAGGAAGAGATAGTAGCTGGTGCAATTGGCAGAAACTTTGTGTCCAGAGACCTGCTTGAAGCAAATAGCATTGAGGATGCTCTGGCTGTAAGCTTTAAATTTTCTTCTCTCTCTTCTGATTCACGTTGTTAAGTCTCCCACATTGATTGAGGGAATGAGTTGTTGTCTCCTTGTATAGTCTTGACCAGTGATGAAGCCACCTTATGCTAAGAGGTGTCAAGTGCCCTCTTTCGCCAGAAAAATTACACTGTTTAGTTAGGTTATAATTTTAGTTTTATGTATATATGCTATATGTTGATTCCCCTTATTTTCTATATATATCTATTTTTCAAATATTTTGACACCCCTTTGTAAAATTTCTGGCTCCGCCGCTGGTCTCTTGGCATTCTTCACCTCATAAGCTAACTTTTGGGCTTGAGTTATCTGGTTTTGAAATGAGACTCATTTCAATTCTTTGAGCCTCATATTATGTTATTGACGCTCCAATTGTCCAGTGCTGGGCGTGCAGGAAGGATGTTAAAAATGTTCCACATTACTTGAGAAAATGAAATGTTGTTTACATATATGACGATCTTGGATCAAAACTAGCTTCTAGCCTTGAGTTAAGCTAAGGTCCATTTTCTTAACACAAGATGGTAACCTGCTTTTATGTTCATAATTGTGGGATCCAGAGGATTCATTCCTCAGAAGCTTCAGTTGGGCACAGCTATAATTTGATAGACACAAGGGCTCGGAGGATTTTAAACGTCGAAACTGCATCAAGAAATCGAGTTTCAGTTCATGAAGTCAGGGAAACTCCATTCTTCCATGCCAACATGTATCTGCATCTTCAAGTAAAGCAGGTAAGTACACCTTTAAATTTTGTCTTAGCTATCACTCCATTTTAACCTTTTGTAGCATGTGATATTTCTTATCCCACCTTTTTATGGACGATTACCAGTAATTATCTTTTAGGTGACCCGATAGTGTACAAATTCGTGTACGCTGTAAATATGTTGAAGTTAAACTCTTGTCTATATTTTATCTAATGAAGGCACAAGATGAGAACTCCTTGAGTAGGCAAACAAGGGCATCTTCTTTGCCAAAGCAATCAAAAAGTGATTTCTTAGCACTTCTTGGAGACATGAATAATGAGAAGTATCCCATTTACATGACAGGTAGTTGAGTTCATGAAAAATATTGTACATATTGCTCTATTGATATCATTTTATTGATGCTCTTCAACCTCGTTTCAGGTCCATTGCTGTACACATTGTGCACAGCTGTGATAGATTTGGATGAGAAAATTCTAACAATTATAGAAGGGAACCCAAAGGAAAATCAAGAATCCTATGTCTTCGCATTGTCCTAAAAGCAAGCTATTATGGGGACTTGGCCTCTTAAATAATTGTTCCTTGGATAGAGGATCCAAGGAGAAAATTTTGTTACCATATAAACTCCTTCATATTGAAGGGAATTTTGATTTTTGAGTATCTGGTTTTTGGAGTAACTGAATATAGAAAGACCAAGAAAGTTCCGTAGCAGAGCGGTTCGGGCAACCGATAGCACCAGTATCTCCTCCATACTTAAAACTCAAAAAATAGATTAGGAGCAAGAAGTATCCACTCACCAAATTTCTGGTGGAATCCTGTAGGACCTTATTCTGTTTTCTGGAGCCATAGTAAACAGCATTTTTTCTTCATCTGAGCAAACTACATCACATGCTGCTAATAGCTATGTTGCTCGGAATCTTCAAAAAATACCAATTGGTGCGTGTCGGATCCTACAAGAATCCAACACAGATGCAGCAGCATTTCGGAAAGTCCGAACAACATAGGCTAACAACATACAATGTTCAAGCATCTAAGGTTTGTCATGCAACCAGGAACAAGATGCTCCATTCAGGCACTTAAATCTGATGTAAAAGGACCACCAATTTATCAAACTGAATCTCAGTACTCAAAAGGGATATGTAATAGCAACTATTTACTTAGCACTATACAGATTTAACTCGGACTACTACATGAACACCGCTTATGAGGTGTATTTAAGGAAAAAAATAGCTGTTCTTAGCATGAACCTGCTAGAAGATCTTTGACTCTGCAGTGAAGTGTGTTTAGTTTGAAGAAATGTCTCAATTTCAGACCTCAGTTTTTCAAAAATTGAACTTTTTTCCACTTGACCATATAAAGGTTCTAGTTGCATTTCCATCCGTTCGCCGAGCCAAAAGTCAGAAATATGGAAAGCTCATCGATCACTACCAGTCCTTTCAGTCCAATTCTTCTCAGGTTTCTGTCTCAGAGAAACTTTGATGGGCCAAGCAAACTGCAGGGTGGTAACTTGTAAGATGTAGCCTACGAAAGTGAAGAATGTGAAAGGTATAGAATTTAAGCCATACTAAGCCCTTCAAAAGATATACCGTTAAGGTAAGAATTTATCCGCACCGTATATGTTTACTAAATCAATAAAAAATATGACATGTATTTGAATATATATAACTATGAGTCTATTACTTAGCCTTAATATATTAATATATATTTTAACTTTATTAAATCACTTAATTATAACAAATTAAATCAATTTTGGTATACACGACTGATATGAGTAAATTTTTACCCTTTAATGAAATTATCCATGCATAATACATACACAGGCCTCCAAACTTAGCTTCAGGTGTCAAATATGCCCTCCAACTTTGGGTATGCACAAGTAGACACCTCAACTTATCTTCACTTTGTCAGTTGAAAACTCCAACTTAAAAAATGATCATCTAGACACCTCAATAATTTATGTGTCACGTCAGTATTTGTGTTTACGTGTTCAACTGGAGACAAATATCTAATACCAATCTCTACCTTCTTCGCTCTACATCTCATGGTTACCCAACCACCCAAATCTTTAAAGTTCCACCTGGAAACCAAAGCACTCAACTGTGTTTTTGGTTTTCAAGGTGCTTTTTGAGCTTTTATACCCCAAATTTTATATGCATCGTGTTTAACTAAAAGCCGGAGTCGAGGAAGGCTTTGCTTAAGAAGTAATTCATAAAATGATAAGTTTACTATATATCACTCTTTATGTAATAAATTCAATATTTTGGGAAATGCATAAGGAAATGATTATGTCTTGGTTTTTCAACTGAGCAAGTAAAAATGAATGTCTATTTGTAATATAGTCCACAAGTAAAAGTGCACGGAGGGATTATTATTGGGAAAAGGGTCAAAAATACCCCTCTACTTTAGAAAAAGGCTTAACCTCCAAACTTATTTTGAGTTAAAAATACCTCCCTCATCCTTAAAGTTTTCAAATATACCCCTGTCTTGATGAAAATTATCCTCCAAAATAACCCGAAATTATTTTTTAAATTTCCATCATTTAAATTAACTAAATAATAGATCCTCTTTTTCCCCCAAAAATTCCCTCAAAGTTCAAACCTACGTATTGAGGGAATGATCTTATGCTATTATTTAGTTATGTTTAAAAAATAATTCCCGGGTTATTTTGGGGATAATTTCTACAAAAACGGGGCATATTTGAAAACCAGAGGTATTTTGTCAAATATAGTTTGGAGATATTTTTTAAGCCTTTATCCAAAGTAGAGGGGTATTTTTGACCCTTTTCCCATTATTATTTTACAATCCGTAATTAATAAATACAGTATATTGTTTGTATCTTTTTTTTTTTATTTTTTTTTATTTTTTGGTCCTGCTTAGCCCATGTACATGGATAAAATTTAGTCCCCAAGTGGGAAGGAGTCGAGCAGTTGGTACTTTCACTCAATCCCTGACTTAGTGAAAGCAACTTGTTCCATGGGTTCACACCCCAACTACCATTCTATTTATCGTACTACATCTTTAATTCTTCGTCCCTATCTCCTTCAAAATACAAATAAAAAAACGTTTTTTCTCTTCCTTTATCTTTGTCTTTCTTAGACTTACAGTTGCAGATTTTGGTATTTGGTTTTCATTTCAAATGATCCCATTCTTGGACTTTTCTGAAGTAACCAATTAAACAGAGTTTACAAGGTACTATGATCTTTCTTGCCCCGTTACATTTCACAGCTCTAAACTCGTAATGATTAATACATGCATAGTCCAGTAGTGTGTTACTCATTACAAAGTTATAAATAATCTTTTCCGATCCTTTTCTTGATCATTTGTCGTTTGCAAGAATTACTAGTAACACTGCTGAGCTATTATTTTCTCTATTTGGCACACTGCCCTAATTTTTTCTGTTTCATTAATAGTAATAATAATAATAATAATAATAAAAACCAATATGGCTGCCATAAGTCTAATGAACAAGTAATGTAGATCCTTGGATATGCATATTCTTTTCCCCGCTGAATATTAGTTTTTGTGCAAAAATAATCATCTTTTAAATGGTGTCAGTAAATTGGTAATTCCACGACATCCCAACTAGAATTACTTGTTCAATTTTTTGGAGGGATTGGTGCTGATTGAATTTGTAGAGCCCTTTCTCTAATTCTAAAACAGGTATATATATATTCATATACTTTTGGCAGGTGGTATCCATGCCAAATTGTGCACATCTCGATTCATTTATACTGACTACCTATTACCATCCAAAAGTAATTTGCCTACCAAGGTTAGGGTAGCTAGGCTCACACTGCCGTTTGGTTGTTGGTTAGAGTTATGCAGGGCTTAATTATTCATGTATTAATTATACCATCATCGATCCTGCCTAAAATAATAGTATATAGATTCCCTCAAAACTTATACATGTATTAATTATGCGGGATTGTAAACTGGTAACTAAACACTGTATTTGGTGTGCTGAATTTTATATATAGCAACTAAGATGCTATCAAACATGGTATTAGTTATGGTGGTTTTAATACATGAATAATTAACTTCCCAACTAGCAACCAAACGATCTGTAAGTGTTGTAGTGGGTTGACCCTGGGATCTCCAGGTTCTTCCCACTCCTTAACCCCTTAACCATCCCCTTGGGAACACTGGATCTTCATTACCTCATCATTCTATAAAGATTATCCTGTTGATCATTTCCTCTGAATATGTTTCCTTTGAGTTGAAATTGGAAGTGCAACAGCCATCGTGTTTTACAGTATTGTTTTTACAGGACTAATTTGGAGTGGCATCCAGTAAAACTATGGACCATCTTTGTCCTTCTCCAATGAAGGCCACATCTAATGGCATTTTTCAAGGTGATAATCCCCTGGATTTCGCCCTTCCGCTGGCCATTTTACAGATATGTTTAGTTCTTGTTGTCACAAGAGGTCTTGCCTTTTTGCTGCGGCCGCTACGGCAACCACGTGTTATTGCTGAGATTATTGTAAGTTGTTTTTCCTGCCATCTCAAAGAAAATTTGGTACATTGTATCTAATTGTGTATAGGAAGACAGTTATTCCTTCTATAGTGCCCTATTGTGTTCATTTTGTTACTGTTTTACTCTTTTCTGTTTTATTTCTACTAGCTGAAAGTAAATTATCTGCCCTTCAAAACTATTTTGTCCTGTTCAATTTTCTTTCTCTCCAAACTTAAGTAACTCAACTGTCCTATTTCTTTTTTTTCTCTTCCTCTTCCTTCCCTTGCTTTTCTTTTGGTAGTTGTTTGGGCTCCAAAATGCTTCTGTCGTTGACCCATAACTATCAAAGAAAGCCTACCTGGTTAGATTATCATGGGATCTTTACACAAATAGCTGTCCGGATTCACTATTCATTTTTTCTAGCCGGTATACATAGATTATACACTGATTATGCACAATTATAAACATTATACATGGATAATATATATGTGTGTATATATATATATATATGATACATCCACCAGCTATTCTTAGTTTAAGAGGTTAGATGGATGGTTATTTAGGTTAATTTTTTCTTATCATTTGTAAGTCAATCAAAAAAACCCATTTTTTTCTTAAATTTTTTTCTCGAATCACGTGTTTTTCTCTCGTTACAGTATTAGATTCACTGAACAACTTCTGTGATGTGATCCTTTAGTCTTCCTTTTCATTCTTCTTCATGGCACGTTTGTTGGAAGAGGAAAGAACAATTTCACCTTTTCTATTGAATTATAGGAGTACAAAGTCATGGATGTTTTAGTGTTATCGACAGAAAATCTTAAAACTTATCTTGAACTTCATTCTTTTTAGAAAATTTAACATTCTGTTCGTGATATACAGGGAGGAGTATTGTTGGGACCATCAGCTCTTGGTCGAAACAAAGGCTATTTGAATGCAATATTCCCGCCGAAGAGCATCACTGTTTTAGACACTTTGGCAAACATTGGTCTCCTGTTCTTTTTATTTCTAGCTGGCCTAGAACTAGATGTCAAGTCATTGCGTCAGAGTGGGAAAAAAGTCCTTGCCATTGCTGTTGCAGGAATCAGTCTTCCATTTGCTTTGGGAATTGGCTCTTCATTTATTCTTCGAGAAACTATAAATAAAGGCGTAAATGCTACCTCATTTCTTATATTCATGGGCGTAGCGCTTTCCATAACTGCATTTCCTGTTCTGGCACGAATTTTGGCTGAGCTGAAACTTTTAACCACTAATGTTGGGCGAATGGCCATGTCAGCGGCAGCAGTTAATGACGTTGCAGCTTGGATTTTACTTGCTCTTGCCATTGCCTTATCTGGTGATAATTTATCACCTGTTGTGTCACTTTGGGTTTTCCTCTGCGGTTGTGGCTTTGTCATTTGTGCCAGTCTTATCGTGCCACCGATTTTTAAGTGGATATCACAGCGTTGCCACGAAGGTGAACCTGCGGATGAGATTTACATATGTGGTACTTTAGCTGCTGTACTTGCAGCTGGATTGGTCACTGATATTATCGGGATTCACGCAATGTTTGGGGCTTTTGTGATTGGAGTTTTAGTTCCAAAGGAAGGGCCATTTGCTGGTGTACTGGTTGAAAAAGTTGAGGACCTTGTATCTGGTCTTTTCCTCCCATTGTACTTTGTCTCTAGTGGTCTAAAAACGAACGTTGCTGCAATCCAAGGTATACAATCATGGGGTTTGCTAGTTCTGGTTATATTTACTGCTTGCTTCGGGAAGATTGTTGGCACTTTTATAGTTTCCATTCTCTGGAAGATTCCTAAAAATGAGGCTCTTGCTCTTGGATTTCTTATGAACAGTAAGGGACTAGTGGAACTGATTGTCCTTAATATTGGTAAAGATCGAAAGGTAATGCTCGTCTAGTGTCTTAATGCTTTGTGAAGTCAGGTAATCTGTTTCAGCTTTTATGGTGTTGTTTGGTAGGAGGTATTAGAGAAAATAATACTTGTATTAGCTTTGGTATTATTTAATCCCTTGTTTGGAAGTGTTTTCAACCCATATATAACTAATACCTGTATTAGTTATACACCCTATTAAGTACTATTCTTATACATAGTAAACCATGGCATTAACAGTACCAGTAGTATTCGTGTTCTACTACACCCTATTCAGTATTATTTAGAAATTATGGATGCATGTTATTTAAAACAACAAACCAAACACTCGATAAAAAATAATGCCAGGGTAGTTAATCCCGGCATAACTAATCCTAATATCACTAGTATACCTTATTCAGTACTATTCTTATACACCCAACGAAACGACCCCTAAGTTATTTACTCTATGTCTCATGCAGGTGTTGAATGATCAGACTTTTGCTATCATGGTTATGATGGCTCTCGTCACGACCTTTATCACCACACCCTTGGTTCTGGCTGTTTACAAGCCAGCAAAAATACTAAGCAAAGGCGACTATAAACATAGAAGAATAGAAAGGAAAAATCCGAATACTCAACTGCGAATACTGACATGCTTCCGTAGTTCCAGAAATATCCCATCGATCATTAATCTCCTTGAGGCGTCACGTGGGACTGAGAGGGGTGAAAGGCTTTGTGTATATGCAATGCATCTCATGGAATTCTCGGAGAGACCTTCAGCTATTTTAATGGTACACAAGGCTCGACATAATGGCTTGCCCTTCTGGAATAAAGGTCAGCGGTCAGCTAACCACGTTGTTGTGGCATTCGAGGCTTTCCAACAATTAAGTCAGGTCTCTGTGCGTCCAATGACATCAATCTCATCACTATCTGATATGCATGAAGATATCTGCATTACTGCTGAAAAGAAAAATATAGCAATCATAATTTTACCATATCTCAAGAATCTGAGGCTCGACGGTTCGTTTGAGTCAACTCGACCTGATTTTCACTTGGTTAACAAAAGGGTTCTTGAACATGCTTCATGTTCAGTGGGGATATTTGTTGACCGTGGACTCGGTGGTAGTGCTCAGATATCTGCAAGTAATGTTTCATTTTCTATTACCGTTCTCTTCTTTGGAGGCCATGATGATCGTGAAGCACTTGCTTATGGGGCTCGTATGGCTGAGCACCCCGGAGTAGAATTAACCGTCATTCGCTTCCTAGTGGAGTCAGATTCTTCAGAAGAGATAGTAAGAATAGATACAGAAGGCAATCCTGCTGCGACATTAGTCTCTACTGACGAGGAGTTTCTTGCTGCTTTCAGAACGAGCATATCAGATGACAGTTCCGTCAAATATGAAGAGAAGAATGTTAGAGATGTGTCGGAAACAATTACTATCCTTCGTGATTACAGTCAGTGCAGTTTGTTTCTGGTTGGTCGAACGCCTAATGGTGTAGTAGCTCTTGCATTGAGCCAGAGGATTGATTGCCCTGAACTAGGGTCAATCGGGAGTTTGTTGACTTCACCAGAATTCTCGACAACAGCATCAGTCCTGGTGGTGCAACAGTATTATGATAACTTATATGCAAATAGTTCACAGCAGATACTTGAAGATTGACTTGCCAGAAAATTTAAGGGCCCTTCATTGGTAAATCTTTCTTGGCATTTTTCCTATTCATCTCTTCGAGCTGTAATTATCATTTTTGTTTTATTACAAAAGTTCAATGTATGAAGACTTAGCAATTTTTCTTGTTGCTATTTGTTTTTCACAAGTGAAGCCATTTTCTCGTATTCTCGTATTCTCAGTTTGGAAAGGCAATAGGATCAATACTATCTGATACTTTTATGTATCAAACTTTAAGCTATTTTAGTTTAGGACACACTTGAACTTGTCTTAGGTGATCTGTCCTTTCTTGTTATACGTCCAGGGTTGAAGTTGTAAAATTTGATCATTCAATTAAGGTTGGAGATTAGTTCCTCATGTAGTTGTTCTCCAACACATTTGTGGAAACAATCAAATTCAGCAACACTGCTACAATTTCTGTAATGTCTAAGTGAATAAAGTCGGATGCACGCAGTCCTTGTCCAGAAACAATTGTCAAACAGAGTGAAAAGTACACCCGAAACTATTTATTCACATCCTACAGAGGCCACAACTTAGGGTAGTGTGGTTGCTGGTTAGGAAAAGAATTATTTAATGTATTAAAAATTAGCACAGTTTAGAACTAATGTTTGATAGTTTTTTAGTTGCTTTGTATAAAAGTCAGTACACCAAGTACAGTGTTTGGTTATCATTTTATAATTCCACATAACTAAGACATGTATATATTATGAGTCAATTATGTATTATTTTATACATGACCAAAAGATAGAATAACTGATACATGATAATTACCAAACCCTGCATAACTAATCCTTACATTACTAATACTTGCATAATTCTAACTGACAACCAAACAACTCCTTAATGAATAAGTTTGGTACACGTGTATTAATTATCTCACGTTGGTAGAGAAAATGAGTTGTTGGCCCCTTATATGATTTTGGACAGTTTTCACCTCAGAAACTAGCTTTTTGAGTTGAGTTAGACTTAAGGTCTATTATTTTACAGGCTATCAGAGTAAGGTGCAATAGTTAGAAGCAAAGAATGTCCTCCAGGTCACTGGCCTGCTATTGATCTGACAAAGGCAAAATGTACATAAGATGAGTGAGGGGGTCAGTGAATTGGATCCAGCAATAGAATCAGTAACCTGTGTGACATAGTTCTTCCATTAATTCATTGCTATAGCCCATAAGCTCATAAGCTTTGAAAATCAGCCACCTACGTGACATTTTATTAATCCTACATCTTGAGTAGCAAGAAGCGTTTGTAGTCCAACGGTTAGGATAATTGCCTTCCAAGCAATAGACCCGGGTTCGACTCCCGGCAGACGCAACACACAAGTTTTGTCAAACTCTTTTGAGCGATTTTGGGTAATTTTGCCTTATTATCTGATGAGTGGATATTGAGTTATTGACTTTGAGAGCAGTTTTTCTTAGTTACACCTAGAACACTAATAAGCGGTGTAGCTACTTGTTTCTACAATTTAACTTGAAGTCCCTATGCGAATCCATAAATTTCAAATTCCGGATCCACCTCTATTAACAATCCTTATTTCGACAAAGATTTTTGTGTTTGCTTAACATCCAGATTGTCATGAAGAGCTTTCAGCTGAATCATTGCCTGAAGGTCAGTGGATGGTTTACAATGATAGTAACATAGCAGGTTCGATCTCGCTCCCTATATTATATAAGTTGAGAACATGTTAAAAATTATATTTATACTGAATTTGCACAAACTGTCGCAAAAAAGTAATGAATGCAGTGGTATTCTATACCAACAAAGTTAAAATCCTGAATGTTAATTTCCAAGGGTCATTGCGAGCAGGCTGTTGAAGGAAACGCAGTGGTATTCTATACCAACAAAGTTAAAATCCTGAATGTTAATTTCCAAGGGTCATTACGAGCAGGCTGTTGAAGGAAACGAATAATCATATAAATTTTTGTCAATCAGCAGCATGAGGCCAAGTGAAAGAAAGTACATAATTGAATCTGGAAGTTTGCATGTTTTTTCACAAAGCTCGAATACAACGATCATTAGAAGGTAAAACTAAGGGTTTTAAGCAAAATGTAATCATCATCTAAGCATATATATTATCCACAAGCAAAGAGTCAAATCTCTGGGACAAACCATTGCCAGTACCAACCATTATCAAAGTACAAAATCAGAGATAAAATAAGATGAGCTATAAGAATCTACAACAAGCACAATATGAGTATGAAAATGTCCTGAGCATAGATATTACATAATGAATACATTTACACACACGTGAGGAATGTCCGGAATACCAGAAGCTAAAGAGAGAACTCTTCTACTATTGCCTCATCAATGATGTACACTGAGGCAAAGCCGAAAGCGCCTCTATGAATCTGGCATCCATAATACAAGTAATGGTACAAGCACAATGGTTTCCCTTCTAAAACCCTAAACCAACCAGGCATAAGATTACAACATTCATTTCTTCCATGTGACGGGCTGTACAAATCCTACCATATTTTGCATGTTTAACAACAGTTAGAAGGATTAGACAAATGCAACACTAAAGGGTTCGTCTGATCCACTACATAATGAGGCTCAGTCCAACATTCTGTCATCTTCTTGGGTCCACTCCATTGGGTACCTTCCTCAGCTTCTGGTCAGTACTACTACAAGCCTTATCCATCACCCTTGTATAGGGGGACATTATACATGGTTTATTTACAAAGCTGGTATTGAAACCTTCCGAGTCCCTAAATGATTTGACAGGAGTTGATCTTATTGATTCAGCTGAACAAGGTATCGGTCCTTTCCTATCAGGTTTTCTAAAGTTGACTGAAAGACGAAGCTTCTTCGATGGAAGTATCCCATCCGCAATTTCAACCAGATTATTTGATCCCACAACTGGTTTTGGTGCTATGAATTGATTTCCAGATTTCTCAGTCAATTTACATGCTCTCATGCCCTTCTGAGAAGGTTTCTTCAGCAATTTGGTCGTTACTTCAGTCTTCTGCTTCAACGAATAGGTAGCAATCTCGCAAAGCGTCTCAGCAGCAACCAATATACCTGGAGATTCAGCTGCTACCATCAGATATAATATGAGCTTTGTAAGCATAAAAATGTCTAGCACAACACACATGAAATATAGTTTTGTCAAGATCTAACACATTCTTAGGAACTAAATGGAGAATGTGTGCCAATGCATGTCAATTATCATTTCTTGATATCATAAAGTATGATTTCGTCAAGTCTAATACTCTTCTAACATGTTGCTCGGCAACCTAGAGAAACTAGCTATCATAGAGCAACTTAAAGAATGTAACTTGATTATATTCCATAGGAACTCACAGAAAAGCAAGAACACAGATTGATCATATGACCTGTCCACTATAGCGGCAGATAAACAAAACCACTTAATTCATTCAAAAGATGCATCAACTCCTGTACTCAAGCCCCTGAGAAATTTACCTGGTGGAACTTCAGAAGTGCTGCTGGCTGCAATTGATGATGAAATCCTTTCACATACAGTAAAGCTATCACGGTTTGATGAAGCATTTTCATTTTTTGAAGGCCTAGACACTTTACCTCCTGTTGGAACTAGTTTGTGATTGTCAGTGAGTGATTGCAATTCCTCAAGGAAACCAGTAGAACCTTTCACAGGAGTCGAAGTGTTTTCCACTCTTACCCATCTGCCTTGGCAAACCATCTTACTTGTAGATAATTTAGCTGAATCAGGAACAGTTTTAGGATGACCAGAGCACGTGTGCGACCAAGGAAAAGGAGGCAAGCCATTTCGCTGAGATGATGGCCTGCTTAGACGAAGATCGCCACTATTTCTTAAAGTAGCAGGCTTGACTGTGTCCATAAGTAAAGAATCCAAATCCTTGGATGGAGTGAGCGCAAGGCGCTCCAACACATACTTTGGTGTATATGATGGAGAATGACACATTGTTGCAACTGCTTGAACCTTGCCACTGGATTCCTGTACCTTTGAGAATAAAAAGAAAAAAAATAACGTAGGTTATGAGCTTTTTGCAGATACTGACATTATCTTGTTTTACCTTGTGAACCTAAAAACAGTGTCCCTTTTTTATCTTCTTTTTTGATCAAGAAAAACAGTGTCCCATTTTATTTGGCATTGGTATTCGAGGAGTCAGTTTTTGTTTTGGCTACAATTTTCTCAAATATTATTTTGGTGCTTTTAGTTGCAATTTTTTGTAATTTATAGTATTTGCAAATTTTCTAATATGTAGATTTTACTAAAAAGTAACTGATGTCCAAATGCATACCTAAATTAGATGGTTTGACCTTGTACTTCAAAGTTCAAAATCAACAATTCCTTTTACGACGAAGGGAGTAATAGGATACAAAGCAGACTTGCTTGACCGAGTGGGCTGTCAAGATTCAGTTTCAGTAACAAATAACCATTAAAACTCACCTGATCAGAAGAAGACGGCTTATCAATCCTGTTCTCTCCCTTGTCACCATCATTTCGACTTGCTGAAGAAGAGCTGGTATAAGAATCGGCGCAAGACAGCTTGCTATCAACATTAGAACAATTCTGCATCTGTACAGACTTCTGAAGTCGAAGCATGGAGTTAGCATCTCTAACCAACTGCATGAGACTGTCATTTGATTTTGAAGCTTTGTTTCTCTTATCTTTGGGAACAGGTGCGCACTTATAACTGCCATCAAGTAGTTCCCTCAAGGGCAGATCATCTACATCTTTTGTGACATCCATGCCATCAGATTTCAAGCCATACATTCCTGAATCAGATATCCCTTGTTATTTTCTCAGAACATTTATGGTACAACACATTGGTAAATGCTTAAGACAAAGTATAACCAAGAATTTATCGATCAAGCGGATAAGTTTCCAGGGTAAAGCAAAAGCTAGTGACAATATACTTTATGACTATATGGAGAAATTAAGAAATAAATGTCAGGGTACAGCAAAAGCTAGTATGGACATACTTTACTGAATGCAGGTCAATTGTATGGACATGTTTAGATGGATTGCTATGTCTTACCCAGATAATTCTGAGTCCAAAAGCTGCATAAAACAAGTATCACACTGTGTGCTAGTGTGAAAGTGCAACTTTTCAGTTGGCTAGGGAGTCACAATATCTTCTATAAAATTGCATCTGGTACAAACAAATTGCAGTGACTTGAGACTTCTTGCAGGTTTTGGCTGAGTTATTTCGTCACAGAAATGACTATGCTAAATTAACAGTTGATTCAAATCAAAGTTATAAGTAACTTTAGCCTTCATTATTTTTGGATAAGGTAGTAATTTTTAGTCTTCATTGACATGGTGATTTTCATGCACTGATCATACCAATTGTGCTTACCTCTATATATTTCCTTAAGAAAAACATGGTAAACACATATATCTGCAAAACGTATTTCATGAGATTTAGTTGAGAAAGATTATTAAGTAAATTTGCATCAAATGTATGGTTTACATCTTTTGGTACTTAATCATGAAGAATGACAAAGTGAACCAACCATATCCTGACTCGGTCTATAGTACGGTGAGAACCTCATGAAAAATCAGTAGACCAATGAAAAAACTATTCACCTGGTTGGAAACTGG
Source organism: Lycium ferocissimum (assembly GCF_029784015.1). NCBI lineage: Eukaryota > Viridiplantae > Streptophyta > Magnoliopsida > Solanales > Solanaceae > Lycium > Lycium ferocissimum. The sequence goes on along the minus strand of NC_081353.1, from coordinate 49,299,792 downwards.
AAAGTGAAATTTCGTGGAGGAAACTCTAGCATTTGAATTGAAGGATTTGCAGATGATGGAAAAGAATTGAGCGCACTGATTTGAGATAAATTGTGCTACATGTCAAAGCCCATAATCTTACAGTTCATACACAAGCTCTCAGCAACAAAAACGCATGGTCACTATACAATTTACCATGTCTGAAAACACAAAGTCGAGAAGAATGGAGATGATGTGGGAAGAAATTTAACAACTGCAGTTTTTTTTTTTTTTTTGAAGTAAATTTAACAACTGCAGTTAACAGTGTATTTTTTTTTTTCGGTGAAGTAACTGCAGTTAACAGTGTACTTCAATTGTTAAGCATCCTAAAGGGAAAGAAAAGTGTACCATCAAGTGACACTAGCATAATACCTTGGAAAAGGAAAGGCGGGAGCCATGTGAAAGTGGCAAAAAGGAAAGGTTGAAAAATAAAGTTCGATTTTATTTTTCATAGTTAAGTACTGGAATGATTCAGGTTTAAAATACCTAAAAAGGAAAAATCAAGTTCTTTGGTCGTGAATCTAATACTAAAAGACTAAACAGGAACATTGATTTTGTTTTTTACAAGTGTTTGGAAGAGATGGAACAATGCATACCAAGAAAGTTTCTTCCTCCAGCAGCTGAACCAAAGCCAACTAAGCTCTTTAAAGAGAAATTACTTTTGGTAACTTTGCCGTTTCTTTTATCACTTCGCTTGCCACAAGAATGCTGCCTTTGCTTAAGCATTTGAGTCCTCTCTGACAAAATAAGAACAGATTACACAAACAAATCATGTCACCAAAACAATTGAAATAGAAACTTAAAAACAGAGCTATGCAATTAAGAAACATACCACAAAACAGATAATTCGTAGATGCTTATAAAAATAAAATAGTTCAAACATATTTCTAACACATAAAAGAGTAGGAACAAAATAAATGAAAGCTGAAAAGAAAACTATTAACCCACCCTTTCAAGGGTTAATAGCATGCAAATCTAAGTACATATTAGATGATATACAGACTATTAAAGCAGGCCCTTCATCAGCTTAATCGTAGTAGTAGAAGATTGCAACTCCCTCCCATTCATTTCTCATTGTAAGTGCTAAGTGGTAAATACATTTTGAGAGTATATTCTATCAACTTGCAATGGGTGAGAAATTTCAATATAGTACAGACAGGAGGTCCCCCAATGAGATTAGAGAAATTGAATTGGCATATATCCTTCAAAATACTTTGTTGATCTTTTTTTTTTTTTTTTTTTTTGATAACCAAGAAATCTCCAAAAATTGGTTGATGCGCGGTTTGCAACTCGGTGGATAATGGCCCCGTCTCTCTACCTTTATCATTTAATACCATCACTTTTTTAATATCTATCTTTTAGTAGCTTATACAATAAAAGGAAGAGGGGAAGTTGCTTAATTGGTACTATACTTTGTCCAAACTCATTGGGTTGGTTGTGACATTTTCACAAGGTTTAGCAAAATCAGACAATCATCTGAATCATATTTTTTTAGCACATGAAGCGTTTACACAAGCCATACTTCAATTACATTTAAGCTTCTATAAACAAGTAATGCAGTTTCTACTCTGGTGGTTCCACCTTATTCCTATAAGCCAGATAAATACAATCAGCAACATATCATAGCCGATTGATCAGCAATGCGCTTCCTGGAAAGGTCAGAAGCGAGTCAGTAGGCAACACAACCACAGATAAAAAGCAATTTAGCTTGAATGTCAAAGAAGATAACAATTTAACTTCAACATAGTCTAAATTGGTAGCAGCATATATAGCAACTCTAACGCATTTGCACATTCGCTATCTGCAAATGAAGCTGCTCCCAAAGAAAAAAGCAATGAAAAGTAGATTGCAGGGATGATTCCTCATTCAACCTTTACAGTTTTCCATGTATGATTTTTCCCATTTGATAATATATTTGGAAAGTCTTTTAATTCTAGATTCTATCCACACAGGATTTTATTGGTGTTACAGTCCGTTGAGATGATCCAACCTGTACCGACTTCAAAATACAGCTCTTCAAGGCTTAGGAGAATGAAGAGCATGTAACTTTGGGATAATTTCAGCAATTGAGCAGCTGCAAGCTCCTGAAAATATTATGAGCTTTGTCTACAATTTTAAATTTTAGATGCGAGTGATATTAATTTGTGTTGAAGCTTCTACATGAAAAAAGAAAGGGAAAAGGATATGTAGTCTTGCTTTCCTTATTTCTTATATATCTAACTATTATACTTTTTATATATCAGTGTTGTTAAAGTTGAGCTCATTCTTAAAGTAAATATAAAATAGCATGAATATTTAATTGTATTGGTACTTTATCAGATCATAAAAACCCACTTCTGAAGATATTTTCCTTCTCTTCGGGATCGAACATTAATTGCAAAACAAGTCTTAATTATGCTTTGTGATTAAGATCCCAACACTACGATACATATCTTACAATAAATTTGCAAGTTTGCAACCCATTTTATTTTTGAGACAACTAGGACAAAAAAGCTAGTTATAGCTGGGTGCAAAAAAGAAGTCAGGAGTTCGCTTTTTTCTATACTCTGAATCATGTAGGAGTAGGTAGCCCCACCAATGCTTTTCAGCTTTTGAAGATATTGGATGCACATACAAAAAAGAGTACGATTTTCATAAGAGCAATGTTTTGGAGAGCCTATAATGGAAATGAGGTAACGGCATGGGGGCAGCATCCAATGGCCTTTTTGTCAGACTAATACCAAATTAATCAGAAAGAAGTCACTTCTTGAAAAGAAACTTTTGGAATCTTATTTTCTGAAACTAATACCGTATGTTACTTTCTTTAAAAGTTTTCGAGCATAACTAACATAAGGCATCATAGGACTGTTGTGATGTTCAAAAACAACAATTTAAACCATGAGCTAAACTTATTCCATGTCACTATGAATCCTGACAAAGCATTACTGAAGGAAAAACGGAAAATCAAAAGGCGAGCATGATAGCTCTATCCAAATAGGTGCACACCATACACTGGACACATGCTTTCTGTTGCAAGCTTTTGACCCACAGGCGTTTCAGCTAAGTACTATAACGGAGTAGATTTTGACCCAAAAAAATAGCATCAACGAGGAGACATATTTGAAAATCAAACCTAGATACATTACTTATAGGCACTTCCAGTGTCATCTGAGGATGCATATCATAACTAAAACTATGTTGAAGAACATACATACATAATGCTATTACCTCCATTTTTGCAATTTGTAGGATTTGCTGAAAGCTCAGTAGAAATGCCTTTTCCATCTTCACCGATTTTATTTACAGAAACATCCATCTGCATTATCCTTGATCTCTTAGAACTAGAAGTACTATTTCTCCCCACTTTCCCAAAATTCCGATGTGACTGTGTAGCCTCTAACCCAAGAGTCAGTGGAAGAATAGTATTTGTCTTCCCGAGACTGAGGTCTTCTGAAGCATCCTCAACATGATGTCTGGACTGATGACCAGCAAATTCATTCTGGGGCATCTTACTCCATAAAGCTAGCTCTGAGGTTTTAACAGCACACATCACATCTCACATAACCATATTGGGAAAATAGCGAGTTAAATAAGATGCAAGACTAGCAGTATAACTTAACAGGTTTCCAGGTTTGGACATTTACCTACTTTAGTGTCAAGAGAAATACCAAAAAAAAAAAAAAAAAAAAAAAGGACAGATACATGCATTTGTGCTTCCTGCTCTCAATGGTTTCCGAGAATTAGAAACTACGGGAACAGTTCTAAGGCCACAATTTTCTTTTAGGAAGGTAACAGAGTTATAAGGCCACATATGACATCTTTTTACTAGAAAATACTGTTTCTGCTAGTAATTTCAACTTTCATGTGATGAACTACATAATTGACCAGTTAGTAACTTCCACAGCTTAGTAACTTCCACAGCCGTGTACACTATGTTAATTTATAAGTTTCTTCTTGGCAGTACATAGATTTTTTGAGATAGTTAACAGTATCCAGCTATTAACAGTTAGTAATATCATTCAGATCATGAAAGATCAATATAATGAGCAGAGACCAAATTGTTTTCCCATAAAAACTGGGTATAATATCAACTGTCAAAATCATCTCAAGAAACGTCAACATCTTAACTTGAGGCTACACTTTTTAGCTGTCTCGGTTAGTCAAGACTATGCAAATTATTAGCCAGTCATAATATCTACCTACCCAGAAAATCTTATACTACACTAAACCTTCCTAGAATGTACATGATGACCAAAGCTAACTTTTATCACAAAATGAAAAGATAAAATTCTCAGTTTCTATTGGTAAGGAGAAAAAAATAGTCATATTCAACCCAAAAGAGTAAAACTTTTAAACACTACGGGGTTGTTGGTTTGCTGGTTAGAGTTATGCAACAACAACAACAACACACCCAGCATAGTCCCACAAGTGGGGTCTGGGGAGGGTAGGTACACAGACCTTACTCCTACCTTGAGAGGTAGAGAGAGGTTGTTTCTGATACACCCCTTGGCTCAAGAAAAGAAGCTGGTTGGAGTTATGCAAGTATAGAAGTGCAGGGAATAGTAACACAGGGTTTAGTTATCTAGGATTTTTTTATTTATTTATTTCCCTCTTTTACCCTGCATAAAATAATACATAAATTGACTTACCTATTTTATTTAGGGAAAGGGGTCAAATATACCCCTCTACTTTGTTTTATTAGCCAACTTTATCCTCCGTTAGTGCTACTGAACAAAAATACCCTGTCGTTAGTGATAGTGAACAAAAATACCCCTACCGTTTACAAAGTTTATACCTATACCCTTAATTGAATGGAAAACCCCAAATCCCACAAAATTACCCAATTTCAATTAAAATTACTTGACTCGCAACCCTGAGACTTCCATCTCCTCTACCTCAGGGTTGCTTGCTCCACAAACATCACTGACGGCGAGCTCGTCACACCGGAGCTCCGGTGCTCGCCTCCATCACATCAGTGCTGCTTCCCCTTTCCCCATTTAATTAGAAGAAGACCTTAGCAACAACACTATCACTTGTGTGAAAATTATGGATAAGTAAATCCTGCATAAATAATACCACGTTTGGTAGCTAGTAAGGAGGTAAGTTATTCATATATAAAATTAGTACAGTGTTTGGTTTTCAATTTAGAAACTCGCATAACTTATACATGTATAAGTTATGAGGGCATCTATGTATTATCTTATGCAAGATAGAAGGTGGAATAACTAATACATGAATAACTAAACCCTGCATAACATAATACATAGATCCCTTCATAACTAATCACTGCATTACTATTACCTGCATAACTCTAACCAGCTACCAAACGACCCCTATTTACACTGTCAGGTCATTTAAGAAATTAAAATCTATGAAAAGATGGGAGCTGACCTATTACAAGGTAAAACCGCAGTACCAGACAAATAGTGTAAAAATCTCTTATAGTGACAGGTACTCCCCTCTATCATCTGTCTTACTTTCCTTTCTGATCTGTTTCCAAAAGAGTGTCTCCTTCTATATTTAGTAAGTGTTCCAATTCCAACATTCAACATGTCAAATTTAGGACCACGTGATTTAAAGGACTACAGACATCTTTAATTTAAAACTACAAGATTCAAAAGTTTCCTTTTGTGTCACACACTACGTGTCACAGTCAAATTAAGACACTTAAATTGTGACAAAAGGAGTATATAAGTGAAATCCGGACAAAAATGTAAAAAAAAAAAAAAAGTGAAAGTATACCTTTTCGTCTAACAGAACCAGTAATCCTATCAATAGAAGGCGCATCGAAGGACCTCTCCAATTTAGGCGCAGCACCAACACCGCTAAAACTTTCGGATCCCATAAGCTCAACCACAACAGAACCTTGCAAACTATCCATTTACCCACCAAACAAAACCCTCACATAAACTCAACCTAATCATTTTCCCTGGAATAAAAAGAAGAAGTTGAAATTAAACAAATTTCAGCTGAAAAGAAGATAGATTAGAGTTAAATTGAGCTGATTTGAGTGGATTTTAGGTGGGTTTAACATGTTGCGGCTGAAGAGAAAAAGGGGAGTTTATTAGGGCAAGGAAAAAATTTGGGGGTTAAGAATGAGAGGTATTTATACTTTTCGGGAAAATGAGGAAAGTGGAGTTGAGGTTATTGCCGTCGGTGGGATATTCGGGTGTGGTTGTCATCACCCTAATCCACTGTTGACACGTTGTTAAAATAGTGTACACGTGGCATTATCCACTATTCTAAAATTAGCTGGGAAATACCCCTTGTTTTGATACTAAGGGGCGTAATGGTAGTTGTAGTATCTCTCTCGCAGTTTCTTGTGCTTTGATTTCTGCTACTATTTGTTATTTCTTATACTGATTATCTTATTTATCTGTTGTAGCTCTTGCTTTTTTTTTCCAGACTATTTTATCATGGCTTATTCGCTTTCGTTATTTTCTTTTTCATACTGTTTTGAATTACTTATCCTTATGCTGAGGGTCTATCAGAAACAAACTCTCTACGCCCAAGGTAGATGTAGAAACAAACTCTCTACTCCCAAGATAGATGTAAGGTCTGCGTCTACTCTACCCTCCCATATCTCATTTTGTGGATTTCACCTGGTATGTTGTTGTTGTTGATACTAAGGGATCGTTTCGTAGCTGACTAGAATTATGCAAATACATGAATTAGTTATAAAGAAATATATGTATTATTTTATGAAGGGACTAGCTACACAGGATTTAATTATTCATGTGGTAGTGATTTCACCTTCTATCATACATAGAATGATATATAGCTTCCCTCATAACTTATATATGTATAGTTATGTGAGTTTCTAAATTACAAACTAAACAACGTATTAATTTTATATTTCCTCCATCCCAATTTATGTGATATAGTTTGACTTGTCACGAAGTTTAAGAAAGAGAAAAATACTTTTAAAACAAGTCATAGAAACTTGTGTGGGTATAGAAGGTCTCATTAAGAGTAAAATTAGAATTTTAAAGTAAAATTATTACTAAATATAAAAAATTGTCATTATTTTTTAGATTGACTAAAAAATAAAGGGAGCACATGAATAACTTATCCAACCACAAAACCCTCACATAAACTCAAGCTAAGCGTTCTACCCCAAATTAAGCTAAGCTAAATTAAAGCTGAATTGAGGGGTAAATGAGAGAATTTATGGATTATGATTGGGTTTAACATGTCGCGGCTGAAGAGAAAAAGGGAAAGTTTATTAAGGAAAGAAAAAATTGAAGTGGGTTATACATTTCGGGGAATGGGGAAAGTTTGAATTGAGGTTATTGCCGTCGGTGGGATATTCGGGTGTGGTTGTCATCACCGTAATCCACTTGACACGTTGTATACAATAATGTCCACGTGGCATTATATACTATTTGAAAATTAGCTGGACTTTTGTTGGTGGCTACCACCCGCTTGTATTTTAGTCTTGATACTCGGGATATAACATCCTTCTTAAATTAGACGTGTGATTACTGAAAATAGTTATCTTAAATTATTTGACGTTTTAGAAGTTTAAGACAGATTAATTACTCTTTGCATTCATTTTTATTTGCTCACTATATTAAAAACATATATTCACTTTTACTTGTCCAGATTAGAAAATCAAGAGATAGTTTATCATGTTATACCTTTACTATAGTTTATCATGTTATACCTTTACCCTTATTATTAAGTACTAATTATTTTCAATTCATTTCTCAATGAGTTAGATGGCATATAATAATTAAGTGTGATACAGTAAAATTATTATTTTATTTATTACTTCTTAAAAGGTGTGTCTAGTTAAATATGGACAAGTAAATATGATTGTATTTTCTCTCACTTTATCCTTAGTAGTAATTGTTCTTGAATATTACAAACACCTCAATTATGGGTAATATTATGATTTTTCAAAAACCAATGAAGGGTACTCTCTCGGTTTCATAATAAGTGTTTTTTTAGCTTATGTACACTCCTTAAGAAAGTCTTCACTCTTAATTAGGAGTGTTTTTACTAATTAACCCCTAATTAAATGCCTAGAAAATTTAAAGCTACTTAACGATTCTTGATATGTATATAAGGGTAATTTTGGAAGAACAAGATCAATTTCTTTTTAAAATCCTAAAGAATCACTTATTTTAAACAAAATGAAAAGCCTAAAATACCATTTATTTAGAAACAAAGGGAGTAAAATAATTAAAATCCTTCCTAATTAATATTTTTTAAGAAGCGTATAAAAGAAAATCAGGGCAGATAATTTGAGACGAGGAGGTATTTGTGAAACAATGCCCCTTTCACCTTTTTTAACAGAAATGATAATCAGTTGAGCAATATTCTTTTATAAGATATAAGAATTTTAAGAAAAGAAAGATTTTTTAATCTTTACTTAAAGTTTTCTCCTTTACTTGCAACATAAGGATAGCACTGATAGTAATTATTATACTAATGATTAAAATTTCTGGCACCTTATTAATTTGTCATGAAATGATTAGAAACTTGGACTGAATCTAGTTAACCAAATTTTCATCTATTTGGAATGACTGGCAATAATCTTCACTTGCTCTGGTAGGAATGTAGGATGTGTTCAACATCTTGAACGATTATTAAACTTGAATTTTTTTTAAAAAAAAATAAAATTTGTTTGTTAAAGGCAAGGAGTTACAATGATATTTTTAAATTCCACGTATCTCTGGAGACAGACAAGCCTTATTAAAAAAAAAAAAAAAGGGAAAAGAGTCAAAAATATTTCTTTACTTTGAAAAAAGGGTTAAAAATAACTTCCATTACGAATTTGGGTCAAAAATACTCCCATCATTAAAGTTTTCAAATATATCCCGCTCTTAACGGAAATCTCCAAATTCCCCAAAATAACCCGATTTCATTTTTGAAACCCGATTCATAATTTAACCCGATCCAACTAAATAATAACCCATACAATCCCCTTATTCCCCCAATTCTCTTCATTTTTTAAACCTGATTCATTATTTAATTCGACCCAACTAAATAATAACTCATACAATCCCCTTATTCTCCCAATTCTCTCAAACATTTTCTACTTCTCTTTAGCAACATTATAGAGAGAGAAAAGTGAGCTTCACACTTATGTTACTCTGAGATAAGATTTTGGATAGGAAAGTGAGGTTCACACTTATGCCATTTATACAGCCATTTCTTAGAAAAACCTGTGACAGGTCACCATCACATCTCTCCCGGGACCTAAAATAGAAAGCTATAGAAATCCATTCATTAGTATCAAACATATCATAGTTACTTTAATTTCCATTGCTAAAATTAAAATCAATTGTACAATGCGAATGAAGTTGAACATGATGATGGATAATAGAGAGCAAAAGTGAATAAAATCAATTCATCAGGAATTTGGCTGACATTAAATTTTCTGAGGAACTTGCACATGATAGGATAGTCCGAGAGTAAACGTATAAAGAGTAAAAAAATCTTTGGAAGAGCTTGTACTTGGTAATTATTAGCCAGTACTTTGGAGACCGTTTATAATCTGAGATAAGATTTTGGATAGAAAAGTGAGGTTCATACTTCAGCAACATTGAAGAGAAGTCGAAAATGTTTGAGAGAATTGAGGGAATAAGGGGATTGTATGGATTATTACTTAGTTGAGTCGGGTTAAATAATAGATCGGGTTTAAAAAATGAAATGGAGTTATTTTGGTTGAATTTGGGAATCTCCGTTAGGAGAGTGGTATATTTGAAAACTTTAATGAAGGGAGAGATATTTTTACCCCTTTTCCCAAAGTAGAGAGGTATTTTTGACCATTTTCCTTAAAAAAACTAGCATATCCATGTGTGTGACTTATATTAATCAATCCTCAAAATTTAAGGAGACAAATGCAACAGGTAGTGAACTTTCAACGAGTAAATGTTTCAGGAGACCCTAAAAATAAACTCTTAATTGAGATTTGAAAGAACTCATTTTACCTAAAATATAATTTGACATGTCAGAATTCAGTCAACATATATTCATTTTTTTGCGCGGATTGCCCTTCAAAGGCACCGGTCTTTAATTTTCCCCGTTCAAATTGTTGGTCTTTAATTTTTGCCCTACACCTAAAAACTCATGGGTTCCGGCTTCAAACCCCCGCTCAGTCAAACATTAAAAAAAATAAAAATCGCAAGATGGAATTTTGGATTCAAACTCTAAGGCAGAGTTAAGGTAGCAAATTCTGCCTTATAAGGTAGAGTTTGCTACCTTAGCTATGTTATAAGATAGCAAACTCTGCATTAAGGTAGAGTTTTTCCTGCCTTAAGGTAGAGTTTTGCAGGCAAATTCTGCCTTGCGAAATCCAAACTCTGCCTTGCGATTTTTTTTTTTTAATTAAATTTTTGACTGAGCGAGGTTTGAATCCGGAACCAATGAGTTTTTAGGCGAAGGACAAGCATTAAAGACCAGTAATTTGAGGGACAAAAATTAAAGACCACCCCTGAATAAGGACAATCGTGGAAATTGCCCTCATATATTCAACGCACCACACCACAAATATACACTCCTTACCCAAGTAGGTTTTTGGGCCGGAAGATGGGCTTCGGATCCGTGGGTCCGCAGAAATGGGCTTGTACTTTTATGTGGACTTTCTCAGATGATAAAATGAGAGCCCAACATTTTGACTAAAACACATCTTAGGCAAGTAAATTTTGAGGGCTGAGTCAGACCAATTTATTGATTCAGTCCGTCTTGACCCATTCAAATTTGTTTCAAATCGCTCATTTATCATCCCTTAATATACTGTATTTTAACTTGACATGCGTCCATAACCGAATCGATGTGTATTGATTGTCCATCTCATGTCATAATATGACCACAATTTGGGAGCCAACTAAGGCGCAAAACAGTTATTTGAAAATTATTTCAAGCAAATGCGCATTTCTCACCGTTTTTTTCGATAGAATAACCCGCGCACGTCTTCTCCAATTTTGGTTCATGACATGATGACAGTTTATTCAATTATTTGGAGGCAATCTTATTCTTAGTTTGCACCAATTGATACGACAACTTTTACAAATTTCAGTCAACTCCCTCCTTTAATTTTCAGTCGTTACACGGTATAATGTTTAACTCTGAGTTCCGTCAATTAGCTTCTTGCCCACTACAATTTTTGAATGAAACTATGACAAGTCATTATAATGGGGTCAATTGCACTTTTGACCCTATTTTATGCTGGTCTTAATTTTATTTTGCCGCTCATAATAATTAAAAAAATATATTCGCGGGGCATGTGTTTATATTTTCTTATCGAATATCATGAAGTTACGCCTTTGCATTCTTAAAAAACTTATCTTTCTACAGCATAAGTTCGATGTTGAACGACAAAAATTTAAAACCAGCCTATTTGAAGGGAAAAAATTAAAGGGGAAAGATCACGCATGCCCCCTCAAATCAAAATAATTACCGGCCCATACCCCCATTAATTTCGTACCCAAAAAAAAAAAAAAAATATTTACCCGAGATGCCCTCCAGTTATGATTCCAACATGGTATATAAACATACTGAGACGGTATCAAGGAAGATGCTTCGGTCCTTCTCTTAGTCCTCTATGCATGATACCATCATAGTATATAAATATACTGAGATGGTGATCATGAAAGATGCTTCAGTCCTTCTCTTAGTCCTCCATGATACCATCATGGCATATAAATATGATGAGATGGTATTATGAATGATCATGTTCATTTATTCAAAGAGACACACTTTTCTCAAAAAAAAAAAAAAAAAAAAAAACTTTATAATACCATCGTCTTATATACATACACCGTGATGGTATCATGAAGGATTGCTTCAGTCCTTCAATCAGACACTTCTTAGGACCATGGTACCATCATGATATATAAATATACTGAGATGGTATCATGGAGGATTGTTTCAGTCCTTCTCTTAGTCCTCCATGATACCATCGTGATATATAAATATACTTCCATGGTATCACGGAGAAAGGAGTTTGACTGAGGGGTATGTCGGGTAAATATTTCCAGCCGATGGGGGTAGAAGCGAAATTAATTTAGAAGGGACATGAAGCGGATAAATAATTTATATTTTAGGGTATTCAGTGAAGTTTTCCCAAAATTAAAGATCAGCCCATTTTATGGACAAACAATGCAATTTCTTCATTACTGTGACCAGCATTCACATCATTTAAGCTACTTTTGTACTAGTAACTAAACATGTTTATTAAGGCTAATTTTTGCAATAGTCATGTTATTGACTCTCACTATATATTGTCCAAAATAGATTAATTTCATGTAGTGGACGACTATGAACTTCAGAGCATGCACGGACGGTCAAGCTGAAATCCAGAATATTGACTTTGACAAGATTTTTTTTATTTTTAAAAAAGGTTCAATCTCATGTGTACATTTAATCTGACTAGGGGACGCCAAAAAGAATGATTTGTGACTCTCTTTTTCCTCTACCAAATAATATAAAAGAGCCATCCACATGGTCGATCAGTTTTCTTATGATCAGATTCAATTCACCGTCTCCATTTTTTTTGAACAAATCCTATCGAGTTGCATGCTTAAAATATAATTACGTATAATTGTTGACCGCCTTTTCCTTTTTTTTTTTTGTTTGTTTGTTTTGTTTTTGGTTTTCATTGTCCTGCAACCATTTTGCGACTCGACTAATTTGAGTTCGCGTCAGAAAGTCTCACTTTGGAGTTTGAGGGTAAAAAGCGTTTTTACCAAACATGACTTCATTCGCAGTGACTAATAAAAGTACATTTAAGTAAAAGATGAATGAGTACTTATTACTCCACTATAGCAACAATCTTTTCCTTTCGTGAATCACATGCTACCATTTTCTTTCTACCTATTAGTGTGGTGAAAGGTATCTTCTTGCTTTAAGGACAAACCCCTTTAGGATTTATTTAATAGTCAATTTTAATTTCCGTCTTCTTTTTTTCATATTTTTTGCATGTTAAATATATGTGAGACACAAATTGGATATGTTAAAACTGAAATATGGATATTGCGAGAAAACCTTAAAGAAAAAACAATGACTTAAAGACGACTTAAGATGTTTTTAGGGCTAAATTTACTGTGTGCAATGATAATTCTGCCAATATGGTTTTTATTAGGCATTCAGGCTAAGTTTTGGAATTTTTTAAGCGATTGGCTTTTGTTATTATTTCAGTTTTTTCCTCGTTACGTACAAAGGGCAATGTTTATGTAGTTTGTTAATTTCGATTTACTAGTACATTATTAATATCTGGATTTGACATTAAAATCTTACTTATTAGAAATTTGGTATAATAGACCATAAACTATTAAAAGAAATTAGTTGAAAATGCAAAAACCCAACTTAGCTTATTAGTAAAGTGTGCTTAAAACCTTCTTGTTTCTCATTTCTCACTTCCATCTTCCACAAATCTCCAACAAGACATACTGGTAAAATCCTAATTAGTCAATTTATCAACCATTATTTAGACTTGACATTTGATTTTTTTTTTATTTTCTACAAATGCCCTTCCGAAATGACTAGCAGTAAAATAACTTTGTAAAGTATCAATTTGCACCACACTAATAGTAGATATTAGGACAGGCACTTAACAACACTTAGAAAAGTGTGGCCAAAACAATTACAAATGTGTTCGTTGTATGAGATTTATGCGTCAAAAATGGCCAAACATAACATGGACTGACATTGCCAAATGTGAAAACATTGAACATTACAACTTAACGGTTGAGTGGTTCTAATGATAACAAGTGAAAGGAGCAGAAAAAGCAACTACTTCTAGTAAAAAACATTTTACCAAAAAAAAAAAAAAAAGGCTCTAGGTAAATTTGACCAAATGGAGGTCTATACTCTAGAACTAATAGTGGCACGATTTTTTTTTTTTTTTTTTCAAAAAGGGAAGGAATACTTTTTGCAACAACAATATGGTTCATGACTTTCGCTACATATCTTTTTTTCAAAGATCTTTTAGTTTTGGACATATTGAGCACACATTTAAAAGATTTCTTAAGGTTTTGCCTAGAGTTAAAACGTTTGACACGCTTATAATGTGAAAAAGTTTTACACAATCAAATTATTTAGAAGGTAATTAATTATGATGTGATAAAATTTCACATAATCATATCGGATCGAAAGTTGGATTATTGAACTTCGAATGAAGAAAAAGATAAAAAAATATTTAGCTGAACATCATCTATTTTTAACTGAACTTCAGCTATATGATGTGACTGAAGTGCAAGTAGAAATGACTGAACTTCAACCATTTATGGCTGAAGAGCCAGCAAAAATGGCGAAACTTCAGTTATACATGGCTGATGTGTAAGCAAAAATGTGTAAGATTAAGCCATATGTGGCTAAAGTGAATGCAAAAAGACCTAAAATTCAGTCATATGTAGTTGAAGTTCAGTCATGTATGTGATCTATCTCTGACAAAAATTGTAACTTCAGACATTGACTTTTGCAACTCAGTCCCATATATTTGAAATTATTATTAAGTGGATAGACTTATAAAATTTTATAAACTTAGGATATGACTTAAACAATGACCCCAAAATTTTATAAACTTAGGATATGACTTAAACAATGACCCCAAAATTGGCTATCAGTGCACTTATCCCCCTCGGAATATTCACCAACATTTTTTTTGCTATAATAACTATTTTATATTTCTTTTATAATTTCTAGAATCCAAATCTATTTAATTAATCAAGTTTAAGATTTGATGTGATACTTTATTTTTTAAACTATCTTTCAACTATTCTGCTAATTGTTTTCTTCAAGTACTGTTTACATAATATGCAAATCAAGCTAAGATTCCAGGTTCCATAACTAATCAAATACAAATAGCCTCATTATAAAAATGGTGAGGGAGAATAATTTTTTTCACACTCCAAAATTAAATTAGAGATAACGCCAACACCGGCAAAAGATTTGGTAGTGAAGGGCCATCAATAACAGCACAGAAGCGTGTGGAAATTAAAGAATATATTGTCTTTATGGCTAACCAAACAATAAAAACCTCTTTAATTTTTAAGCATAATTAGCTAATTTACTTCGAAGCAATATAACAGATGTTTAATGTAGAGATATAGCTATACCGGAAAAGGATTCCAGCTAGTACTTTTAGAGATTTGGCTGAAAAAAGTGTAAAAAATGTGCTGAGTTTAAGAAAAGAATTTTTTTTTTTTTTTTTTTAAAATGTGATGCTTTAAGAAATTATACATGCCTGGCACGTGAAAAGCACCTGCCACAAGATGTTAGTCCTCCTCGAAGTGAAATAATTGAAACTCGTCGTTCGTTAGATAAAGGTCCACGTACTGTGAATCTCATGTGTTCTGCTCATGGAGAGAGGAATAATAGAAAGTGGGGTACTCCTCTCACTTGGCTTACTTATTAATCCGTTTTAGAAGTTAGATTGAATTTTCAGCTGGTGCTCAATGAAAAAGTTTCAACCCTCTAAAAGGCGATAGTTGTAATGGACATCGAAAAAAATTTAAAGTTCATATGGTAACACATACAAACACATTATAGTTTATGTAGGTAGCTTGCAATATTTGAGCATAGTATAAGAGGGTTTTATGTATTATCTCACCAATGTACGATCACCTAATGTTTTATGTCCACGCAAAAAGACCGACTTTTGTTTAATCTTTAATGTATGTATTATGCTGTGGAAAAACTAAGCGTGTTGATGTTAGTTAACGTTGACCACTATTTAAGTAAAACTTAAATGATAACCACAATATTCTGTGCACGCTTTCATGGGCCAAAAAAGAAAGTAAATTGTGCTCCATAAATGTACTCCAATAATGCGTGTGACAGTGCCAAAGATATCAAATTCTTTCCTTATTTAGCAAAATGTTTTTTCCGTCCATAAACTTAAGAGAGAATTTGAAAATGAATTTGAGTTTTATACACTTACACAGTGGCGGAGCTAGGATTTATGCCAAGGGGGTTCAAAAATATAAAGAAGCCATAAATGAAGAAGCTAAGGGGGTTCAACGTCTACTATATGTACATAAAAAATAATTTTCACCTTGTATATACAGTGCAATTTTTCGCCGAAGGGGGTTCGGATGAACCCCTTGGGCTCTTACTCGGTCCGCCACTGCACTTACAGTGTAAAGAATATTTATATAATTAAGTTATTTATAAGATAATTAAAAATGAATTTCTATCATAAGCATTATTAATAGAGGAGGAGCCAGGAGTTTTGGATTCTAATCTTCTCAAGTTACTGAGTTTTAAATTAGCACTTTGTACATACTCAATGAATTTTAAGATATACAACAAAAATTATTGGGTTTGGCCGAACTTGTAGCCGATATTCTAGCTCCTCCCTTGACTATTATTTGAAAAATAATACTCCTAACTAATTTACTATAATATGTTAAAATATATATTTTACAGAACAAACCCAATATTATTTACGATGTCAAGTATGTGAAAATCAATTAAGAAACATGTGATGCTCCGACAGTGCATCTGTTGTTAGGACTTGCAATGGAAACACATGAATAATTATTAGTGGAGTTTCCCTTTCCTATTTATGAGAGTGATCTTCAACGCGTAGGTAATTATATGGCTTAAATTCAGTTCAACGCTATGTTTTAAACAAAACATATCAAATATGTGTAATTAAGAAGATACTCCCTCGAGATAAAAAAAAAGAGTCTACTTAGTATTTTTTTTTTTTTTTTTAAATGTTCACTTATCAAGTCAAGAAACAATTCACCTTCATCTTCCAAAATTGCCCTTATTTGCATATTTCTAAAAGTCTTTTATTACTCTAATTTTCTACGATATCATTAAATAAGTTCAACATTTGGTTATTCCAAGTTTGACTACTATTCAAATTTTTTCCATTTCACGTTTTTCCACAGATTCCAAGTTTGGCTCACTTATGGTTTGGTCCAGGCATTTAAAATTTATTGAAGACGTGATGATCAAGAGTCTTATAAATTCCATTTTTTATGCAGAAATCAAACTATCTTTTATTTATAGGACAAATTTTGGTGTTAAATATTAAAAATTTGTTCCAGTTGACGTTTTGAAATTTTAGTGAAAATTTGAAATTTTATTTTGGATATTAAACCAAGTTAGATGACCATTTTGAGAAGAGAAGTTTAAAGGTTTATTCCTTCTTACTGCTTCGGTAAGTGCTGTAAGTTGGAGCACTTTTAACTACTCCAATAAACGACTTAAAGAAGAAATAATGGAGTGTTCTTTTAATCATTGCAATATGTTCATATTAGTTAATGTTAAGTATTGAGTGATCAAGTCCCAATGTTTCAAATTAATACTCATGGAAATCTAAATTAGGGGTAGTTTAGTAAATTTACATATTTTTTTTTTCTTAGCGTGAGTAATTTCTTAAGGGATGTGCAAATGGCTAAGTGGACTCTTTTTTTGATCCGGAGGGAGTAGCAATTACTAGCCTTCCAGATACATATTACTAACACTTCTTCTTTTTTCCTCAACGACATACTGCTAAAAAAATTCCCAGAAGGTATATTTTGTATGGACTATTTTGTCGGAAAGTGAATATCTACAGGATATCCACTTTAGTAAGTACTTACCGCCAATTGATATTTACATTAAACTATATTAATTTATTATGATTAATATATATATATTTTTTTTGGTGAAGAAAAACATATTATTGATCTCCACGAACAGTTTACAATGTCGTGATATAAACAACAAACTCCCTACAACTACTTATTTTCGGCCTCTATACATGAAAGTAAAATTATACTCCTAGCTAAGTGTTGTATCTATCCATGCTTTTGCTATACTGTTTTGCTTCCTTTGTAAGAAAATTTCCCTCCTATGTGTGCATTCAAGCTTGACCTGGGCAGCCACTAGTGCTGGTTGTACGACTTTGTGCTCCCATAAGGCAGTGTTGCGTGCCTTCCATATACGATATATCAATGCTGCCACAGCAGCCAAAACCAATTCTCTGCAACCTCTCCCTTTTGTGCTACGAGTTACCCTCTTTCAAATCCCATGTATATCTCTCCGTATGATCCCTTTTCCTAGCCAGTTCAATTATTCTTGCAAGCACAGCTGGGAAAAAGGACACTCAAACATGTGCCACACACTACAAGAAAGTATAGAAATGGCATTTGACAACAACTTAGTTTTATTGTTGGCAAATGAACTTTTTTGTTGCCAAAGAATTTAATTTTTTTGCCATAGTATTGATTATTGTTGCAAAAAGTACTTTTGGCAACAAAAAAAAAAAATTGTTGCACGTTGTTTCAATAACAACCGTTGGGAAAAGTCTATGCAACAAAACAAAGAATGTTGTTACCAAAAGTACTTTTTGCAACAATAATCAATTTATGGCAACAAAAATAATTTTGTTGCCAAATATATTTTTCTTGTAGTGACAGTTTCAGTACTTGAACCACACAGCAAGCATTGATCATCCTGGATAATTCCCATTTTAAGCAACCTGTCCTTAGTTAGCAGTCTATTGAGTAGTGCCAACCAACAGACAAAGCTGTGTTTTGGGATAGTCCCTTTGCTCCACACCCATCTGTTCCATGGCCATTGCTCAATTTCACCTCTTCTCCACCTATATCCACTCGCAATAGTGTACTTTCCTGAAGGTTTAAGCCAGCCCCGTTGCACATATCTAGGAGCAAAGATATCCCCGATCTTGCATAATTTTTTTCAATACCAACAACAATCATTTAGGGGTATATAATCAGACGCATTTTATCCTTGGTATAAACATGATTAACCCACTGAACCCACAAATTATCAGCTTTTTGGGCTATGTTCCAAGTATATTTGGCTACAACAGCCTCATTCCAAGCTATGCATTCAGTTAGCCCCAATCCCCCTTCCTTCTTGGATCTGCATACTAAATCCCATGTAACTAATGGAGATTTAGTAGTATTGACTTTACCATCCCATAAGAAGTTTCTACAAATGGCAATGATTCCCTTCAATACTTGCTTTAGCAGTATGGATATGGAAGCCCAATAACTATGACTATGCAATAACACTGAGTTCACCAGAAGAGTTCTACCAACATAAGATAAGTATCTAGTCCCCCAGCTTCTTACTCTTGCAGTCAACTTATCAATCAATACCTCACAATAAGATACCCTTTGAATATCCTGATAATTCACACAAATCATCGAGTTGTTGAGAAGCCATGTTTGCACTGAATATGTTGGATTTTGATGGATTAGTGGTAAGCCTTGAAGCATTTGAAAATGTCAATAAACCTCTGAGCAATAAGTGCACAGACCTGAATTCACCTTTACAAAACAGAAATATATCATCTGCAAAACACAGATGATTCAACTTCAGGCTCTGGCACTTAGTATGAAACTGAAAACCCTTCATGGTTGGCCATAACCCCCATTATCCTTGTCAAATACTCCATGATCTCCCTTGCCTCAACCCTCTTTTCCCTTAGATACATCTATACATACCCCCCATTGCTTGCTCTAGAGTAATGAGTAGTACTTATGCGCCTTCATGGTCCATTTCATGAATTTGGGAGGAAAATTCAAAGCGTGCAGCATCTTTTCCACAAATCCCCACTCCACAAAATCATATGCTTTCTTCAAATCAATCTTAATCAGGCAACTCTTAGCACATTATTTTCTATTGTACATTCTCACCAGGTCTTGGCACATCAAAACATTTTGCACTATTGTCCTACCTGCCACAAAAGCACTTTGGTTTGTAGAAATTATACCAGGCACTACTTCTTTCAATCTGTTAGTTAGGACTTTAGAAATGATTTTGTAATTTGTGTTACAACAGTCTATTGGTCTGAAATCCCTTACACCTTCAACATGGTCAGATTTTGGGACCAGAGATATGACAATAGTTATCCATGCCCTGAGAATCTGACATGAGGAGAAAAACTCCATGACCCCTGCTATAAGGTCCTGTTCCACTATGCTCCAGCAATCTTTAAAAATTGACTTCCATACCCACCAGGCCCAGGTGCTTTGCTATATCCACAATGTCCTCTTGATTTCTGTTACTTTAATATCTCTAATCAGTAGTTCTCTCCGATTCCTTGATAGCACAGGCCACCTGCTTCATAGTGCTGCTGCATACATGCTCTCTATGCTTATTTGCAGTACCTAACAACTTACTGTAGTATTCAATAAAGGCAGTAGAAATTCCATCTATGTCTGTTTTGGTGATGCCATTAAGGTCTTTGATTGTGAAGATCCTGTTGGCACTTCTTCTGGCCTTTAGTACACTATGGAAGAATTTGGTATTCATGTCACCATAATTCATCCAATGTATTTTGCACTTCTGCTGAAGGAATTTTGATCTTGCCAAGTGCCATCTTGAGTACTCCTTGGCCAATTCACATTCCTCAGTAATCAGTTGTTTATTACTTGGATCAACTTAGAATTTTGTTTGGCATTCATGGAGCTTCTCAAGTGCTCTTTCAGTGCTAAGTTCAACCTCACTAAAGTTGGTTCTGTTGATCTCCTTCAATACACCTTTAAGCCTATTTAGTTTGCCAACCAACTGGTACATTTTACTTCCCCTACTCAGTTTCTCCCAACTAGCCTTCACCTTGTCTTTGAAGTGTGGTGCTAGACTCCACTATGTGGAGCCTTAATGTTCCCAGTATCACAGTTAATGAATGCAGGACAATGGTCATACAGTCCCTGATTTCCAAAGTGCCCGATTTCCAAAGTGAACTTTAAAAGTAGGAAGAGTGGTAATCCACTCCAAATTGACTAAAACTCTGTCATTCTGCTATGAATCCTATATTCAGTCCCTTGCTTATTATTCCAGGTGAAAAATGATCCAGATGACTTCAACTCCTACAAACTACAAGCAACAACACATTGTCTAAAATCTCTAATCTTTGCAACTGACTCTAGCCTGCCTAGCCTCGCATCCCCATTCAACACACAGTTGTAATCCCCCATCACTGCCCAAGCCCCTTGATTCTAGCTATGTATATCAAAAATGTCTTGCCACAATTCTCTTCTCAAAGCCTGATCATTATATCCATAAACCATTGTCACATTAAACTGGACACTATTTCCTGTATGTTACACTGCACAATGGATCACCTAAGAAGTAATTTTAATAATGTTCACATGATAAGTTTACAATTTCCATTCTACCCATATTCTCCCACCAAGGTGGTGGGACAAGTTTGTTGTAAAGGACCAATCATTGCAAAGGATAAGGGTAGCATTTTGTGCTTTCTACCTCTTAACCTTTGTTTCCAGAAGCCCAAATAGACCAATTCTGTTGTTGTGCAAAAATATGTTCATCTCCCTTTGCTTTTCAGGTCTATTCAGGCCTCTGGTGTTCCAGAAGCCAATTCTATCCATTAGGAGGGGTTTTTGTGCGCCGAACACATTTCGACGTAACACGGCACCCGGCACGACCGCATGTGACCGAAATAACCAACAGTATCCGCTCGAATCAACATGCGGTACCGAAACATAACTAATTTATAAAATAAAAAAAACACTTCGATTAACTAAAAAGGGCTCCCCCGGGGGAAAATCATAACGGAAATCTTAAAAAGGGGGAAAATTCAAAATAACCAAAGTGGGTAAACCAAAAAACGAAAAGCCAACAAGGGAACATAATAAATTCCCTTTTTCCAAGTGTCTAGAAGAAAAAAAAAAGACCGAATAATTGGGGGGTTTATAAAGAAATAAAGGGGTACCCCAACGCCCCGAAGGTTCCTCGGGCCCAAACCGTGCCTCCTTTGGGGTGGGGAACTGTGTATCCCTTCCTCGCGAGAGCAGCCCCCCAAACAATAAAAAAACACGAAAATTTTTCGCGGGATTTTGCTAAAAAAACTAAAATACTAGGCCCAAATGAAACCCCGAATTAAAGGGGAAGCAAGGTACTCCCTTCGGGGAAGAATCCTTTGAAGTAAATATAATTTTGGCCCGGGCCCAAATAAGTGAAAAAAAAATCCCCTGGGGGCCCCGGGGCCCAAAATAATTTTTCGTTTAAAAGTATAAACTTGTGGGTTTTGGGGTTGGGC